>NC_143385.1:1923750-2244375 GCF_980474605.1 Leiobunum rupestre | reverse complement strand
AAAACAGTGGGCCCATCTTTTAGAAAACAATCGAGTTTTATATAACAGAGTTTCGACTTAACGACGTGATATTATTTTTATACAGCCTCAAAAGATACGTATAAATAGAGCCCGATCGGTCAAAGAAACTTCACTAATCAGCGGAATTCTCAATTTGGAAGTCGTTTTCTTAGCGCCTAGAAAAAATGGATAGCGAAAGCTTATGTTGGTTTCTAGACGATTTGGAGGTAAATAGACCCTGGTCCGTACCCCAACTGCTGCAATTTTATTACGGAATATGTTTATTTTTAAATTTAGAGCCGGGGTTTGCACCAAATAAGTTACCCGCAATCTTTAGCCGTCTGAGTTTTAAATTAATTTTGACGGTTATTGAAATTTTTGAAACTGTTCAATCTATCCCCCACGTTCCAGAAGCGTGCCAAACGGTAGCCGAACTTTAATCAAGCATTACCGCATCGGTTAGGCGAAATTATTGAAGCTAGATATAATAAGCGGGAAAAAGAATTACTCGAACTCGAGTGGGATGCTATGTTGGGTCCCGAATATGACGAACCTGTGTTGGACTACCTGAAGAGTAAGTTTTTTTCTCTCGTACCGCGTATCAAAAATATATAAGAAATAAAAAAATATCTTTGTTTTTTATAGACACCCCTGAAATTGTCACGGTCGATGATGCTGGAGACCCCGAACCGCGTGAATCCGTCGAAATGGTGGACGACTATTTCAACGACCTACTTAACCAAAGCGGTCACGGGGAGGAGGAGGGAGATTTCCCAATTGTGGGGTATATTGAATTTGAGGACCCTAATTGCGTAATTTTGGGTCAGAATGAAAAACAGTTCCCGAACTTCAATATGACGGGAATTGAATTGGAAGCTGAAATATCGGGTAATATAGCGGAAGGGCTTGCCTGGGTCACTGAAAGGGTATTACGTGATGTAAGTCCCGCTGACATGGTACAACTAGTAATCCGTAGTTCGGCGCTGGGTGCGGCGCATCCCGATATAACCCTTTCATTTAGGAGACGTGACCATATTGATATCGAGGCCCTTCTCGACGAGATTTCAGAATCTATATATTCAGATGAGGAAGAAGCGTTTTTCATGGCACCCGTTAATTTAACTTTTTCCATTGTCCGGTTACCCCAAGGCGGGGGCTGGGCAAAACGGAAACGACTAGAGACATTTGCCATGTTTTCTAGAAATAGACAATCAATTGTCCGTATTGCGAACAGCGACTCAATCTCTCTCGCTAGAGCTCTTTGCGTCGGTGTGGCGCTGTGTAAATATCAGAACGAGCCCGAAAACAAAAGACTAAAAACGGTCTATAAAACTTTGTCGCATACCAAAGAAAACAATCTGGCGCAGCGAGCCGAGGCGCTCCTCCTATGCTCCAAATCGGGTGTCCGACCTAATAAAGAATGCGCGTCGGCCGAGTCGATTAGAAAATTTAGAACGTATCTGAAAGAATACGATATTTTAATCTATCAAATTAAAAACAGCTGGCCGACCTTGGTGGACGATTCTAGAATACGGGGAGGTATGGATAAAAAACGTATTGTACTTTTAAACGAGGGGGCGCATTTCAATCTAGTTAAAAAGCTGGCTCCCTTATTCGGGAAAGAAAAGTTTTGTTCAAAGTGTCTAGAGAAGTACAGGCGAGATAGCACCCACGCGTGTTCAGACTATTGTTTCGCGTGCTGCAGGGCCATAAAATGTACCGGAGATATAATAAAATGTACCGACTGTTTACGTAAGTTTACGGGTGTCGATTGCTACGCGCATCATAAAATCAAATTAACCGGCGATAAATTATCATTGTGCCAAAATTTATTTCATTGCACGGAATGTTCGATTCTAATCGATTTGACTAAACGCGACGGCCAGCGGCATTCTTGTAACGAACAGTATTGTACAGTTTGTCGTAAGTTTTCCCCCTCGGGACATCAATGTTACATCCAAGTAATAAAAGACCCGCGACGCCATTTACCCCGTTTCGATTCCAACGGTCAGCCTACGCAAATGTGGATATTTTACGATTTTGAAACGGTCCAAACCAAACGGCACCCCGATAAGAAAAATTGTTATATTCATCAACCCATTTTATGCGTGTCGGAAACTTATTGTGGCGCGTGCGTTGATACACCCGACGTAGCCTGTAAATTTTGCGGCGTTCGCCAACGACAATTTCTGGGTTCAGATTCAGCGCGAAAGTTTTTCGAATATTTAAGAACACTGGCTCGGATAAGAAGAGTGACCGCGCTTGGACATAATGCCAGTAATTATGATACGCAACTCCTATTACAGGTTATAATGGAGAGTGCAGACTCGTTTGAGCCTGACCCGATAATAAATGGAACTCGCATCTTGCAACTGAAACTACACAATTTAACTCTATCGGATTCGTATAATTATATACCAATTCCTCTGTCGAAATTCGCGGATACGTTCGAGCTGGGCCGCGAATATACGAAAGATTTTTTCCCTCATTTTCTATTCAACGTAGTTGATAATAGTTTTGACATTTACAACCCGAACAAACACACTACGTCTCGGAGAACTCGCTGCCCCCCTTGGAAGCTTACGGTGCCCAATATTTCACGGCTAAAGACCGCGAAAGTTTTAACAAATGGTACGCTCTCGAAACCGAAAAGAGTTCGGGATTTAATTACCTCGAAACGTTAAAACTCTATTGTTCTAGAGATACCCACATATTAGCTAAGGGTTGTTTAAAGTTTATGAAACTATTTCAAGACTTGTGCGCAGTTAATCCGTTTAGCGTGGGCGTAACTATCGCGTCAGTGTGTAGTTACGTGCTAAGGAAAAAAATTTTGGAGCCAGAAACGATTGGCATAATACCGGCTAATTTGTATCGGTTATCCGAGCCTCAATCCACCGAGGCTTTAGAATGGCTGGCTTGGGAAGCGCATGTCCGGAATGTTACCATCGTATCAACGCTGAATGGGCGAGAACCGCGTGCTGGAAAAATTAAAATTGATGGTCTAATCGGTGAGAAAAACGCTCTACAATATCAGGGCTGTTGGTAAGTATTATTTTAAAAAGCTCGAAGAGACAAAATATAAACAGGTTTCTTTTTCATTAAAGGTTTCACGGTTGTAGGACTTGCTTCGGGGACTCTGTAAATAGGAACAAGCCATTATACGCTAACGCGAGCGATACCCTTAATACACGATTTTCCAACACGATGCGGACAACCAATAAACTTAAAGAAATGGGTTATACCGTCATTCAACAATGGGGGTGCGATTGGATTTTGGAAAAACAACAAAATCCAGCCATAAATGAATTTTTAAAAAATTCTAATTTTTCGGAAACTTTAACTGAACGTTTAGACCCGCGAGCCGCTTTTTTCGGGGGCGAGGTATCAGCCTTACGAACGTACTGTAACGTTGAAGGGCCCGACGATAAAATTTTCTACGTTGACATTTGCAGCCTGTACCCTTTTATAAACAAACGGTATTATATCGAAAAATATATATAACGAAAACAAATATTTAAGTGTGTTTTCCTTTTTATAGCGGCAAAGTACCCGTTGGTCATCCGACAATTCTGCTCGGTACCGATATTCCAGCCATTGACGATTTTGAGGGATTATTGTTATGTAACGTGCTCCCGCCAACCAATTTATTCCATCCTATTCTTCCGTTTTCGGAACGTTAACAAGAAGTTAACGTTTACCCTATGCCGGACGTGCGCTGATTTACGGTACCAGGGTGACTGCGAGCATTCTGACGACGAAAGAATGCTTAAAGGCGTTTGGGTAATCGACGAATTAAGATGGGCGGTAAATCGAGGATACAAAATTATAAATAAAATCGAGGCTTGGTCATACAGGGTGACGCAGTACGATCCTGCAACGGACAGCGGCGGGATTTTTCGAGATTACGTTGACTGTTTCCTAAAAACCAAGGTGGAGGCGAGCGGATGGCCTTCAGATTGTCAGACCCCCGAAGCCAGGGCCGAATACATTGCGGCTTTCGAACGTCATGAAGCGGTCAAATTGGACACTACCAAAGTCTCCAAAAACGAAGGACTTCGAGCCATCTCGAAACTAATGTTAAATTCCATGTGGGGGTCTGTATGGATTTTATTACCCCCCCCCCATTGGGGTTATAAATCATATTAGGTAGCGTGATAGATATTAAAACGAGATTTTTTTCCAGAAAACTCGGTCAGCGATCCATTGTGACCAAAACTGAAATCGTTCGCGAACCCAAAGTGTTCTTTGAACTGCTATCAAATCCGGAAATCAACGTAAAATCGGTTTTGACAGTCAACGATACGACTCTTCTAGTGAAATCAGCCCCCATCAAGGAAGCGGAAATCCCTCTAAAACATACAAATTGCGTAATTGCCGCTTATACAACCTGTCAAGCGAGATTAGTTTTATTAAAATATCTTGAAATAGTCGGAGAGAACGCGTTATATTTGGACACTGACGCCCTCCAGTACGTCTCGAAACAACCCCTTATAACTACGGGCCATTATTTGGGGGATATGGTCAGTGAGTTATCCGTTTATGGAAAAAATTCGTTTATTTACGAAGCCGCGTATGGCGGGCCAAAAAATTACTCGTTTTGGGTGAAAAATCCGGATACGGGCGAAAAATTTAACGTTACGAAAGTGAAAGGATTTCGAATTAATGTCGGTAATCAGCATATCATTAACGGCGAAAATTTAAAAACTATGCTAGGAGTGACTGACGAAGAAACTGAAATACCGGCGGCGTTTGCCGTGCCTCTGCCCAAACAAATACGTCGACTTCCGGATCATACGCTCGTTAGCGTCGACTTGGAAAAAGCGTATCGACCCGTAATGGATAAAGTTCGGGTTTTATCGAATTATCGAATTACCGAACAGTTCCATTCGGATATAAAATACGTGCTTAAAAAAAACCTTCGCTCTTATGCGGGCGAACCGCGGGTCGAGAGTCGCCGGTCTCTGCGGGGTAGAGAGTCGCCGTCTCGGCGTACGAGAGAGAGAGAGAGAGGCTCGCGCGCGTTCTCTCTCGATCCGCTATCCGCGCGCGTCTGGGGTCACGAGGGGGGTGTGTCTCTAGCGCGCTGGCCGCTATCCACGTGGCAAGGGGGTGTGTCACGGGAAAACGTGTTTTGTTATTGTCAAAAATAAAAAATATTATATATAAAAACATAATGTCAATTTTATTTCATTCTGGTTTCAGCTACGCGGTGATAATGTACCCTTTTTATCACAGTTGTAACATCATACTTTGCGGGCCTAGCCAAAGTGGTAAGACATATTTCGTAGAAAAACTGATTAAACATTTAAAACAAATGTTTGAACCTCAAATTGAAGAAATCCACTGGTTTTACGGCGAGGATAAGCCAGGATACGATAAACTTAAAAAATATAACGTTATATTTCATAAGGGTTTACCCGATCCCGACTTATTTGACGGCTCGAAACGGATACTGGCCGTTTTAGACGATTTAATGGGGGCGGGTCAAAAAGGAGAAGTTGCCCAGTTGTTCACCAAAGTCTCGCATCATCGTAATGTTAGCTTTATCTACATAAGTCAAAATTTATTTCATCATGGTCGCGGGTGTCGCGAAATTTCCGGCAATGCGCACTACATACTTTTAATGAAAAATGTACGGGACAAAACACAGATTAATTGCTTGGCGCGCCAAATGGCCCCTGATAACTCCAACTTTGTTATCGAAGCGATCTCTGACGCGACTAAGGAACCAAACTCTTACGTATTGATCGACCTTCAGAAAGATTGCCCCGACTCACATCGGATCAGAACTAATATTTTCCCCGGCGAACAAGTCTCGGTATACATCCCGAAATAATACTTTTCCGAGGGTGGTTAGTTACCACACCCCCCCCCCCCCAGCGAGTCGCATTCATTCGATGTACAATGTCTCGACGAGTCAGGTCGCAAAAACAACTGCTCGAATCGATCGGCAAATTAAAGGGCGTTAAGAGACGTAATATTTTAATTAACGCCAATAAAGAGTTGATCGAAGCGATATCTGATTGCGTGTATAATACGCTTATAGGGAATATACGTCTAACCACGAGGCAAAAACTACGATTAAAAATACACCGTAAAACGTTACGCTAAATTGCCCAGAAAAAATTGGGCTGGCAAACTAAAAAACGAATATTATTAAATCAAAAAGGTGCCGGATTTTTCTCGTTTCTTCTGCCTATTGTGTCGTCGCTCGTGGGAGCCCTAACAGGTTGAACATAAAAAATGTTAAGATACTCGAAAAAGATGACTTTAGCGCCGATTACGCCACTCCCACAACTCAAACCGGATATTGACACGGAAATGGCGGATATTTTAAAAAGCGAAGCAATCGATGACCGAACCAAGTGGAAGATATACGAAGAGATGCTATTAAAAAAGCACGCTCGAAATAAACCGATTGAAAATAACGATAACACCAGTTTCGATACATTAGTCAATCTGTTCCCGCTAGGATACAGAGCGAGCGCACGAGCTATATTTAATCATTTGATTTCGGACAGCGGTCGACTGCGGTGGGACAGCCAGGGGCAGAATTTATTAGACGGTGAAATACAAACGGATTCTGATATTATTGATTTAGTATATTATCTAATAAGTCCCCACGCGCCGAGACCCCAGAGTTGGTCAAAATTTAATAACCTGGTGGGTAAACTACGGAAAATCACCCCTCAAGCCCTCCCCACCACCACCACCCCATTACCGTCTACTTCGTTCGTAACAGCTTCCGCCCCCCCCCGGGCCCTCATCTTTCGCTCGCCTCCTCCAAACGAAAGAAAACTTTGTCGTCAGCGGTCGGGCCTAATTCTTTCGCGACACCTTGACAGTCACCGAAACTTTGGTCGCCTACTATTAAGAACCGTTTACGTAAAAAAAAACACCGAGTGCCAAAATTTTGAAATGGGAGAGTTACCGATAAACGTAACGACTAGACTCGAAAAAATATATTTCGATTCTCGTAATCCAGCTAGCTACGGGGGTGTTGAAAAATTATACGATTCTGTCAAAGAGCTCGGAATATCTAGGGAGAATGTGGAAACGTTTTTGCAAACTCACGACGCCTATACGTTACATAGACCAGTTATTCGAAAATTCCAACGACGAAAGATTCGTGTAGGAAACAGACTAGACCTCTATCAGACTGATTTGGCAGATATGCGCTCTTTAGCGAGCGAGAATTCCGGATACACATTTATTCTTACTTGTATAGATTGCTTTTCGAGAGTGGCATTTGCCGTCCCCCTAAAACGTAAGACCGGCGCGGAGGTTGCCCGCGCCCTGAAAATAATTTTTAAAGAGCGGGGCAACCCCCGCGCTATACAGTTCGACCGTGGGTTGGAGTACGTTAATTCGACTATTTTAAAACTCCTAAAAGAGGAGGGCATTAGACATTACCATTCCGAAAATAGCGATGTTAAAGCCGCGATGGTAGAGCGTTTTAATAGGACCCTGAAACAGCGCATGTATCGTTTTTTTACTCATAAAAACACGCGACGCTAACTCGACGAGCTACCCAATTTAATTCATTCGTATAACGCCAGTTATCATACTGCAATTAAAATGGCTCCCTTCGATGTAAACGACAAAAATATTCTTCAAGTTTATAGAAATATTTACAAACCAGGGCAGTCTCAGCCAGCCGCCCTCAAGCCCCGAAAATGCCGTATCAAAGTCGGCGATTACGTAAGGATTACCCGAACTGCCAGACCGTTTGTAAAAGGATACAGCGATCAAAATTGGAGCGCCGAAATATTTAAAGTTGTTTTCAAGAATACTAAAAGACCTCTTCAATTTAAGCTCGTTGATTTGGCTGACGAACCCATCACGGGATATTTTTATTTCAAAGAAATTCAACGAGTTATAAAACCGGAAGAATATACAATTGACAAAGTATTAAAGAAGCGACGCTCAAAGGGTAAAGTCGAATATTTCGTTTCCTGGTTAGGGTATCCGGCTACATTCAATTCTTGGGTTTCTGCTAAAGATGTCCGAAGCCTTTTACCTAACGATACCCAGTAATTCAAATCTCGAGATATTTCCGAATAATACGGTAGCCTGTTTCACGATAAAATTACCCGAACCTATCGAATTAAAGGGGGGGTGGGAAGTTGCGTTGGTGGAAATATTGTATCCCTTTTCGTTTTACAACGTGTTGCCCTATGACAATTACGTCTATTTCCGCGTTAATCCCGCCCAGCATGGGGGACAGGCTGACCCTAAAATGGTCACGACGATGCGAGAAATCCCACCGGGGCATTACTTGAGTATAGACCATTTACTTAAAGTAGTAAACGACACCGCGCTATGCACCGCCGCTAATGTGTGTCTTACCCACGATCCGCTGAACGGACACGTGGCGCTGGTTGGAAAAAATATTACCCCCTATGGCGTATTTATGAGTGACGGACTGAGCAACACGCTAGGATTTGAAAGAACTAAAACTATCGCGGGTAGAAGCGAAACCCCGGCTCGCTTAAATTTCCACATTCCGCCCCAAATCTTCGTTTATTCCGATATCGTCGCTGATCAAGTGGTGGGCTCGTCGCTCGTCAAATTGTTAAGAATAATAGCGGTTGACGAATCAGCCCGAATTGGTACTCATATCGAGAAAACGTACATTTCGCCGCATTACGTACCCATTGAGAAGAAATACTTTGATACTATCCAAATAGATCTACGCGATGTTTATGGGAAACCAGCTCCTTTTGAGTTTGGCAATCTAACAGTAAAACTTCATTTGCGTCCAAGATGCCCTTAAGACACGTTCTTGAAAAAAGACGCTGCGCAGAGTGCCCGTACGCCAAATATTATGCCACTCAGGCTGGTGGTGCTATCCCCCAAGTATACGTAGGATCGCCGTATCAGCGGGGGCACGGGCAATTCGGAAGCGGGTTTGGGAGTTTCTTCTCCGGCTTGTACAAGCTAGCGAAACCGTTTCTTTTAAGGGGGGCGAAATTTTTGGGGGGCCAAGCCCTCTCCACGGGAAAACAAGTTTTGGCTGATGTATCGACGGGGTCATCCATACGTGAAGCTACCAAACGGCGCCTAACAGAAAAGTACGATGATCTCAAACAACAATACGGGACTGGGAAACGTAAACGCAAAACTAAAACAATTAAGAAAAGACCAAAACGCGGTGGAAAAAAATCATTAGTAGGCAGGAAACGAGCTAGAAAGGTCGTTGATATTTTCTCCTAAAATCATGGGTCATTGCGAAGCGTTAAAAAGTGAACTTGATATTTTTGAAAGCGCGCCTATCCAAACGTCAATTGAGGGAGGAAAATGGACAACCTTCAAACCCATCTCGTCGCTGCGAGGCGATACCGTCGAGTTTAATATTCCTGGAAGCGGGCACGAGTACATTGATTTACCGCTTACGTACCTACTTGTTAAAGCTAAAATCGTCGCTGATGACGCTGGCAAAAGTTTATTACCGTCGGACGTTGTAGGGGGGTGTAATAATTTTTTGCACACGCTATTTAATCACGCGGAAGTTTACCTTAACGGAACCCTACTGTCTCCGTCAGCTTGTTCGTACGCTTATCGGGCGTACATTGAAACGTTGTTAAATTTGGACAAGGGTGCCAAAGCGTCCCATTTAACAGGCGCGCTGTGGTACAAGGATACCCCCGGCGAAATGAATTCGGTCACGGCCAACGAGGGTTTTAAACAGAGGAAAGGATTCACGGATCAGTCGAAAGAAATAGATTTAATTGGTCCGCTGTTTCTTGACGCGCTCAATGTCGAAAAATATTTAATTTATGGCGTAGATTTACGTATTAAACTATCGCGAAGTAAAGCGAGTTTTGCGTTAATGGGTACGCCGAAGCCCGGGGTTGACTATAAAATTATCATTACGGACGCGAGCTTGTTGGTACGTCGAGTACAAATTGCACCCAAAATACTTATCGCTCACGAAAACGCCTTGTCTCGAGCAGCAGCAAAGTACGCTTTTACACGCACCGAAACTAAAATATTCACCATTAACTCGAATATCCGAAAAACCGTTATTCCAACGTATATTTGGGTACCCTCCCGGTTCGCTTGATTGTCGCGCTGGTGGATCACGAAGCCTGCAATGGAACCCTGGCAAAAAACCCGTACGCTTTCGAACATCAAGATTTATCGAGTTTAGCTCTTTATGTGGATTCTGACAGTGTGGATTCGAAACCTATTACGCCAAACTATGACGCGGGTCAATATATTCAAGCCTATCATACTTTATTCACGGGTAGCGGAATTCATTATAAAAACACCGGGATCGATATTTCCCGTGGAGATTATGCCCAGGGCTACGCTTTTTACGTCTTCGACATTTCAAACGACCATAGCGCGGGTGAGAGTCATTATTGGAGTCCATCCAGACAGGGCCAGATGCGTTTGGAGCTTTCGTTCGCTAAACCAGTGCCGCAAACGTTAAGCTGCGTAGTTTTCGCCGAATTTCAAGCCAGCTTTAGCGTAGACAAAGATCGTAACGTTTCTATTGAAAACGTGTAATTATGCGCGGATCCGAGATTTTAAACATTTTGAGACGGACGCGCAATTTTATGGGCGTATTCGCTTCGGATTGTCTACCCGATAAGATTAATAGTTTTCCAGCGTCACTGGTTGTAAATCTGGACCCCCACGATGAACCGGGCAGTCATTGGGTCGCGATTTACCTTGATAAATTAAAACGGGCTTGGTATTTTGACTCTTTGGCGCTACGGCCCATTTTGCCCGCCATTAAACTTTTTTTAAAACAAAATTCGAGAAAAATCACGCCCACCAAGCGGCGACTTCAATCGACAACGAGCGTCATTTGCGGACATTATTGCGTGATTTATATACGTCACCGATCAAAACGTAGAAGTCACCAAAGCTTCTTTAAGGGTTTTTCACGAAGAGACGTCAAAAATGATATAATGGCCACGAGAAAATTTAACAACCTGTTACGTCATCATAAACGGAGTATAAATTCCCGTCGCGCGACTATACCCCGTTTTATTCATAACTAAACCCTCAGTATCGTGTCGGTGGCATGGCGAGATTGGCCGTTGTCGAATTTGACTCCCCCCCCCCCCCACCAGTGAATTGTCTCTAAACACCCGACAACCGTGTTCTTTGGAACGAAGTCTACCTTTCGCCGACTGGATTACCTAGAACCGCGCTGAAATAGACAGCCAAATACGATGTCCATTTTAATTTTTTTTAGTATCACCATATAATATTTTTTTGACTCGTCAAAGAAAAATAATTTTTGTAGAATATCATCTTATAAAACTTTTTTGTAAAAATAAATATTTTTTATTATCTTATAAATCCGACTCGTTATTTCTCATTGCTCGCGTCATTTTGTAGATTACGTAATTAATAGTTCATTGTGTCCATTCATTCGCCCACGTTGGAAAAATATTATAAACGTATTTTAGAATTTTAAGTGTCAATTTACCAATGTAAAAATTATTTTATACGGTCACCTTTAAAAATAACAATGTATTCAATATAAAAACGTTTATTCACATTTTCTTTACAGCGGTTTTAAAATTATGAATTTGATTAGTTTTACAATATTCTTGAAAATAAATCAGAGCAGCCATTTCCTTTTCAGTCGGCATTTTTAATTCGGCTGGCAGGTTAGATGTAGTTGGTTCGGTTGATTCCATTGTGGCACCGCGCTTTTTACATGCTCCAATAAGTTGGTTAAGATAATCGATAATTTTATCATCTGACATTTCCTCGGCCTCCGTGTAATGGAGCGTTTCACTCGCATCACAATCACACGCCAGATCCGAATCTTCTTTCATTGTATTACACGATAAATGTGTCATTAAATGTTGTTTGAAACCTCTCACGGACCGGTATATTTCCGAGCATATCCAGCATTTCTTTGGTACCCTAAGCGGAGACATCTTCCTCTTTCCCATAGCGGCTGGCTTATGAAAACCACAACGCATCTACGTAATCTTTACGTTTCATGGTGTAGATTACGTCATCTTTAGTGAGTCATTTTTAAATTACGTCATTTTTATAGATTACGTCATTTTGGGGGCTTAGACCCAGAAATATTATTCCGTAGCTCAAAGAGAATCAGGATGGCTAGTCACGAGGATCTCAGCACCGTAACCGGTCGGCTAGAAACGTTCAAGCAATGGGACAACGCACACGTGAACAAGGAAGACTTGGCCCACGCAGGACTTTTCGCCGTAGACTCGGACGGCATAGTCGATTGCTACCGCTGCCACGGACAGTTAGGCAGTTGGGAAACCGGCGACGTACCCCAAACGGAACACGACAAATTTTATCCCAACTGTCCGTCACCCGCCGCTTTGGAGGCCCAAGATATCCCGCCATCCGAAATATACATCTCCGGCGGACCCACAACCACCCCCGAGGGACACGGCGACGACGTAATCGTAACTCTTACCATCAAACGCCTCGAGGTAGAACATTTAATGAAAATGCTCGTAAAAACGCTAATTTCAGATGGTTCGTTTCAACCCTTTGAGTGAACTTTGGTATATACCCTACGAAGATCGACGTAATTACCATGATATAAATGAAATACATTTCCAAAGACGTATTTTCAATGTAAATCGTATTATACAGCCTGTACTCGAAAATTATATAAATAAAACCGTATAATTTGTATACACTCTGCTCTTTTTTTCCAAAAACACTTTTACCGATGACCGTCCGCTATTTTACGCTACCCTTAGGACCCCCGAAAGTGTTTGTCGGCGAAAACCAACTCGAATTGTGCCCTAGGCCCGACATTAACTATGACGGGTAGGCTGTTTGCATAACATCGTGTCAGTCCACACCCGACATAGGGGCAATTAACCTATTGACCTAAAATGGGTTAACACCTGGGTTTTATGGGTTATAACATCGTAAATCATCTAACCTCGTAAATCATCTAACCTTTTGACCTGCCGAAAATGTACGCAAAATGGGGGCCCCTACAGGGGCCCGTTTCACCCTATTTAACGGTTTATAGCTGTTTGCATAACATCGTTGTCCACACCTCCTGTCGAATAGGGGCAGATAACCTATTGACCCACAATGGGTGGTTACCACCTAGGTTTTATGAGGTGGTATAACATCGTAAATCATCTAACCTATTGACCCGCCGAAAATGTACGCAGAATGGGGGCCCCTACAGGGGCCCGTTTCACCCCCGTTTCCCCCGCCCGCAGGGGCACCTATCGGTAGACACACTCCCTTATCTCTGACGTATATTTTGTCTTGCCAACTTGTTATTTCATATCATTATTACACCTCTTCTTTCGCCCACCACATCTATCCTTCTTGTACTTGAACCAATTAATAATTCACTTTTCAACATCAAAAAGGGTAGTATATAGGTCCATTGCACATGGGACGAACTGCATCTGAAAGAATAATGTAGCAAAACATTACACACGCTTTATAAATTAAAATTGAAAAATACCTTTAAATTAGTGAAATTAACTATGTACCTAAAACGCAATACTTAACCTGCAACAATTTAAAGGCAATTTGACTGTTCACTTCATTCCTGTTGCATTGTAGAACCAGTTCGTGTGCCTATAAGTTAAACTTTAAAAAAAGCATTTGTATACCTACTTTTAACTTTAATAGGTTCAGGCACCCCCCAATTCGGAGCACTTTTAGAAGTTGGAGTTTAATAACTCTATTAGGTTATTCCATGTCCATTGTCTCGTTCTTTGTTTTCATAGTTCGAAAAGCTTTTCAAAGTTTGCGATTTATTGAGCTCGTAGCTCTTTCCAGGTCCATAGTTACCACACTATTGGTTTTCGTAATTCAAAACGCCTTAAGAAGTTTCGCGTATATTACTCTCATACACTGTTATTAAATAGGGTTTAGAAATAAACCTTTATGGGTTCGGTTTTGTACCCTTTTTGTGGGTTAATAATTTTACTCTCAAAGTAGGTTCTACCATCTAGGGTTTAACTTCCAAACATGTATGGTACAATTTCAAACCTTTTAGAGTAAAAATATTTACCATATATAGTTCAATTTAAAACCCATCAGGGTCTAATTTTCTACCATCAAGGGATAAATTGTCAACCGTATAGGGTATAATTTAGGGTTTAATTTCTAACTAGAGGTCGGCGTTTGGATAACAATTAACCGTTTGTTTGGATAATATCCATAAACCAAAATTATCTAAAAAATAATCAGTTATTTTTTCCTTTTTCCCATATTAAATCGTTTTTGTCCATGGATAATATCTACGGATAAACGGTTAACCGCAATTTTTATGATTAATTGAAATTTTGCCAGTTAATTTATCTGCTCCGCCGATCTCTATTTCTAACCATCTATGGTTTGATTTTCTAATATCTAGGGTTTTATTTTCTACTATTAAGGGTTTCATTTCTTACCATCAAGGGTTTCATCTTCTACTATTAAGGGTTATATTTCTTACCATCAAGGGTTTCATCTTCTACTATTAAGGGTTATATTTCTTACCATCTAGGGTTTCATTTTCTATTATTTAGGGTTTAATTTCTTACCATCTAGGTTTCGTTTTCTACTATTTACAGTTTCATTGTTTACCATCTAGGGTTGTAATTTCTACTAATTAGGGTGGAATCTTTTCCATCAATCTTAACCATCTTGGGCTTCAATTTTGTTCCCATCATCTACGGTTCAGTAACAATAACGATTTAATCGTTAATTTATATTTAAGAAAAATAAGTGCCTTAACTTTTGACTTTCTTTTATTTATCGATGTTACAATTTGTAAACAAGTCGTTTAAAACACGTTGTAATGATGGGGAAGGTTTTTTTTGCTTGTCTACTTTTAAACATGATATTTGAATAAATTCTTGGGGTTTTTTTTTCAGTTTTTGAATACATTAGTTGAAAAACATAGTAGGCTGAGAACGCAATGGTACAGACATTTAAAACCGTAAAACACTGAATCATTTCATATACTGTCACAGTCATAGAGTAAAAAAAATAGTGCTTTCCTTGATCCTCATTACTGGAGTTGGGCAAGGTTCATCCTATAATTATTGATTTAATATAGGATTAAAAGAAAATCTTGATTGTTTAAATATGATACATTTTTGAACCACAGTGATGGACTTTCATTGAAAAGGAAAGGCAAGCCTGTAACTGCCGCATTAATTCTGCATTCCATAGGTAAAATGTTAAAAAGGTTCATTCAAATATTTAAAATATACTAAGCAATAAACCTTACCTCTTTTTCGCTCATCATTTAGTGTTTCACATTGCTCATCCAATTGTTCAAGAAATCCTTTAGATTTTGGTTTCTTTTTCATGACACCAAGGATCTTGTCGTGATACTCAGTTGCAAAGTTGGAAAATACTTTATCAATTTGGATTCCATTTCTTTTATAAACTATTAAAATATTATTATATTATTTTCCCTACGTAACATAAACCTTAATAAATGTCACCAAATTTACTTCATCGTCATTTTTAAGAACAAGAAAGTGCTCAATTACTTTTGTAGTTTTATCGTCTAAGCATAATTTCTTATGAAAATTTTGAGTTAAATTCATCTTTTCATCGACAAATTCCTTGTTAGATTTTCTTTTGGACCATTCTTTTTACGTTGGTTCTGATGACTCTGAATGCTTTTTTCATCTTTGCAATCTTCAATGGGTGTCCAACCCTAAATTAAAAATAACACATTATAAAATCTTGTAATGGACAAGATTTTTTTAACCATACCCCATGTCGATGTTTCTTTGTTATATCTTGTAGGACAACTACTGACTTGCTTTTCCTTTTTTGGACCGCCTTTCCTAATTTTTCTTTGGCTTCAACAACTTCTGGATCGTCAGTCAAAGGCATTCTTGTAGTCTAAAAACTACGTTTCAAGGCTTCATGCCAAGACCCCTAGAAAATCAAGCATTTTTTTTCTTAAAAGGAAAAACATCGTGCATTTTCAAATCCATGCATTCTTACGTAACCATAGCTGATAATTTTTCCTTTCTCATCCCTATCCGCCAGAAATGAATATTTGTTTACCAAACTAAAAACCACTTAAAACATACTGCAAATTTTTAGGATATCCATGAAAAATAAAATTATATTTGAGGACTGAAATTTTTAAATCACTAAAAGAGGTTACTTGGTGAGGCTGTATAAACTTTCATGCAATACTCCTTTTACAGCCCCTCCATTACCGGATACCGTGAGAACTTGAGAATTTCTTGCGGGTAGTTTTGGCAGTTTATAAACTGCGTTAAAAGGTGTGCTCAAAGATGACCTATTAAAATTTCAAAAGATATTATGTCATGCTTCAGAGTAAACGGTATGATTTTACGGTATGATTTTACTATGAGTGTCGCCCCCCATAGATAGCTTTTTTGTTTCTCAATTACCTGTAAAATGAAAATTCAGGGTGCAAACGGGTACTTGACGAGAATAGCAATATTTTAGACTTAACTAATATGTATCTAAACTGGACCAGGGGTAAAAGTAGGGGATTTGGGTGGGCAGATATTTCCTTGATTTTGTTAATATTTATATTATTAGTACCTCAATAATTTGGTTTTTGGCGTTTTGAGCACGTGATGCACGTGCAATTGTTTGATCATTTGCTAGATTTTAGGCCAAAGTAGACGAATATTGGGAGATATCGTTGGTCTCATTGGTTTCTGACCTTCAAAATCGATTTGGACTATGGTGCCTTATCGTTCTGCGGCTTGTTCTGGAGAATTAGAAAAATGTTTTCAATTGTTCCCCTTATAGGCACCTGACGGTGCCACGCACTCGCTTCGATCGAGCGCTGGGGCGCGCGGCGCCACCCCAACCCCAAACTTGCTAATCAAGCTGGGCCGTCTATAACGCGACCTAGAGGACAGTACTAAGCCAAACGCATTTAATATTGTCTAAACCTTTATTAACGTATTCTAAGTTATTATAATTTCTACTATAATTTAAGATGCATCCCAATTAAATGTGTGAAATAAGTTAGCACGTGCACGAAAAACAGTTGATAACTGCCCAAATAGTAGTTATGTCATTATATACTCGTACAAAAGCGGGATCTACCTGATATTAAACTACGGTAGTTAATTTAATTTCGAGTACTACCACGAAATGAAGCTAAAACCTACCCGAAAGCAAATTAAAACCTACCCGAAAGCAAGCTAATATCTACCCAATAGTAAACTGACATAACCTTAATTTAGAGACATAGTCTTTAACAAAACGGCTGTGGAGGCGTTCTGCAACGTGACAGATACTACATTTACCGCTGAGCAGAACAGCCGTCGAAGCGCTCGAGAGCGTAACAGATCCAACGTGTACTCTTGGCCTAGAGGCCCAGAGACGGTGCATAGTTTAGTGGGATAATGTGTTATATATAAAAGAGAACAAGCCGCAGAACGATAAAGCACCATAGTCGAAATCGATTTTGTAGGTCAAAAACCTTTGAAACCTACGATATATCCCAATATTCGTCTACTTTGGTCTAAAATCTAAAAAATGCTATAAAAACACATGAAAAATCGGTTTAAATTTTAAACACTCTATAATATAATGAAAAATCATTAGTTTGGTCTACATATAATAATTGTATCTTCGTGTACCCTACGGAATATCAAAATGTATTAATATGACCAAATTGCGCCCTCTACTGGTGTTAACACTCATAGTAAAATCTTACCGATTAAACCATGTGTGTTACGAAACATTCTCGAGAAAAGGATTTTACCATGTGGGATTTTGACTTGGTTCAGGTAGAAACAGCTTCATCTGTGTTTATAGTTGTGTTTGAAACGTCTTGCACAATCTGAAAGATTTCTGCTTTCACAGATATTTTTAACAAGGACTCATTGGGTGGTATCTCTCTCTCTCATCAAGGTCTACCCAATCATTATATTTATTGCTAAATTGTTTTATTTCCAAACTATCTTTTAATGAAAGTATTAAAAAACATTTGATATTTTGCTCTGAAGATCAGAGAGGTTGAAATTTTTTTTCCAAATTTCACAATTTTTTAGAAGAGCCATAAGTTACATGGAACTCTGCCATGAAATTAGAAAAAAAAGAACTATTGATAAAAATAGGAAAATTTTACAATACGTAACTTATTATAGCTGAAGTAAAATTTCTTAAAAATAAACCAAATAAATTTTACAGCCCAAGTCAGATCAATTACGTTTATTTATATTCTAATCAAATTCATTTCTGCACACAAAATAGAGCAGCTTTAAAAACTGTAACGCAAATTTATAATTATCAGTAATTATAAATACATTTTTAATTCAAAATGTTACTATTTTGTAAGGGTATGTGGTAGTGGTACATTATATTTTGCTCTCTTTTCATACATTTCTAATGCCAAACTGTCTGCTTCGACTCGGTGATATTATGTGCCAACCTCCTTTATCAATAACTTCAGACGAGTTGAAATGAGTATTAAATTGATTTGCAACTTAAATTCTACCAAATAACAACCACAACTTACTACAATGTAAAATTTCCATAACTTTGAAGAATTTGGTAACAGCTAAGGAATACGAAGGAGGCGCCGAAGCTGCTTGTAGGGGAGGGGAACCATTATCACTGCGATAGCTTCAAATATGCCACGTAAGTTGCCAGCCCCCATAAGCTCTGAGACTCTTTTAACTTGGTTTCCACTCGGAACAAATATAGAGCGAATAGTAGACCCGCTTTAACAAATTGCCCCAGATCCTTTGTTAGAAATAACTCTCACCTGGAAGCATTACCAAAGGCTGAATAGTTCGCGCTGTTTCTCACCAAGTAGTTTTCACAAGCAACTATTGTTTATGTTTTATTGTTGACGTTTTTTATTGTTTTTTACTCCACATTTGTGTGTATATCTTCGTCACATCAATGATAAGAAAAGCAATCTATAAGGAATATGCGTGTCCCAACGCTGTGGCCTAAAAGTCCTTTATCGCATCCTAACTCGAGGCGTGGCTCTGCAATTTAAAAACAATTAGTTTTTAAATTAATTAATAAATATTCTATTGAAGAATGTTTTTATATTAGGTTCAATTTTCCATAATGAGCGAAGTTGTCAATCCCTAAAATCTGAAATTTAATCACGCGCGATTTTCTCGTGAAATAAAATAGGACCACTACAGTGACACTTTTTAAATATAAATTGACCCCACTGATTTTGAAAATCACATTTATTTTCTCCCAAAATAATTTTTTAGAAAGTTCAATATTGGAGAAATGCTCGTATTTTGGCGCTTGCTTAAAATTGTGTCACGCAAACAAATGTAATTGATGGACAACGATACCCTTATTGCTATTCTCGCATTTCGTTTCTTGGCGATTAACGGTTTTTGAATTAATCGGTTTTTACTGCAAAATCGCCCACAGCCAAAGACGTTTGAAAAATAGTTGTACAGTAAATATCTAGTTACTATAACGATAAAAGTTGCTAGTGGAATTTACCTGTAAAAATTTAACGGTAATTTAACAGGAAGCTACGGTAATTTTTAACAGTGTAAACCTTCAACTAAATAAAATTAAAGTTTGGCTAACGGACAATTTTTTAAATTAAGTGAGGATAAAATTGTAAACATTATATTTTTAAATAAAAATAAATCAAGGAAAAAGAAAAACAGTCTTAAAAGAAGTTCACTCGTATAAATATCTAGGTCTTTGGTTCGATACCCGTCTATTCCTAACTTGGCCATCTAGCAACGCAGTCGTTCGAAATCGAGCAAAAAATCTGTTTTTATTATTATAATTACATACTAATTTTGCAATAAAATCGAAATTATAAGGCTTGGGTGAGCTGGCGCTTCTAGAAATGCAGATTTAGCTCATTTTGTAAAGTTAATTATTTGATTTTTGTGCAAACGACTTGCTCTTATTTTTCGACATACAAGTGCTTCTAAATGTGAACTTTCAATTACTTCAAAATCGAAAAAGAGTTTTACCGAATGTATAAAGACGTTTATTTAATTGTTTGTACAAAAAAGCCAGTGCTTGAAAGACCGCAACGTCTACTTTGCTACTTCGAGTTTTCTAGCGCTACTTTGAGTAGTTTTTAATAGACGTTTGCCTTGTACCGGTTGATGGTTTATTCTGCAAACTAATGTAAAGCGCAGGTCGTTTACACAGCTGGTCTCTTTGCATTAAGAATAAATATTTTAATGTTTTATAAATTATAATATAGCGTAATTCAATAGTAAATGAAGGAATATTATTTTTCTATCTATAAGGAATCTTCCTTCACGTTGAAGGAGGTGCAACCACCGGATTATCCTCCCCCTAAAGGGAGAAATAGAGCGTGTGACAACGAGGTGTGCCTCTCCCCTTAGCTCTCTTCCTTCTTGAACTGAAAATGTTACGAGGCGTGGCTTTCTTCCGTAAAACAAGAGGTTAACTCGATTCTACAGTCTTTTTATCAGTCAACGTCTAACACGCATCCGGTTCATTATGAACTAAACTTGCTTTTGGTTACTAAGTTATAACTCTAGAATCAGTTAAGCGGTTTATTATTGGCAGAGCCATTTCAGAACTAGGTTAAACTAGTTCTTATGAAAAAGCGTGGGTTAAATGTTTATTTCGAAACTAAAATAAAACTGATAATTGTCGATGCGTTAAGTCAAACGTTAATCATTTTTCTCATCGTTCAGTCTATTTCGTGCCTCAGATCATTAATTGTTTAAAAATGTAAGGTATATTCGGCCCATTGTATTAAAAAGATACGAAATATTAAGAGATAAGACGTTTCTGTGAAGAATTCTCCATAAGGCTTACCTTGTTTTCAATGAAAATACCTCTGAATGAAGTTGCATTTAAGTTAAATTCCTTCTGACCATAGCCTTGTCTATTTTTCATTTTTTAAGATATAGGGAGCCTTTTAGAATAATTGGTAAGAAATAATAATGTAAATTTACTACTTTAAAATTTAAAGGAAAAGTAGTGTCAGTAAGGCGTCGTATGAAGCTGTAGCCAGTCAAATTAAAAGTTAGATTTTCGCACATATTTTATCAAAAACTAATCAAAGCTCCTTTATAGTTTGTATGAAAACAACCCAACAAAAGATACAAAATCGCAAGAGGATAACAAAGCTTTGTTTCGCACAGACTGTTTACTTTGAGCGTAACATTTGGAAACAATTTACTTTGATAAAGTAAAGTTATCAATTTTCACTCGATAGTCTATGCGCGAGTAGATTATGTCATGATCTATACTCAGGTAGCAACAGCACGTGTAGATTTGGTGGATACTAGGTTATTATAGTGGAACAGACGTGTGGATAAATATTACACGTGGTCCACACGTGTTTCTGTGGTTTTTTGTACACCAAATGAAGTTTGTGCACAAATACTCGTGGCCTACACGTGTTGGTTTCGGTTACCGTCCACGTTACAAAATTCGTGCACAAATACTCGTGGCCTACACGTGTTGGTTTCGGTTACCGTCCACGTTACAAAATTCGTGCACAAATACTCGTGGCCTACACGTGTTGGTTTCGGTTACCGTCCACGTTACAAAATTCGTGCACAAATACTCGTGGCCTACACGTGTTGGTTTCGGTTACCTTACACGTAAAGAAATTCGTGCACAAATACTCGTGGCCTACACGTGTTGGTTTCGGTTACCGTCCAAATTACAAAATTCGTGCACAAATACTCGTGGCCTACACGTGTTGGTTTCGGTTACCTTACACGTAAAGAAATTCGTGCACAAATACTCGTGGTCTACACGTGTAGGTTTCGGTTACCTTACACGTAAAGGTATTCAAATACAAGTGGTCTGCACGGGTTTTTCTGGTTTAAATTAAACCACGTTTGCAAAATGGTCTACAGGAGGGTGTGTTTGCTTAGTGTACCGCACAAAATATAATTAATAAGGCACTTAATTATCTAAATACATGGTAAATTATCATAGGCGAAGATATTATGAAATGTAATTTTTTAACGTAATGTTTATTTTACAAAGTCTTGTTTTTCATTCAGGCTGTTAAATAAGAGTTATGGAGGATTAAGTTATATTTATGTCAGTTTTAAGTTAACTTAAGTATCTTGTTTTTTTAGGCCCTTACCCAGGTAGCAAAGCCACGTGTAAATTTCATGGATATTTGGTAAATGTAATGGAATACACGTGTTCACAATATACGCATGTGTTCTACACGTGTTCCTTTGGGTTGTCGAACACGAAATTAAATTAGTGGAAATTTACACGTGACCTACGCGTGTTGATTTGGGTTACCACACACGAGATTTAATTAGAGTAAATATATAAGTGATCTACGCGTGTTGATTTGGGTAACCATACACGAAATTAAATTAGTGTAAATTTACACGTTACCTACGCGTGTTGATTTGGGTTACCGCACACGAATGTAAATAAGTGTAAATTTACACATGATATACGCGTACGTGTTCCTTTGTGTTACCGCACACGAATTTAAATTAGTGTAAATTTACACATGATATACGCGTACGTGTTGCTTTGGGTTACCATATACGAAATGAAATTAGTGTAAATTGACACGGGAGCTACACGTGTTGATTTGGGTTACAACACGAAATCAAATTAATTAATTAAATTTACACGTGATCTAGGCCGAATGGAAGATATACCACGGAATTTAACTTTCGTGATGTATCACTCCATTTTGTAAATATAGTACACTAGCCGAGGTACCCGGTATTTCCCGCGAAAATATGCCTTTTTGTATAGAGTCTAATAGAAGAATGCTTTAAAAAAAGATATAAAAATAAATTACTAAACATAATTAGTACAAATCACGTATAAAATTTATATATTTAAAAATGAGTATAAAATTAATTTGCTTAGAGAAATTAAAATTAAAAATTACTCTTACAAAATAAAAAAATACCGAGAATAATGAATAAATAAATAATTATTGACCATTTAATACTGTAACCCCAACAAATTACTACCAAAAATTAAAATTACATTCCTCGAACTTCAATGCCAAGACTCGAACCCGTGCCCTGTCAATCATTGGACGAGTATCCTAACTAGTCTATAACACCATATGTTGCTTCTAAAAATTAACAACAACGGGTCTATCACCATCGACGAGAGTGACGGCGCGCGGTGGTCGTATGTACCGTCGTAGCCATTTTTCATTTCTCTGCTAAGCGATAGAACAGGATAAATTCGGTCGGTGTATTAGTCTAATTAATAACTTATTTAATAGTATAAATCTTTGTATTTTATTATAAATCTTTCAAGCAAGAATTCACTAAAGGTAGGCATGAGGCTTTTTATTAAACTGTAAATTATTTTATATTCTTTTGGTTAAATTAATTTTTGGTGTATTTCCATTAAGCCTTTGTAATTTCCTGTCCGACCTGTTAGGAACCTGACATCTTTGGGGGTGAAATAAGGGGTATGTTAGGGGATACGAGCTGCCTATAGTAAAGCAGACGACAGTATTATTTGTCCTTTTCGCCAAGCGGGCCGAGGAGAGCCAGATAGTGGCGTCATCTACTAACAAGAAGGCGCGCTGTAAATATTTGTTCTACTAATTTCGTTCCCGGGGCAGAGAGGTGTACAGTTCTTTGTGACGAGAGAGTCAAGGAAGTTAGAGAAAACGGTGAGCGAGGGCAGTGGGCCCAAGTCAAAGTTGTACAAACGCTAGAAGTGCGTGCGGAGTCGTGTCCCTCAAGAAAGGACTGTGCAGTGCGGTATTGTGACTAAAAAGACTGTGTTCACAAAAGTAATTGTGCGCGGAAGTACAAGAAGTCCAGCCAGAAGTTGGCGGTAATTGTATCAAATCTTTTATGTTTCTTTGAATTATTTTGTGTATTATAAAGTGTTTTGAATTACTATGCTGAAGTGTATATGGGATAATAGTGGCTTATATCAGGTCCTCAGTATATGATTATTTTTGCGACGCCCTTGAATTATTAAGCTCGACCCCGTAGATTCAGATATTTGAAACCGCGAACCACATGGTAGGTTCCCCTAACATTTTTTCAAGAGAAACCATCGGTCCAACCCATAATTTAGTAAGTAATCTTCCGATCAGAAATCTGTGTCTCCCAGTACCAGATCCCTTAAATTATTATAGTATCAAAGCTGTGTCTTCCAGAACCAGTCCTCCCGTAACTTTAATTGAACCCTTGGCCCCTCTAGAACAGTAAGCTAGCGTCCCAGTTGTATTTCTTAAAAGAGTATTGTATTGGTTAAGTTGAACTTCGAGTTACAATAAACTCCATTATCATTGCATTGGTTGTGTTTCCTCAATTCGTTTACACTTGGTACCAAACACGGCAACTCGGGCAATTCGAGCCTCAAATAAATGTGATGTACACGACGCCAAAGCAAGCCTAAAAAACTCGCTTTGCATTTATTGGCGTGGGATGCTCTATTAAAGCCTTAAACTTACACCCCCTCGTTCGTAATTGTACCCGTTTTTCGGCCACGAACACGGAAGCGTCGTTATATCTGGCGCAGTCGGCAGGATTGCTCCATTAAAGTAGTTGTCATTACCAAGTGTGAAGAGTTGAGTGCATAGCACGTGTATAGTATAATGGCGTGGAGTCAAATAAGAGGGAAAAGTCAGTCCTCATCATCGGATGATGAGACAAATAGGGGGAACCGTAGCCCTACCAGACCAAAAACAGTGCCGATAACTTTAACGAGACAGTTGGAGCAATTAAAAGTATCCGATACGCAAAGATCCGTCGTGCCCCAGCTACCACCCCCATCTCCCCAACCAAAGAGGGTAAACCAATTACGTAAAGATATGAATCCGTTAGGCCTAAGCATAGGGGGCATAGCTACCAGTAGCCCTGGGGGGTTACCGGGGAGTAATCCGACCTTCCTCCCAGGAGGGAACTCTTGGACTTGGAACCCTTGGTTTACCCCAGGCAGGCCCGACAACCCGCAGAACGTCAGGCCACCCCCAAAGAGCATCGGGAATGTTCCACCCGTAACTTCAGGCAGTAATGTACCGTGGCCCCAATATCAACCGAGCGGTACCCCACAGTTCTGTCCCACACTAGCGGTTCAGGATCCTTACTTGCAATATAGACCAGGGGTTCCGGCCCAAGTAGCGGCGGTACAGCACCCAAGTCCTCCAATACACTATACCTTACCCAATCCCCTGGGAAACCCATACAGTCAATCTAGTGTAGGCTATCAGCCACCTCTTTACCTTCCCCCAATCATGCCCATGGGAACTACTCCGTCTTATCAGCAGCAAATGCCCGGGCTCGTACATATACCACCTATCCCCTGGCAACCCCCGACCATGTCATATAACCAAGCGCAACCCAGAGCATCGATTGGCACATCACCAGTTACTAATCGACCTTTGAAAGTTCCACCTATCAGGTTTCGAGGGGAAGAGCATGAAAACCCCACGGACTTCAAGGACACCGTGAAAGAATATCAAGCCGTCTCCAGAATGTCCGACACAGACCTTCTTCTGGTCTTACCGTTGATGCTCGAAGAGCAAGCCAAGATCCGGTATCGCCAGAACGCACATCTCATTTTATCTTGGGCGGATTTTGAGGGCATGTTTGACAGACAGTACCTTGATGCGACGTACAACGAAAAAATCATAGATAAAATCGACGGAACCAGACAAGAACGAGACGAGGCACCCGAAGAATATCTAAAGAAAATGATTCAACTGTATCAAAGCCTGGATGTGGGGGAAAGGCCAAAGGAAAAAATAATGGTGAGACAAATTCAGAAGGGGCTTCGACCAGATATCTATGGACTACTGCACCTGCAGAAAACATCGACCATCAGGGAATTGCAAGCAGAGCTGCCACGAGTACTGATCGCATTAAAGGCCATCAACCAACGGCAGGATGAGGACCGACAGGCGGTGGCCGCCAGGAATGTCCGGTTCAACCTATCCTCGACAAAGGCCACCGGTCAATGTTTCCGATGCGGGTCAACGGCTCACTTCATCAGAGACTGCCCGCGAGACGAACAAGTTTTACGAGACCCTTCTAGCGTTGGAATGGTGAGGCAATATCGGTACCAAAAATCCAGAGGTGGCTCCCCGAACCCAGTGAAGAGAAACCAAGACGGAAATAAGCGGGAAACTGCGGAGGCCTCCAAGAACTCCCAGTCCAACACTTCAACCATGGACCGAGGCATGGAAAAGATCATGGCACCAACAAAAAGGATCCTAAAGGAGAGACGGGGGAGAGGGACAGAATATATTCGAATACTATGGATTGGACAATGGAGGAAAGTCATGCTGGACTCCGGAGCAGAGTATTCATTTCTAAATAAGCAGACCTTTGTCAATGAGTTTCCTAGTTTTGACGTAGATGCCCTACCGAGGAGGACCGCGCAGCTAGCCGCCAACACCGTCCTGGTACCGAAGTATGGCCCAGTAGAGACCCAGATGCAACTCCAGGCGGAAACCGGGCCAGAAGTGAAGTTCTCGTTCTTCCTCCTAGACGATTTGGCATGGGATATCGTTCTGGGAATGGACTGGTTGAAGGGGATGAGGGCCTCGATGGACTTTAACCGAGGACAGCTTACTATCTGTCACCAAAGGTATAATTGGTCATTCCCATTTAGTGACTGTAGCGAACGGGAGGATCACCCGCCCGAACCAGTGCAACTACCAAAGGATTTGCCTATTAGGGAACAACAAAAAACTGAACTAACAAACTTAGTGTCCCAATTTCAGAAAGTGTTCAGCGATCAACCGGGTACTACGAGAGCCTTTCATCACCAAATAGACACAGGAGAAGCACCACCAATCGCAGTAAAACTACCCAGGACCTCAGAAGCTGAAAAAAGGGACATCGAAGAACATGTACAATCAATGCTACAACATGGAATCATTCGACGCTCAAACAGTCCGTGGGCTTCCCCAGTTGTGCTCGTTCCAAAGAAGACGGGGGACGTCCGCTTCTGCGTCAATTTCAAGACCAACAAGGTAACAAAAAAAAGATAGTTATCCCATGTCTAACATTGATGATTTAATGGACAGTTTGGGCAATCCATCCTACATCACCACGCTGGATTTGAGGGCCGGATATTGGCAAGTCCCCATGGCCCCGGATAGCATTTCCAAAACAGGAACCTTCGAGTTTTTGAAGATGCCATTTGGACTGTGCAACGCGCCCGCCACCTTCCAAAGAATGATGGATGTCGTGTTCCCGTACCCGAAGAGGAAAACGTATGGATTGGGTGTCTACCTCGATGATCTTTACGTTGATACGTCCAGTTGGGAAGCACATCTACATAATTTATCCTACGTATTGTCAACTCTCCAGGCAGAAAACCTTACGATACGTATAGACAAATGTCGTTTTGCCCAAAGACAAGCAAAATTGTTGGGACACGTTTTGGGACATGGAGGACTTAGCCCGGATCCAGACAAGATCCAGGCGCTGCGAGAATACCCACGACCGACGAATGTGAAGGAAATAATGCGTTTTTTAGGAATGGCGGGCTGGTTCAGGAGGTTCATACCGGACTTTTCAACCATAGCAGCTCCCCTAAGTCATTTAAGGAAGAAAAATCAGCCATTCGTATGGACGGACCAACAACAGGTAGCATTTGAAAAAATGAGAGACTGTCTAATAGTTCCCCCAATTCTAGTGAACCCGACGGAGGAAGGGAAGTTCTCCATCCATACGGACGCGAGCGGTGTGGGACTCGGTGCGGTTTTACTGCAAGAACAAGCAGGTGAAAAGAAAGTGATTTACTACGCCAGCCGCAGCCTGAGCGAGCTCGAACGCAAATACTCCAGCACAGAAGCCGAATGCCTAGCGGTGGTGTGGGGAGTCCAGAAATTTCGCCCTTATGTACAAGGAGTGTCCTTCACCGTGATCACCGATCATCAAGCCTTGAAGTGGCTGTTTAACCTCAAAAATGCAAACGGCCGCCTGGCCAGGTGGGCCCTGCAGCTGCAACCATACGACATGGAAATCGAATATCGCCCAGGAAAGTGTAACCAGCTGGCGGATCCGTTATCTCGAAATCTGCAAAGCGACAAAGGAACCCCCAAAGACGTTGCGGACTACCCGAACCCAACCGAAATAACAATATGCGAAGTGGTCTCCCAGAGCTTGGAGGACAGAGAAGAGGAGACGAGGAGAGTTCAAGTGATCGAACCGGAGCCGGGAAGGGGTTGTAGCGAAAGCCTCCCAGAGCCTTGCGCAATCGCCGCGATTCAGCCAATCCCAGAAGCACCCACGGTAACACTACTCAGCAAGCAACAATGGAGAGCCCTGCAACAACAGGATGAAGACGTCAAAATGTTGGGGGAGAACCTGGACCAACATCCGGAGCTCGAAAAAATAGGCGACCTGATCTTCAGGAAACCGGCCAGAGCAGGTGGTAACCCTCAGTTGCTGGTCCCATCTAATAATTACGCTTCTGTATTGCAGAACTACCATGATAGTCGATTTGCGGGGCACCTGGGAGGCACCAAAACGTACCAGATAATCAAAGCTCGATTCTACGGGAAAGCGATGAGGAAGTATATCCTCGCATACGTAAAGAAGTGCAACATCTGCCAACGAACGAAGATGGACCGAAGAAAACCGCCCGGGCTAATGATGTCCGCAGTAGTCAGAGGACCGTGGGAACTAGTGGGGGCGATTTGATGGGACCCTTCCCCAAGTCCCCAGAAGGTAATCAGTATCTGTTGGTTTTCGTGGACTATTTTACAAAAGCCATTGAACTCGTGCCATTAAAAACCGCAACCGCGATAGAAGTTGCTAAACATTTTTGAGATCTGATTGTGTGTAGGTGGAATACCCCGCAGAAGGTATACTCCGACAATGGAGTACAATTTGTTAGTGCTGTATTTCAAGAACTTTTGATCTTATTAAAAATCGACCAAGGCTATACCAGCCTATACCATCCACAGTCAAATCTTACAGAAAGGGTAAATCAAAATATTGGCCAAATCTTAGCTACGTATATAGGGTGTGACCATACCGCTTGGGACCAGAGTCTCCCCTTGGTTAGATTGATCCTAAATTCCTCTCCCCATATCACGACGGGGTATACTCCTTATTTTTTGAACTATAGGCGGGAAATACGATTGCCAGGGGACATACCTCTTGCGGGAGACGAACTAACTACACAGATCGACCTCGAATATATCCAACAGTTAGCCGCTAGTTATAACGCGGTCCGAAAGAACATATCGAAAGCCAACCTCTCGAGCAAAAATTACTACGATAAACATAAACGACACGTCGAGTTTAACATAGGACAGTTAGTTTGGGTACGGCAACATGTCCAATCCAGAACCGCTAGTAATATTTCAAAAAAAATTGGCCCCTAAATACGAAGGTCCCTTTAACATCGCCCGGAAGTTGAACAACACGACATACGAAGTACAACATTTAGAGAGCACCAACATAGTAGGGAGATATCACGGAGATATCACATATCCCAGTTAAAGATATACCACGAAGATTTTAGGCAGGTAGAACCGCGAGTTGTCGGAACCCCTCTAATAATCCGGGAAAGGGAGGAAGTGGCAGTTCCAGGCCCTTCGGGGGAAAACATCAGAAAAAGGAAACTGCCCACCCTCAAACCTTGTAAGCCACGGAAAAGACCCGCAAAGAAACAGACGAAAGACTGGGAGGGCCCATGTGCCGCCGAGACCTGTAACATCAACGAAAGTGATGACCCCAACATCAATTGGGTGGCGTGTGATCACTGCGAGTTATGGTATCACACTTTCTGTATCAATCAGAAAGACAAAATCGAAAGTATCGACGATTACACGTGTGCGATTTGTACTAACCCTAATTCTTTACTTGCTACCATAGGAGTCATGAGGAGAAATCAGGAGTCCCGGTGCACTCTGGTCCCCCAGAACCAGAGTGAACCAATAGTCCATGCCGGGAACAACCCTGAAGGAAAGCCCGAGATCGCGTCCGAGAGAGGAAGGAGCCTGGTGGCAAGACCACCCCTCAGATGGTCCTCCCAACGTAGGACACAATCCGAAGCCCGGGGCCTGGAACGGAACAGGGAGAAGAGAACCCAAAGCACGGAGAGAACATCCCCAAAAGGCGCAACGGCTCAAAGACCCCCAGCCAAACTCGTCCCACTTCGCAAAAAATCCGCACTTTTTCAAGCACCAAGACTCCTCCAGGAAGCCGCAGCCAATGACCGACCAATTGCTCCCGTCTTCCAACTCGGCTGCTTTCGAAACATCCTGTCCCAAATAGAGAGATGAGAAGGAGACAGATTTACGGACAAAGAGGCGAACCCGCAGTGGACAAACGGGATCCCCGGAGCCTGGAACAACAAAATCGACCCGACCTATATTGACTGGGACTACCCCCAGTACCGATACCAGTCGGTGGCGGACAGACGAGACGAGCTCATCCGACAAAAAGAGTTCCCGCATCTACCACCAGTGCCCCCCGGAGCAACCGTCATCGACAGCGGGAGGTGCTTACCACCCGGAGTACGATTAACCGAAGCGTGGAGAGCTATTCTAATGCCGGCAGGAGACGGGGTTGTAAAGAAAATTCGCCCGCTATCGAGAGTGCAGGTTGAGGAGTGTCTCCCAGAACCTCCCAACCAGGTATCGCAGGAAGAAAGTGGGAAGGCGTGGTCTCCCAGTACTGCCGACCCACTTTCCCAAACACCAAAACAAACCAAGGAAAGGAAAACTGGTAGAGGCCCCAGCGAGGCGCTAGCCGCCGACAACCCGACCACCAAGCCACCCATGACAACAGTATGACGAGGAAGAGAAAGGGGAAGAGGGCGAGGCAAGGGACCCATGGCAGAGGAAGCCGGACCCAGAACCCACAAAGAAGACCGTGCCCGAGTGGCAGATGACGTTCTCATCCTACACGCGGAGGAAGATAGCCTGGAAGCCCCAGACGCCCCGGAAAATCAAGCGTCACCGTTCCCGCACCAAATTAATCCGGAAGAGGTAGAATTCCCTGGTGAAGGCCCACCCCGACGACCATACCGCAGGCATCGTAAGAAAAAAATCTCTTCGTCGCTCAGATGGCCAAAGCCCATGAGGAGGGTATCGGGATAACTCAGACACCAAAGGAATGGAACTGTGATCGATCCGACCAAGCCCTCCGAATCAAACGACCAGACTTTTGGGTAGGCCGATGTGAGGACTGCGGAGATGTGGGTCACGCGAATAAACAATGTCCTCCATGGATCATCTGCAGAGAAAGTAGTACCTCCTTTTCGGTGCAGACGCAAACACCCAACAAGAGGGACCCGTCTAAGGACCCCAACTACCAACCGGGGGATCCACGATAAACATTTGTGGTACAGACGATAAGGGGTGCATTTAGATGTTGGGGGGGGGGATGTGTTTGTTTAAGTTTATTTTACCTCCGAGAGAGAGAGGACTTATGTTCAAGTGTAGCACAATCAATACTAACAAGTGGTTAACAATAAAAAAAAATAAAATAAAAGAGAAGTCAAAAGTCAGGTTCTATTTTGTGTTATAGTTCGGGACGAACTGTTTGAAAGGGGGGGGGAGATGTTAGGAACCTGACATCTTTGGGGGTGAAATAAGGGGTATGTTAGGGGATACGAGCTGCCTATAGTAAAGCAGACGACAGTATTATTTGTCCTTTTCGCCAAGCGGGCCGAGGAGAGCCAAATGGTGGCGTCATCTACTAACAAGAAGGCGCGCTGTAAATATTTGTTCTACTAATTTCGTTCCCGGGGCAGAGAGGTGTACAGTTCTTTGTGACGAGAGAGTCAAGGAAGTTAGAGAAAACGGTGAGCGAGGGCAGTAAGTAATCTTCCGATCAGAAATCTGTGTCTCCCAGTACCAGATCCCTTAAATTATTATAGTATCAAAGCTGTGTCTTCCAGAACCAGTCCTCCCGTAACTTTAATTGAACCCTTGGCCCCTCTAGAACAGTAAGCTAGCGTCCCAGTTGTATTTCTTAAAAGTGTATTGTATTAGATTAAGTTGAACTTCGAGTTACAATAAACTCCATTATCATTGCATTGGTTGTGTTTCCTCAATTCGTTTACACTTGGTACCAAACACGGCAACTCAGGCAATTCGAGCCTCAAATAAATGTGATGTACACGACGCCAAAGCAAGCCTAAAAAACTCGCTTTGCATTTATTGGCGTGGGATGCTCTATTAAAGCCTTAAACTTACACCCCCCTCGTTCGTAATTGTACCCGTTTTTCGGCCACGAACACGGAAGCGTCGTTATAGACCGCATGGTAAAATTCGCTAAATAATACATAAAGGACATATTTCATGGCACTAAGGTAAGTACATTTTCATGCTTTTTAATAATTGAAATAAGTCATTGATTGGTTGGATTAATTACTAAAGCAAAAGTTCAACTCTATTATTACTTATGTATATTTAAAAAGCTTTTTATGGTTTGTTGATGGCGAAAAAGTCAGTTACGGTGGTGTAGTCTAGATAGCAGTTATGTTTTTGTTGCTTTTAAATTAAAATTAAGAGTTAATTTCAGTTTTAAATACTTTTAATGGGAAAATCTCTTGCATGAAAACGTTGAAAAGTGTTGTTGATGGTAGCAAAGTCTGTTTTGGTGGTGTAGTCTAGAGAGCAGTTATACTTTTGTTATTTTCTGTATTTAATACTTTTAATGGGAAAATCTCTTGCGTGATGTCATTTAAGATGTTATTGACTAAAGATTTAGTAATTTCTAAGAATACTTCTTTTATTTGTTTTTATATTTGCTTACATTAATTAAATCATTATAATTGAACAAAATGTTTTAAATTTTAAAGGTGCTGTACGAATAAAAAATTGCTACGTAAAAGCCCAGGAAACGGATCTTGAAGAGATCATTAACGAATGGTTGAAACAAGCGACCAATAGAATATAAAGCTCGAGCAAGGGCAAAGGTAAAAACAAAACCCAACCTTAAACGCTGAACAACAAGTAGAAAACAACAAGAACAATGAGGATTGCGAAAAGTAATAATTGTGTTGAAATTTTGAATTTCATGTGACAAAATCGTCTGTAAAGTTTATTTGACTAGTTTTTAATCAAAGGAAAACTGATTCGTCAATAATTGCACCACTATCCCACTACAATAAAATTTTTATAATATGATTTTTCGTTATGAATTTGGTTGTTTGAACTTGTTTCTTAAACAGTAGAAAAATATTAATAAGGCCTAATTGTATCGTTTATTTTCGATGTCAAATAATCACCGCAAAATATTGGTCAGCAACTATTAGGCAAGTGTTTGATTGGTGTTGAGGAAGTGTTTGATTGGTGTTGAGGAAGTGTTTGATTGGTGTTGAGGAAGTGTTTGATTGGTGTTGAGGATGTGTAAGTAGGGTGTTGAGGATGTGTAAGTAGGGTGTTGAGGATGTGTAGGTAGGGTGTTGAGGATGTGTAGGTAGGGTGTTGAGGATGTGTAGGTAGGGTGTTGAGGATGTGTAAGTAGGGTGTTGAGGATGTGTAGGTAGGGTGTTGAGGATGTGTAGGTAGGGTGTTGAGGATGTGTAGGTAGGGTGTTGAGGATGTGTAGGTAGGGTGTTGAGGATGTGTAGGTAGGGTGTTGAGGATGTGTAGGTAGGGTGTTGAGGATGTGTAAGTAGGGTGTTGAGGATGTGTAAGTAGGGTGTTGAGGATGTGTAAGTAGGGTGTTGAGGATGTGTAAGTAGGGTGTTGAGGATGTGTAAGTGGGGTGTTGAGGATGTGTAAGTGGGGTGTTGAGGATGTATAAGTGGGGTGTTGAGGATGTATAAGTGGGGTGTTGAGGAAGTGTATAATAAGTGTTTGGGTGGTGTTAAAGTGTGTAACGATTTATTTTGAACACGTGTAGATTTGTTGTTATGCACGTTCGTCGGTGGTGTTAGTACAACCTTAAGCACACAGGTAAAACACATGAAAAATTGTGATTTAGGCGGACATGATCAACCGTGGACACACGTTGACTAAGCACGTGAAATACACATACTATAAACACGTGTAAATGACGTGAAATTGCTACCTGGGTAACCTTAGATTACTAATCTATTGGTGCTTTAGAAATTACAATTCTCCTACGTTATAATTACTTACTTGGAATGTCTGTGGACGGTAATGGTGGTCCTGATGATACTCACAGAAACTGTGTTCATTAACGGTTGGAATATTTGCCGCGTGCGGATGCTGGCTAAATTTTGAAATACGCTCAACGTCTTAAATATGTTGTCTATCAGAAATAATCAGATAGGCTTAAATCCAAGGCTGTATGATAACACGTAGATTTTTCAATTCTATTAAAGGGATTTTATAATAATCAGCGGATAACAGTTAAATGGTTCAAAATAATCTTAATTTTTTAAATCAAATTGACAATTTTTATCAAATTTCTTTTCTGTTAGATACAGTGCCGTATTTCCGCCTAGGCCAACCTAAGCCGTGGCCTACGGGCCCATCCTGGGAAGGGGCCCTCCAGTGACCGAAATTACGGTATTTGAAGGCATAAATCTATCATGGAGGAGGGAAGTATTCTGGAGTGGAAAATCCCATAGCGGTAATAAGAACGTCCTTTCCCACCTATTGCTGTTAGAATTACCCAGTCTACCCCGGTTTTTGGTCGGACGTCAGCTTTATCTGCCATCATTCTGGCTTGATGACGTCCGACCAAATGAGAATGATGGGAATTTTACAAAGCCGCAGGTGGCGCCCGACTTTTCCACTCCAGAATACTTCCCTCCTCCAAGAATCTATAATATCAATCGTAATTTATATTGGAGAAATTCCTAGGTAGAAGATTTAAAATTACCAAATTTTCTGCCTGGCAGTTTACGGACGCAGCCTTAAATCACAATGTTGCATAATTATCGCATATTTAGTCGACGATTGTTAAGAGCTTTTATTACTTCTACGCTGAATCGGAGAAATTCAAGCACAGCCTAGTTCCAGGGATCAGAGTAAATGCATGGAAGTAAGATAAGGAAGGCTAACTCGCCCATTTTTATGAAAGGTGCTTGGCAGCACTGTTATCGATAGTGCTCAGTACAAATTTGAGATGGCGTTTTTTAGTGTCAAGTATGATTTTAAAAAATTTGGGTAGATTTAGTCTGCTAGACTGCTACTCTGCTTTCAAACGTTAGATGAAAAATTAAATATGAAATTATTTTATTAGGTAAATATAGTTTTTATAGAAAAATAATTGAAAAGAGAAAAACTAGCAAATACTATTAAAATAAAATTTTTTGTTTCTAGCACCATAACTTTATGAATGTACAAGGATAGCCGTTTAGACGGCTTTGGTACAAGAACTGTACAGATTGTTTTAATATTATCAGTAAAGTACCTTAGTATAAAGTAAAGTAAAATAAACAATTGCAAACTCATTTCATTTATGGCCCTTTTTGTTTTCATTGCAGTCTCTGAGTAGTTGTAAACGTCGCGAATTAGCAAATAATTTTTTCTTGGGTATTTTACAGCCCACTATCTAACAATTTTGCTCATTGTTGGTGTACTAGGCTAGTAAGGCACTTTAAATCAATGGAGATGTATAATATCTTTCGCCTTGAAATTTCATCCATGACTAATCGTATAATACTCCAAGATTCTTGAAGCTTATCAACACCAACTATTCGTGAGCAAGTTTCGCAAGTTGGCGAGCACCTGAGTCCCTTTTAGATTTTGAAGACGTTGTACACTCAGACTGTAGTTTCTCTCTCTTTTTTTCTCATTTTCTTTCCTTTTCCTCTCTTTCTCCTCAAATAACCATCTGTTTTTCAATCGTACATCATGATGTATTCTAATTCTAAGGTAGAGCTTTATGAGTTTTTTCTTGGTTTCTATACACATTTCGGGAAAAGAGATTTCTTTAGGCCAGTCAGAAGTTTTACAGCTATTCCTTCCTGGCAATAATTTGACTGAAATTATCTTTGTAAAACTTCTCCATTTATTTATCTGTTTCATAGAATTCTTGTGTTACTAACGTCAGTCTTCCAACGTCGCTATTTTTTTCTGCACGATAAGACTTTAAAACTGTAAGAGTTTCCCTTGTGTAAGTCATTTGCTTGGTCTATTTAATGATCAAAGTTTGGCAAATGTTACAATCATGAAGTGGTATTATTTTTTTACCATATAGCCAGCAATATATGTAACTATATTCGCATGTTTACCATCCTCTAGTTGTAAAATGTTTATATCACTTAATGAAGTTTCATTTGGTCCAAAACATGAAATTTTGTTTTCCGTAAATAAAATTGACTGACTCACAGCTCTTACACTTAACAAGTCACATGAAAACTCACCTGCGTCAGAACTACCACTACAGTTGGCTGAATTGGGAACTTGGAACAGAGATGATGCCATTACTTTCCTTAAATGTAGTCGAAATAGATATGGGGTTGGATTATCTGCACATCCACCTAGTCTCCTAATTTTACCAAAGGTGTTTTCCAAAACATCTTGGCTAATTCTTGAAGTTAATACAAAATCAAGACCTTCCTCTCCAAGCAGGTTTTCTGTTAATTGAATTATACAGGATAAAGATGTTTTCCAACCTTGAATGACTGGAGGTTGATTGCTTATTACTGATCAATATTCCTTCTCATCGTACTTTCGACTAGAGTTAAGACAGCCAAACATTTTATCAAATTCTGCAACTACATTTGAGGTGGCCTGTGCTCCAATTGGTAACTTGTCAGTAATTACATAGAAATTTAACCCCATAGCAACTGAGTAGCTAAGCAGTTGGGTAACTAACTTCACCTTCATTTTGGTAAAAGGCGTAAGACTTAAATGTTTTAGAGTCAACTTTGGAGCAATTCGTAGAGGTTCTCTAGAATCAAGAAAAAAAACCTATCTAAATGAGCCCAAGAAGCTCTGTCTTTTTTAATTAAGATATCATGATTTCTCAAGTTATTTCTTATGCCCTTGATTAGATGTGACGGATCGTGCATACAATAGATTTTATGCTCATCTATAAATATAAATGGTGTATCTTCATTGACATTAAGTCGCGTGTACACGCTTCTGTTATTTGATCCTTGGTCACACACAATTACCTTGACTTTTATCCCAATGGATAGCAAACGGCTTAGTATATCAATTAATATATCATGAAGAATGTCTTTATTCATTGGCCCTTTAGTTGAAAAATAGGAAACTGGCTGCTTCCAATTCGAGTCAATTCCAGAAAGAAGGAAAACAGTTGCATGGTTTGCTAAGAACAATTTCCGTTTGGAATTGCCCAAGTCGCAAAATCCCTCAATCAAGTCTTCACCTTCGTTGTACGTTAGGCCTTCTTTGAGAGACATTTCATCAAAAGTTAACATTGAAAGTTTATCTCTTTCAGTCATACACTTTACTTTCTTTTCCAAGATATCCCGAAATTGCTTCACAATGCCTGGCTTGCAAGGAATTGGTTTTAACCCTGACTTTAATGACGCCTGGCTTGGCAAAAGAAAAATCTTTTTTAAAAGACAGTTAGCTTTTGGTCCATGATAATGCAAAGTAAGGCAGAGCTGCTTCTCTTTGGCTGACCTTCGTCGTCCTTTTGGGTTTGTTGATGCAGCTTTTAATTGCATTTCAAAGAAGTCAGCTGACGACTTTGGAAGAAGTTTCCTCATTTCAAAGACTACTTGTGCATTGATACTTTAGAACTGGAATTTGTTTTTAAAAGTCTCCAATTCCTAAGGTATTGCTTTTGTAACAATGATTTTAGCTTCATCTTTTTATGTGAATCTTGGCCTTTTTGATAATTTATAACACAGTTTGAGATCCCTTCTTCACCTATGGTGTTGCAAGTGAAATTCTAGATCTTTTTGTGGGATATGGATCTTCTGGATCATTATCATGGGGCCTTTTCCTTGACACTTCTTTTTGGTTCTTACTATGAGGTGTACCTTTTTCTAATGGTGTCAGACTAACAACTAAATCTACCAAAATGATGATTAAGTTTTTGATTTTATGTACCATGTTAATCGGGGTTAGGTTGCATACAGAACCAGATACAATCGGGGTTAGGTTGCGTACAGGACCAGATACAATCGGAGTTAGTTTGCATTCGGGAGGTACATGTGTATGCGTGACCTCTTCATTATGTCTAGATGTGGATGGAGATCCTTCTTGGCTAACCAGAATGGGGGTTCGACTAAGTGAGGGACGTATAAAAGATTATTCAGCCTTTTTTACTTCAGTCACAAATTTATATTCATGCTGCACCATTGACATTGCCTATATGTTGAGTAGAAATTACTTGATTATTAATTGAGATCACAGGGTGGTATTTTTCTGGAACAGCATTCCAAACTATTCTTGATATGTGAAACATAAATTTAACTAAGCTGCTCTAATTATGTTATTACCCCATGTTTACTTTATTACCTTCCGTTATTTTTTGAAATTACATTGGTTGAAGTGGTCACTTCAAAGTTTCCACCTTTTTTCGCGAATATATTTATCTTTTCCCAATGAATCCTCTCTTCCAGAGTTTTTTAACCATTGCTCACATCTGTAAACAAAAACACGTGATTCACCAAGGGTTAACGAAAAACCCATTTTTAATTTATAATCACCTTTGAACATCAGTTGGAAAGTCAAAAAAAGAAACCCCTGGCTTTTTTCTACCTTGGGAATTGCTACATTTTGTGTAACAGCAAGTTTTCCCTCCGTGATATTCAAGTTTTTTTAAGTCCTTGTCAAAATCAGCTGTGACAACTGCCATCGCGTAAAATAAATAAAAGGCGATAGTGCTCACTACAAATTCTAGGGGGCGATAGCGTCGAGACTCGAAAAAAAAAACTTTCATAGCCTAATGGGCGAGTTAGCCTTCCTTATCTTTCTTCCATGGTAAATGCAGCGGGTGAAAAGGGGGCCCAGACTCCTTATCTGCCTATCGGCCCAGGATCTCTAAGTCCGGCCCTGGTTAGATATCAGTTTATGTTTGCTTTACTTGAGGTAATGGATTTTTTAAACGTCAGTTTAGCAAAAACGTTCTTATTTAATTAATTAATTCAAAAAGTATTTTCAAATGATGTTAAAGATAAAGAGGGTAATAGTGTTGTACCTGATGTGTTAAATACATAATTCAAAATGTATTTTCGAAATAAATTAACTTTTTGTCCGATAAATGTTTTTTGGTGAAATCTATAACCATGAAATTATTCTGAAAAAGGCAGACTAGATAACTTGTATAAAGAGTGCAAACTACGCATTATTTTTGAAAGAACAAACACCAACTTAAAATGACATTTATTCTGTGAAGTTGAGTAAAATGTTCATAGCATGGGGTCATTTTAGGAAACGTTATTCAGCTTAAGTGAAAGTGGTGATTGTATTGGCTCGCTCAGCCAATATCACACAAATTTGCTCGTTTCTCCTATCACTTGAAAATGTTTGCACATATGAAATATTACAATGATTAGGTTCGGGTTTACATAAGGGATTGTTTTGTAGTTTGTGGTTAAAACTAAGCTTTAATATTTTATAAATTAAGGCTGATTTTATTTTTCTAGAATTCAGAATGGTTTTTAGAGTGGGCGTTATTGAGGTGAGTTACATATGTTTCATAATTATTCAAGAGCTTTTATGCTTGATGGCAGTTATTCATTCAATAATAAAATTATTAACGCTAGTGCCGTGTTTACTTCCGTCGAGCTCATGTCGATGAAAAATAAAACAGTAACAACATTGGATCGTCTCTACATATTTATTCATCCGATGAAGAAATGAATACATACAGTATGGGATATAGAGACATCAGAATCTTCGATTTGCTATTCGTCAATGGATTTTAACCCGAAATTGCAATTCTCATTAAAAACGCCAACAATATTGCCAATTATATGTGATCCGTTTTTGAATAGCAACTTAAACTTGCAATAATCGAATTTCTCAAATCGCATACCTTAAAGAACCTAATTTCACTAATGCGTACGAAGTGACTACTCCATTCTAAAACCGAAATTAATGAATAATCGAATTGAGTTGGCGTTTAAATCAAGTATACGTTAGAATTTGGTCGCTGGTTAAAGTTTCAATATTTCACATGTTAATTTTTCTCATTGTATGCAATTGAAAACCCGATTACGTTAACAACGTTCAACACTATAGTTCGTTCTTTACTTTCAACCTCAGAAAATGTGTAATTAACTTTGGAAAGCAGTGCCATGGTCATGAAATAGAGGTAGAAATCATATCTTCCTAACGTTTTAAGAGTTGTAAGATTGTAGTTCAATAGAAAAAGGGCATTTATATATGGGATGTTATCGAGCACGCTGAAGGTCGACCAGCACCTTAGCCTAGCTTGAGAAGAGAAAATAAAAATTTGAACCGGCCAAAAAAGATAAACCATTAATAGGGGTGTAGATAAATGTGTCTTATTATTGAATACAGAAAAGAAACTGAAATTTGGAACCCTACGATTACTTCTATGATTTAAACCGTACAATAAATATTATGTAGTATCTTGTTTCGAAGACATTCAATAACTGTTAACCTGAAACGTCGACCGGACAATCTTTGTCATAAAGAATCATAATTATATAATTTTCAGTGTGTGTTCGATAAACTTTATAATTTAGACAACTTGAAAGTCCTTCTCAAATCTGGGGAATAAATCTTATATTTTTAAAACCATGTTTGTTGGAACTCGTATATACTTCAAAGTAGGCTTGGAAAACACCTTTTAAAAACTATTATTGAATAGTTTCTTAGTTAGTAGTCGATAATTTTGCTGGGATGGATTCGTTTTGAGCTTATCTTGGGAAATGTTTCGATTCGATTGTACTTTCCATTTCGATTGAAGTTAACTTTATTCTTTGAGAATTCGATTGGTTTTCAACAATTTGATTCTCGATTAGGATCGATTCGTGAGCCTTTGCTTCCAAAAACCATGCTAATGGAAAATTATGGTTCTTTCGGCACCAGCTAAAAAAAGACACACACTCAATACCCGGAAACATTGAACATAATTTAACGCACATTAAGACAAAAAATATTTTTATGGCCACACAAGGCCAAAACAACCTTCGTATTTAATAAACACAGTGTCAGGAATAAGTGTGATAAGTTTGATGAAGCAAATTTAAGTGCAATTAAAAGATTGGGTTTTTCTTCATTATAATTTATTTCGGTGTTGTGTCGTTTTCGTAGTCAAATCCATCTGGCATAACAAGTAAATAAATATCTATGAAATACACCTAAGTTAAATAAATTAAATTGAAATTGTATATTTCAATAGGTTTTTAACAGAGAGGTAATTTGTTTTTAATTTTCTGAATAATGTTTCAAATATTCCGAATGTTCCTATTAGGGTCTTCTACAGGACAAAATTTCATAATTTTTTATTTAAACCAACTCCATTTTATCAAATGCATAAGATTAAAACTGATAAATATTTTCAAAACTGACAAAAAATTATATTTCTAGCAACTAATGGAAATTGAAGCTGGAAAAATTTATAAGGAATCTAAAAATTACATTGAAGAATCAATGAATATAAAGTAAGGTTTTAACCAGGTTGTCTACAGCTATCAAAGAGTGAAGTAAATTACCGACTAGCCATATAGCAAGACCATGATATTGTTTCTGTGGGTTTATAACGGTAGAGTGCAATCAAAATGGAATCAGTGCATCCTAGACTATTTTGCAGGAAACTCTTGTAAGGTAGCAACAAACTCTCCCATTGAATCTTGTAAGGTTGCAATAAACTCTCCCATTAATCTTGTAAGGTTGCAATAAACTCCCCCATTGAATCTTATAAGGTAGCAATAAACTCTCCCATTGAATCTTGTAAGGTTGCAATAAACTTTCCCATTGAATCTTGTAAGGTTGCCATAAACTCTCCCATTGAATCTTGTGAGGTTGCAATAAACTCTCCCATTGAATCTTGTAAGGTTGCAATAAACTCTCCCATTGAATCTTGTAAGGTTGCAATAAACTCTCCCATTGAATCTTGTAAGGTTGCAATAAACTCTCCCATTGAATCTTGTAAGGTTGCAATAAATTATCCCATTGGTTTCGAAATAACAAATTTTCATAAACGTGCCAATCAATTTATATTAAACGTACAATTATCTGTAATATAAGAAAAATAATTTCAGACTCCATCTGAAGTTTTTAAATAGATCTTAATGGTTATTTCTTTGTACAATGTTTATTAATATGTAATAAATATCCCTCATCAAAAGGGCCAATTCCCCAGGCGGCTCAAAAAAAGAAGGAATACCAAGGGTCAATATCTCCTTGACAGGGCCATGACTAGAACGGTGTCCGCGCTTTTTTTGCAGCTCAAGCCATGCACACCAAGATAATCGACTAAGCTGCCACAGGGGCAAAGGTGTGGCACACAGATGCGGTGCCCAACCGTTAACAGTCTGCTATTCGGCAGGTGTCGTTGTTTAAAAGCATGCTTAAGGTAGGTGACAGAAGAAAGTTGTAACTTGTAAAATCGCGCCTTCTCGTCGTTAGTTATATGTTCCCTTAAATCGTAGCCAGTTACGAACTTGACTGATTTGTCAACAAGCGGGTCTTCCCTCATACGTCACTGATCGGGGAAAGCAAGGACTTTTCTGCAGGACTTTATAAAATTTTTACTCCATTGCGAAGAATCGATTCACTCGAAGTAAGGAACGATTTCGTGCACTTGTTTTACAGCATTTGACACCGAGGACAGAAAAGCATAAATGATGGCTTAGAAGCGGGGCCAATTCCCAGGTGACCCATAGCAATGATGAGCGATGTCTGTATACTCAAGAAGACGGCCCCACCGAACCATGTTGAAGGCGTTACATAAATCAAATGTAAGCCAGCTGAGACTTTTGAATCGGAGACAAATAATAAAGTAAGCAACTGACTCGAATGAGAAGTTCATATGGCCAGACCCGGTTGTATATTTCGAGGGTGGTATCATCGCTTGAAGCAAAAGAAGCGCGGCACCAGAACAATCGTAGCTTTGCTTGAACGTTTTTTCCAATGTTACGAGAGGTCGGATTCTTTTTGGTAGCTTAATACGCGCGTGAAACGATAAATATTGCTTGTTACACGTGTAGCAAGCGAAACGAACTCAACATCAACCACCAGAGAGTAATCTGCAAACCCACCGCTGTAGAACAAAAGTAAAAGTTCCGAAAACCAATCAAAATATCACGGAGAACTTAATTAATGATAATGGAGGAGCTACTGGCAGAAAATATCCGGGCACCCTTGGGTATACGGCCAATGAATCGTCCAGTAGATCTTAAGTGTTTATAAAGCCTTACAATGGTTTCGCCATAAAGTCCAAAAGGTGAATAAATATTAACGTTACTCTCTAACACCACCGACGGCTTAAAAGAGGTAGCAGCCCAAATATAATGACTGTTTATAATATATCCCGAAATAATCTTCCACACTACGAGCAAATCGTTAGTTTAGCCTGACTTGAAATAATAGATATATATTAAGTTTGGTCCCCAACAAAGACATCTCAATAATAGCCAAACATCGAGTAAACTGTGGTACCACCAATGTCAGAAAAAGCCGACAAAACTAGCAGATCGTGATATGATACGTGATATGATACGTGATATGATTCAAACTTAAGATTAAACAAACAGCTGTTCCCAAAACATAACAAATTAGTATATAAACCTTAATAATGAGCTAAGCAAGTTAGGCATTTCAAATTATTAAATATCAATAACACGAGGCAAACGCGAAAATTTTAAACCAACAATAAACTATGGGCGTAGCACCGAGCCCGCATACGAACAAAGGTCTAAACAACGCTGTGCGTAAATACAACCAATATAGAGTGAACATAGAAAAATGATAAAATTGCGGAAAAACATAGAGAATGTGTTAAACAATATTTGAATTAGGTGGGTGAAAATTAAAAAGCAACGTTGCAAGTGCGGATTGACACCATATTTCGGGAATTATTCTCAGAAAAGAGAGAAAAGACGCAACAATACCGAATGGAAAAATTAAACAAATTTTTAATATTTATATTAGCGTGGCATCGGATACGCGAATAATACTTATAATTTCCGAATAATAATACTAATATTACACAATTCATTACTACAAAATGCTTAAAATGTACACCATAGTTTTTCTAATATCTCCTATTTACTCGTGTTTATTACACATCACCATAATTTTCCTTTATTTACGTGTATTCACACAAATGAAGTGCTCCCGAATGCAAGTAAATTCATCAATTTCCAATTATTCGGAAATTATTAATAGGGAGACCCTAATAAACTGATTTTCAATATTAAATTTCGCAGAGAAATTATTGTTTTTAGATGACAAAAACGTTTCCGGTTTCAATAGCTAAACGAAAGCTTGTAAATTTTCCTTTAGGAATTATCAAGATACATCAAAGTAAAATTACTAAAAAGCTAGGCCTAAGTCATCAAGCAACTTCTAACACCATTAATTTAAGAAGCCGGGTAACAATGCGTAGGAAGGTAGTGGCAAGCCTTTCATGCATTAAGTCATGGGTTACCAAAATTTTCTGTTTTGGACACCTAACCGGATGTTGAATTGTTTCAGAAACAAATCAAAACTTTATATTGTAATGGTGCACTCAATTAGGCTTGTGCCCCCCCCTGGCTACGCCACTGAGGGTCACCGTTACATTTTGACGAATTCAATACTGTCAAACGGCATAGTTCTTGAAGACTTTAAGATGGCCTATTGGGAATAAGGTTCATGTAGACGCCGGTCTTACGTAAATAAAAATTATCAGCTAGACTAATACTCAAGGGACCACCTTAAGGCTCAGCCATCAAGCGACTTTTAAAGCCTGTAGCTCATGTGGCCAAGTTACAATTCGTAGGAGGGTGGTGCGAAGCCCTTCATGCCAGGCGATCCATCCTTACACTAACTATTGCCGTTAACCTTAAAAAGTTTTAACGGAGGGGGAAATTCCATAAAACCAGTGAGTAGAGAACTTGCAAACTCAGGAGTTGTTTCGAGATTTCACCCAGGGCCACAAGCTGGGATCGAACCTTGTTCCTCTTGCTGCGAGGTGAAAGTGCTTTCCACTCCGCACGTCTCAATAATACCTAGGGAAATCTATTTTGGGCTTTAAAAGTTGTATAGTCTAAACACCTTTTATTGGTTAAATTTACATTTTTTTTTCACGGACAGTGTTGGCTATCATGCTTAGTGATAAACCGGATAATTTTTTATACAATATTCTAAAAAATATTTTTCGAAGTTATTTTTCTAGAAGGAAATTTCTGTTTGTTTTACATTACAATTCGTAAAAGGAAACACATCTCAAAATCCATTGTGTAACTTACCCACAAACACCTATAAACCAAACCAAACAACGCGCAAAAAAAATAAAATAAAATCAACAGCCTTCTATAGCGAAGCTTCGAGATAAAACTTTTCAAACACAGAGACCACTGATCTTGTCAATCTGCTACATGAACATCACTGAACGCAGCTACATAGGAACGCCTCATTGTCTTCGATCTATCGCGTGGACTAAGATCAAACTGTCGCGCATGAAAGAGAGATTTCATGTTCGTTTCAGTATGGCAAACCAACGAGAGATGGACTGTATGTAGGAGAAGCCAACAAATAAGATGGCTCAAGGGATCAGTACAGGTAAACTTCCACTTAGTCGATTTCCTACTGAACCATAGTACTAACGACAACGCTTCATCCGCCGACGGGCTCGTTTCTTAATATTTTTAACCACGCCGTGACTACACAGACGTGCCGCGTCTTCTTACAACTGAGGTCGTGCGTGCCAAAACGTCAACCTGACTTACATGGTAGCAGGGGTGGATGACCAAACGAACGAAAGGAGTCGTCAATTTAAAAGGATTCCCAAAGACGGTGAAGGAATGTCATTTTTGCGAACTTTGACTCGATCAGTCTACGCTAAGTCAGAAAAGAGTATTAGTAACTTCTCACGCACGTTGATGGCTTTGGAGGAAATCTGGTAGCAAGATTCAAAGATGCTGGTATGAATGATTTATGAAGGCACCTCGGTGACGCTTAACAAAAAAGCAGAGATAGCAAGTTTTGAAGGATGACGAGGGCCTCGTTTGACTCAAAAATTGTATCTTATCGTAAGGTTTTCATTTAAAACTAACATCTTAATTCGTTAAAAAGATAAATGCAGCTTGGAAGAAAATAATGTGAGAATGTCCGAAGAACCGAATTTCCAATTTGGTATTTTAAGCTGACCAGGAAAAAATATGAAACAAATTGAGTCTTATCATCGACAAGAGTTTAAAAGCAGCCTAGCATTCAGTGTTATCTCAACTTTCAAAGTATCTTGCGGTATGAAAATTAGTAGATAAAACATTTATGTCAAAACCGGATATTTGCTGAGTCTTCATCGAAAACATAGTGGAAATTATTTAAGACAAGTAAATAAAAAACCAATTCAATACTCACCTACCACAATTTTATCGTTACCGAACGTTATTAAATTACAAAACCACAAATTATCTAGTCAAGTTTAATAAAAAGGTTTAATTTGGGACCATATAAAAACCAATACAGGCTAATTCTCAAACTAAAAATAATACTTTGATATTTGGCTTGATTAAAATAACTTCTGGACGACTAAAACGTTTAAAACGGTGTTCTTATATGGCCAAAGGATCACTTTCTACTTTTTGCGTGAACTGTCAGTTGTAATGTTTATCGATAGACCTGTTAATATTTAAAGAACTAAAAATAATATATCAATTAATATAAAATAAACCTTTTGTGTTATAGAAAATGAAAAGATGGCTAAATAACAATACCATTTTTAGTTTTAATTAATTTTGAAGGTTATAACTAAAACAAAAGACTTATACTGTATCTCAAAATCGCCGCTATGGATGTCACTTAAAATCGAGGTTTAGGTTTCTAAGGTCAAAATAGTATTAGAAACAAATTAAGACCAAAATCCATGAGGTCGATTGCAAAAATGCATAACCCTGCTTTAAAACTACCCTTAAGACACTTGAATTTTATTAATATTAATGTGTATTAGTTTTTATTGTTTAAAAAGTGGCTTTCAGTTTAATGCTTATTGGTCCTTACCTTTTACTTTATATTCCTATTTTGTGGGTAAAGAAGTTTCTCGATAATGAAACGTGTACGTATGATTGATTGTAAAATTAATGTTCCTCTGCCGTTATAACCATTTCAAAATCAAGATATGGATTTCTGGTCGAAATTTAAAACATGCCTTTAAATGTTTAAATTCATGAATTTCACAATTTTCTTTTAGCGCCAGTTACGTCATGTTGTCAGTTGAAGATTTAATAAAATACACTGGAAGAACTGAATTTCCGAAGGTATAGCAACAGTCAATTTCTAATTCATGAACCAATTTTCCAGGATAATTATTGGAAAATCTAGCAGATCACAATGCGCATATTTATAACTGAATTCATTGGTCAAGTGATACATCGAAACCATCAAAATGTTTTAATGAATTGAACATTTAAACTTTTAATACTGTGTTTTGAGATCATTAGAGGCCCACTTTTATTTCTAAACACTGAAACGCAGCGTCCTCATAATAAAATAAATTTGGCATAGTATACGTTCGGTAGTTAATTACCAAGGTTGGAGTAATCAACGTTAAGCGTTTTCATTGAAAATATTTTTAGTAACTGGGTTTATCAAAAACCTAAGTCCCAAAGTAACTCGAGAGCTGAGGACCAAATTTTAAATCATGCAAGTCCATTAGATCCTATAACCGCATGTTATTATAATTATGATTTTTGGCGATATGTAATAAAAAAAATGGTTTAAAAATGATGCCATTGCTGTTTATTTCGCGTGCCTAAATTAGTAAAAATTCAAATCTATTAACTTTTGTTACAACACTTCCATAACATAAATGTTCCTTTGCAAAACATTTTATACCACCGGTACAAACTAAACGGCGCAGAGTAAAATCTAGTTACAATCAAAGTTGTAATTCAGAGTAGCCATCGATCTCAACAAGCGTTAGATATATATGATGCAAATAATATGACCATTAAAAATACTTTTTAGCTAGGCTTACAAAGTAGTTTTATCGGCTTTTTCTCTTGTTAAATTTTAAATCATCTTATTTTTCAGGCTGTTGATATGATTCTTGCGCCAGTTCAGCTATCAGCAAAATTCACGACAGAGTTCTTTTACACCACTGTAATTGGAGTAACTAACTTAAAAATTGTCACAGGGGCACCGAAATCCGTGACCAGAACATCCTTTACAAATATGATCTATGTTGAAACATGGGTAATAAGTTTTTAAAATCTATAAGATCATCACATAGATTATATTTATTTTCTTAAATCTTTATTCGGTGGGTGATTGAAATTTATGGTTAGTTCATCCTTTTTCCACCACTAGGAGTTAGATCAAATTTGTCACATATAAAGTTTTAGAGAGTCATCGAAATCATACCTTGAAAACTATTTCTTAGAGAACCTGTAGATGAAAAAGAGCAATGTAGATATTTTTTATCAACGAAATCTTATCTTTCCGTTATCTCCTTAAGAAATAAGATTTCGACCGTATATAAAACCGCCTGTCATTTGACTAAGGTGTGTCATATAGCTTCTGCGGTTCTTGCAATAATGTCGCTCTAGTACTAATCTAGTAATATTCGTTATATATAACGTCGTTCAGTTTGTTCACTGCTAAACCCTCAAGCGGCTATGCCCTGCGTGCATGTTGTTAAATTTCAACGGAACCGCTACGCTATTTAATTTACGAAAACTATTTGCAAATAGGAATGTTTTGGTTCTATTTTTCTTAACACAACACTTTCAACTCAGTGTTTAATAATAATTTCATGAATTTTCATATATTTATTAATGCAAGAAAATGGCAATGATTCTTGAATTAATCGAATGGTACAACCATCTTTTCACATAAATTACGGAATATATCTTCACATAGTTTTTCAATTATAAAACCATCAGCGACAACCACACGTTATATTATTTCCCTGGTTACTTTTCGACTATCAACGGAAGTAGAATACACCATTTCTTAAGTAATGTATCAAAGACAAAAAATTGGGAGACGTTGAGAGCCAATGAACTGCATCGTTTCTCCAAATCCATCGTTAAGGAAACTCGAGGTTTAGCTTATTGAAATTTGTATTGATGTTTGGTTATAATGTATTACTTAAAAAGGTTTGAAATATAATCTTTCATTTGAAATATTTTGTCCGTAATTGTGGTGATATGATTGGAAATTTCTTGATTCCTTTAAAAACGTAAGATGTTTGTAATGAGAAAAAGCCAGAGAGGGGGAAATGCCATAAAATTTAACGAGCATGCTTCATGCTTGTAGAATGTGAATATTTGGGTTCGAAGTTCAAAGGGCCTAAAAAATAAACCATTAGTGCCGGAATACAGAAGAAATCTTTATCTACTTTTATGCGTTGATGGTTTTCATCTGGGTTCCCAATCTCGCTAGCTCTTATTCGCAGCTTTGTCGTTCATATTGTTTCTTAAAAATTACACGGGCTTTCTCGGAAAATTTGTCACTCCTAGGAGTGTCCACGAAAGGTAACAAACTATAAAAGGAGAAGTTTGTCAGATGCGATTTGGTCGAGTATAAGAGCGGTGGCGTTTTTAGACAGTCTTCAGTTGATAATAAAAAATATCGTTTGCTCTCCCAAAAAAGGCTATTTATTTGACTTACAAATCCGTAAAATGCAATCTTGTTGAAACCGATTTCTAAAGGAAGTAAGAAAACGAAATACCTCTGACCGTTGGGTTGGAGGTAGGAAACGCTGGACCACTGAGATGGTTCCCCACGAGTTCAGTGCCTAAGTTGTACATAAGCAATTCGCTTAAAGTTACTGAAGGTAGGCTCTACTCTTTGAATGGACGTCGTTCCTTTTTAATATCATCTTAGATTGTACCACCTTCTCCCGTGTACAAGCAATTATTTCCGTTTGGTCCGCTTTACAATAAGGAAGAATAATTTAAATTATTAATGGACACAACGATGTATAGAAAATAATGCGTTTAATATTATTTGTATTAAATGTAGCTATTTTTCCCCAAAATATTAAGTTAAATGATATCAGTGCTATTGAGAAATCTTTTTTCCAAGTTTTGTTATTATAGGTTATTTTTTAAATTCAATAAAAATATAACAATTCATAAACGTTTAATTCAACCCCTATTCGGAAGTGTTGTATTAAGAATAATAAAACGAATAACAAATCTTTTCTAATTGCTAAATAGCAATATTTATGCCGATTCCAATTTTTTTGTGTTTTTGAATTAATGGGATTTCGTCTAACTCTTATTTTAGGTTTTACCTTGCCTTATTCTTATGAAAGTCATAGTTTTCTTGCTCAGTTCATTTTTTGGAAAAAATGAAAATAATAGAAATCATAAAATGCCAAGTGAAAAAGTTATTAGTGAAAACGATCTGATTCATTCACTCGGCACTAAATTGTCAATTTATTTAAAAGGAGGTTTTGCTTATTTATTGCCTCTCATCAGGCAGCGTGAGTATTTCGATAACTTTGCAGCCGGAGTGCCTTAATGGTTAATGCTTAGTAAATGCTAATTCTTAAATTAAAAACCACAACTTCCATAGATATGGTGGTTACCGTAGAACTTGTGGCGGAAACAATGAGGTAAGACACAATGGTAAGAATATACAAAAACAAGTTGGCAAGCCAAAATATACCTCTCCTCGGAAGAATTGTCCCTAGTGGTATTAATCTCTCGGTATACAATTTAATTATAATTAAAATATTTGAGACGAAACAACCGAGTTTAATTTATTCAGAATATTATAAATTAAGTAGTTACAACAGTGAGTTAGACGAACTAGAACAACGCACAATTGAATTTAACCCTATTTACAGAACAAGTTAATCAGTTAAATGTAATACGAATCAAATTTTAATGAAATAAATATCTACAGATGGTATTTGTATTTTACTCGCTTACGAAATAACAACACAAAAAACCTTCTTTAAACCACGTCACACGAAAAAATTATAATTAAAAGCCAACAATACCGCCCAAAAGCTCAACACAATCAAAAAATTAAAATACAAAAACCCAATCGACCAAACTTTGGAACCAAAACGACCAATAGAAAAATATATAATAACAACCCAATCAATCCGACCAGAGAAGAGCAAAAATAATTAATAGAAAAATATATAATAACAACCCAATCGATCAGGCTCAGAGCAAAAATAACGAATAGAAAAATATTTAATAATATCCCAAATTACCAGGCTACAGAGCAAAAATAACGAATAGAAAAAATTTATAATAATATTCCAATCAATCAGACTTCAGGATCAAAAAAGCTCATAGAAAAATATTATTACGCAGTCGAGTAATAAATTAATTCAAAACCAAGCAATAGAAAAATAGAAAATCAAGAAGCGCAACACCTTACCATTCACAAATACGAATTTTCGACGTTATTATAATGAAACTGGATAAGCTTTAAGCCACGATATAACCACTTTAAAGGTTCCACTAAAACTGAACTATTTCGAAAAATAAGCTTAAAAAACCAACAATACCCAAGAATAGACTAAAAAAAACTAAGTTATCTCGATCAGTAAAAATAACATAAAACCCTTACTTTGCCTGAAACCCAGATACTTTTAATATTTTAAAACAAGATTTGACCTTAATAAAATACTAGGACGTCTCAAAACCCGGAGCCGGCATTCTCGACAAAGACTTGAGCGGAGCGTGGGCGCTACGATAATCGTGAATTATTATTCCAATCTTTTTTATAATTTTTAATAAGTCCACTCTTTATTAAAAGTGGAAAAAATAGAAAAATAATACGGTAAAGAATACGGGCGAAAAGCAAAACTCGCTCACTTTCAATGCGCGAAAGAATACGGAAAAATAATACGGTAAAAAATATTTGTTGGCCGGAGACTAATTAGCGGCTGCGGGAGGGCGAAAACGAAGAGAGACAACCGGAACGGGTTCAAGAGAGAGCGAGAGACCGAGAATTTCCTTCTCTGTTTTCCGTCTCGTTCTGAGTCCCTTTCTCTTCTCCCCAAGTGCAACACACACACACATACCCACCCTCACACCACCCACACACACACACACACAGCCAACTTTCCCATTGAAGTCACCACAGTGAGAGCTCCACTCACTCGCTTCGCTCGTTCGCTCCGCTCAATAAGATTAATATAATCTATACATATTTAATTAAATATAAGATTAATATAATTTAAAAATATTTAATTAAATATAAGTTTAATATAATTTATAAATATTTAATTAAATATAAGATTATTATTATTTATAAATATTTAAAATGATGTAGAATAAATTATAGTACCTAACGTTATAGCTTTGTAAAGGACATTCGCCAAAGCGGTTTTTTAGAAAAACACCCTAACCTATAAAGCGTTGGTGGCTGAGTGGTTAAAGTAAATCTTTTGCGCGAGGCAGACCCGGGTTCGATTAAATCGAAAATTGATACTAAGACGAATACTGTGTACAATTGGTGGAAACCCTGCCATTGGACGTTGAGAGGTTGCATAACGCTCAGCACTCGGTCCGTCCCAAAGTCATTAATAAGACGTTGGAGAGAAAACGCCCATACAAACACACCCAACTCAACATCCACAACCATCATAACACAAACACAACAAACTCCACACCCACAACATTCACAACACGAACTCAACATTCACAACAAACTCCACACCCACAATATTCACAACCTACACATAAACATTACAATAACGAAATATCCAATCAAACTGAATTAAAACTGTCGCGACGGTGAGCGTTGACGAAAAAAAGACAATCAAAACCAAACCCAACCGCAAATCAATCCGTTAACGCTCACCGTCACACTTTATTTTTGCCAACCCTTCGAGAAACTGCGAACGCAGAAATTTCGAGAAACTGCGTACGCAATGATTACCCTTTGCCACGAAAATGCGAACGCGTTCGCAGGCATGACAGACAGACAGACAGACAGACAGACAGACAGAGAGACAGACAGAGAGACAGACAGACAGACAGACAGACAGACAGACAGACAGACAGACAGACAGACAGACAGACAGACAGACAGACAGACCCACCCACCCACAGACAGAGAGACAGACCGACACGGTGATTGTATAACCCCTCCTAGGTTATCAATCAATAGTGGACGATAGATTATTATTATTTTGAAATGTTTTCGAAAGAAATACATCAATTGAGTTTTAATAACTATAAATTTCACCGAAATTGCGCGACCTTTTATGGACAAGTAAATAAAAACACCATCAAAATATACCAAAATATTGTGGATAAACTTAATGTTAATATTTTGAAAAAGGTGCCATGGTGACATTTAGTTCTGGTCACAAAAATTCCACCTTTTCGAACATAGTTATTTATGTTTTAAATGACACGTTTTCCCAAATATTGCTATTCCAATTTTGTTCCTGCCACAAAAATGACACCATTTCCCAAATTTTACTACATGTATTTACATTTAGCTCCTGCCATAACTAAAATCGCCATTTCTCCAAAACTTTCCTTTTAAACACTCACAGTTTAGTTATTGATACATTTCAATCAAAAATATTTTAAAATCATGGTAGGCTGGTGTCATTTATTAAAACCACTGTTTTCCCGATACCAGTCCTACGGTACCAAAAAATCTATGGAGGTCGTCGTTTCGTTTGAGTGCGGAGTTACAGTAAATACATTTAGTTTCAAATTTCATAAATACTTGCAGCGGGCAGATAATTGTTCTTTCTATTTTAACTTCATATGGTCTAGTTAGTCGAAATAAAGTTTTTTGAGGGAATTAGGTAAAGTAGAGTCTAGCAAAAAACAACAACAAATTCTTTTGAACCTTGATTTTGATTTCCATGTTTTATAATTACCGCTCTTGATTCAGTCAGCCTTCGTATCTCTTAGACAACCAATGTTTCAAGCAGAGGTAGTATAGGATACTCGTATTTGCAAAATGTGAATATTAAGAACTGAACGTTATAACTTGAGAAATTTTCTACATATTGGACACTACTGTTTTAAACTGGATATATTTGTTCATTTTCGACCCTCATAACGCTAACTGACCATTTTTGACCATATTGAAAACTTCCGGTTTAAACTAGCTATATTTGTCCATTTAACACACACAAGGTTCAAACTGGCCACATTTATCTAGTTTGGAAATTCCAATCGCAAACCTTTTGTAGCCCATTTGGGACGCTCCCATAGCAAACTTTTTTTAGTCCAGTTTGGACTCTCTCATTGCAAACCTTTTTTAGTCCATTTTGGACGCTCCCATCGCAAGCTTTTTTAGTCCATTTTGGACGCTCCCATCGCAAACTGTTTTAGTCCATTTTGGACTCTCCCAACGAAAATTGTCCATTTTTCAAGTTATTTACCACTCCCGGTTCAAACTGATTTTAACCAATTTTAACTTTGGATGACCACTTTTACCCACGTTTGATATGGGCGTGACAAAATTCAAAATTTTAAAATTTTGCAAAGGGTACCCATGAAATTAACATATAAAATTTTTAAAAGTCATAAAATTTCTTCTTTTGACTGAGCTTAAGAACTCAGCTCACAGATACTTTCCTGGGGCATGGTCTAGAGGTTGCCATATCGTTTTTTTTGGGTCCCCGACTTACATGTCTATAACGACCCTATGTCTATAATGCTTTGAGCAGGCACCGATACAAATTACAAATAAATTTTACAACTCTTACAGCTTGGGTACCACTGTTTTAGAAAAATGTGGTACACCCTAAGTGCGTATTGGCTTCTTGTTATTTTATTAATTGTAATATCCTTTCCTCACATACAGCAATCCCCGATTTCCTTCTGGATAAAATGGTCCCGTCGAGAGTTCTTCTTTGTTTCTGGTTCCTGGGTCTCAATTTACTCTATTTCCATTTCTCTTGTGTTTTCAAAGCCAATGCTTCAGTCGTTCAATACGCCGAAGTTAACGACATTCCTGATATATTGCAGTACGATGGATGTGTTCCAAAATTGCTTCGAGGTGGAACGCATTATAAATTAATAAAAGAAAAGGTAAATATTGTGCGCGCCTTTTTGGAAACAAGTATTTGGTCTAGTGACGAACCTAAACGAAAATTAATGAACTTTTGCACTGACAACCACCTTAATGTGCATTGTTTATCTCTCTTATCTGATGTTTCAAGTAGAGACCAGAATTTATTTCCGTTCATATTTCTCGACTATCATACAAATTTTGCTTCGCGGATCATAAAATGGCAATCAAAATTTGCGCTTATTCACTGAAGTTTCACAGGTCACATAATGCTGTGCCACGCTTGCACAGTATTGTCCAAAATCCGTCAAACGATGCCAATTAAAAATAAAAAAGCCAGTTTACACGCAAAACCCCAAACCTGCACGGATCATAAAATAAATGCCACCGGTTTAACAGCTACGGTTGCAAGCCACCGAGCACAAGCTAACCATTTCTTTTTAGGTGTGCACACTTCTCAGAAAAGCTGCTTATTAAACGGGAAAAAAGCTACTACCACATGTAAAAATTGTCATGTAAAAAATACATGTAAAGGTGTTTAAAAAACATTCAAGACCTGCCTTTTGTGGCGAGCAATTAAGATTTGTATGAGGCAGAAATAACAAAGAATTGTGGTTTATTAATTTGCAAAACTTTCTTAACGAAAGCGTAACTGCCTTATTTAAAATTTAATGATAACTGTGTTTCTATCATCATTTAAATTGTCTTGTTTTAGCTATAAAATTAATATTGCAAAAGGATTAATTTCTATGTAGTTTATATAAATCCCAATGGTTGGAATATTTATGATAGTAGAATTGGCTACTTCATGATGACTTAACAATTTGGTCGAGTTTCAGTTTGTATTTTGCTGATTTTCTTTTTAATCTTAGAATTGTTACTAATCAAAGTTGGGCAATATGTACAATCTTGGTCGATCTAACATTAGCCTACTTTTTGGTCAAAATCGTTTGATATCTTTTCATACTGGGCTTATTTTCTGCTCAATCTTAAGATTTTTGCTGTTGAGAGTTGGTAGGTTATACGCTTAAAATTTGCTTAGTAAGGATACGACGATCGCGTGGTGAAAACGATATATATGGGTATAGTATCTTTAGAGGTCTAATAACTTGTGTAATTTAAATCTGTGATTTTAAATAAAACTTGACAGCAAAGCGGTGAATTTTTAGTAGGGCTGTGCGAGTAGTGGTTTCAGGCAATCGAGTCGGGTATCGAGTACCAAATTATTTTTTATCGAGTAATATGGAAGTCGAGTCAAGTAATCGAGTACTTGATTAAGGGGACAATTTCCCTTGTTCGAGTCGAGTAACTAAAAAAAACTTCGGAGTAATATTTTTAACGAGTCGGGTTATCTAGTACTTGATTAGGGGCTGTTTTTATTCAAGTGATTAGAAATTGATTTTAAAAGGAGTATAAAGTAACTTTCAATGCTGAAAAATATTCGTTTAATTTAAATGATCCACAGTTTCCACAATTTTGTAAGTACCGTTAATTGCCCCTTAAAAGTTGTAAAAACCCCTCTTTGAACTTTGAAGCAACGAGGATATAAAAAACAAATACTCGACGAGTTTAGAGAGCAGCTTAGTCGAGTAATCGGGTACCTGAATATGCAATTTTTTGGTACTCGGTAATCGACGAGTATTCTTCAATTACTTATTCGAGTTCGAGTACTCGACATCAATAAAGGCCGAGTACTCGCACAGCCCTAATTTTTAGTCCCTCGTATTAAAAGTTTCAAGTGATTTGCTTATTGTAATGAAATTCAACACTTACAGTCTTTAATGAGAATGAAAAAATTTAAAATTGCTATAAATGTGTTAATATAATATGACTAATATCTCTTTACTGACTTTTGGCACTGCTTTATTGTCACTATTGAAGAGAAGTTATCTCTATGGAGGAGGGGTCAGTTTCTGGCAGACCTAGGTATCCATTGCGTAAAACCTTTTGATTGTCAAGAAAAATTAAAATAACTCTCTGTTGTTCTGTAAAAACTAAATTTTGACAGGGAAAACCCCGTTGATCAGAACTAACTGACAATATATAATTGTCAAGTTATTTTCAAGTTGGTGCCGATCAAAATTTAAAATTTACAACTTCAAATGTGTAATATTCGATCAAATAACAATGTACCAAATTCAACTTTGTACACAGGTTAGATCAAAATTGTTAGATTCAAAAGGATTTAAGCAAAATATCTAATTATTTCCGTGTTATCTAAAATTTCAAATGATATTAATAATTTTCGTAAGAGTAAGCACATGATTAGTCTAATTATTTGTGTGGGTTTCCCTTAAACAGGCGCCAGTGGATTTGCGTTTCCAACAGGTGCTGAAATTAATCGAGTATCACAAAGGTAACTGTTTTATCGAAGCCGCAGATTTACTGAACGAAGACTATTATTACAACGTTTCGAAAGGATACGAGGCTCTGTTTGTTACAAATTTGCACTATGAAATAGCTGCAAATTTTGCACTGTCAGAAGTTGAACGGGGAGAATTGCAACTTTATATATCTAAAACAGATTTTCTCTCGTATCCGTTGGCCTATCTCGTTCATCGATATATTTCATTAAAACAATTAGAAGATATTAATGCTAGGTGATTATATTACTCCTATGATTTGAGCACTTCTAGTTAAGGTTTTGAGATCCAGAAGTATTTCTATGCTAGAATGAAATGAAATATTTTTAAATTTTTTTGTATCTCAGATTTGATATTCAATTGTTATACTTACGTGAAAAATTGAAAACCATATAGTAATATGATTTTCAAGATGAAATGGGCATTTTTTGGCGCTACTAAGTGGAATATGCTAACCACTTAAAACAAATATGACACAGAGTATCCGGTCATATTTTGATTATAGTGAATGCGTCATCGCCTTGAAGCGAGTGGTAAGACACTCAATAACTCAGGTGTATATTAGCTATTGTAACTCTTATGAACTCCCGCTAACTCTCCTCGAGCTCCCGCAAACTATCCTCGAACTCCCGCAAAATCTCATCGAGCTCCCACAAACTATCCTCGATCTCCCGCAAACTATCCTCGAACTCCCGCAAACTATCCTCGAACTCCCGCAAACTATCCTCGAACTCCCGCAAACTATCCTCGAACTCCCGCAAACTATCCTCGAACTCCCGCAAACTATCCTCGAACTCCCGAAAACTATCCTCGAACTCCCGAAAACTATCCTCGAACTCCCGAAAACTATCCTCGAACTCCCGAAAACTATCCTCGAACTCCCGCAAACTCTCCTCGAACTCCCGCAAACTCTCCTCGAACTCCCGCAAACTCTCCTCGAACTCCCGCAAACTCTCCTCGAACTCCCGCAAACTCTCCTCGAACTCCCGCAAACTCTTCTCGAACTCCCGCAAACTCTCCTCGAGCTCCCGCAAACTCTCCTCGAACTCCCGCAAACTCTCCTCGATCTCCCGCAAACTCTCCTCGAACTCCCGCAAACTCTCCTCGAGCTCCCGCAAACTCTCCTCGAGCTCCCGCAAACTCTCCTCGAACTCCCGCAAACTCTCCTCGATCTCCCGCAAACTATCCTCGAACTCCCGCAAACTATCCTCGAACTCCCGCAAACTATCCTCGAACTCCCGCAAACTATCCTCGAACTCCCGCAAACTATCCTCGAACTCCCGCAAACTATCCTCGAACTCCCGCAAACTATCCTCGAACTCCCGCAAACTATCCTCGAACTCCCGCAAACTATCCTCGAACTCCCGCAAACTCTCCTCGAACTCCCGCAAACTCTCCTCGAACTCCCGCAAACTCTCCTCGAACTCCCGCAAACTCTCCTCGAACTCCCGCAAACTCTCCTCGAACTCCCGCAAACTCTCCTCGAACTCCCGCAAACTCTCCTCGAACTCCCGCAAACTCTCCTCGAACTCTAGCAAACTCTCCTCGAACTCTAGCAAACTCTCCTCGAACTCTAGCAAACTCTCCTCGAACTCCCGCAAACTCTTCTCGAACTCCCGCAAACTCTCCTCGAACTCCCGCAAACTCTCCTCGAACTCCCGCAAACTATCCTCGAACTCCCGCAAACTCTCCTCGAACTCCCGCAAACTCTTCTCGAACTCCCGCAAACTCTTCTCGAACTCCCGCAAACTATCCTCGAACTCCCGCAAACTATCCTCGAACTCCCGCAAACTCTCCTCGAACTCCCGCAAACTATCCTCGAACTCCGTAAAACTCCCGCAAACTCTCCTCGAACTCCCGCAAACTCTCCTCGAGCTCCCTCAAACTATCATTGAACTCCGTAAAACTCCCGCAAACTCTACTCGATCTCTTTCGAACTCCCAAGAATTCTTTCCTTTCCTGGCGAACTGTTCTTGAATTCTTGAGGGTAATATTACTTTGTCTAACTTGAAAAAGGTAAGGCAGGTCGAGCATTGGGTCAAGCTTCCGCACTTTCCGATTTTTAAACGAAGTAATTATTTTTTCTCTACATGCCATAATTAAAAAAACATTTCGATTACATTTCATATGCTTCCGTTTAAATTTTAGAGGCCACTAATTTAAAACTTTTGGAGGCCCCTAATTTTAAAATGTATTGCCCCTTTGAAACTTTCAGGTAGGCCTGGGACTACCCTCGAACTCCCGCAAACTCTCCTCGAACTCCCGCAAACTCTCCTCGAACTCCCGCAAACTCTCCTCGAACTCCCGCAAACTCTCCTCGAACTCCCGCAAACTCTCCTCGAACTCCCGCAAACTCTCCTCGAACTCTCGCAAACTCTCCTCGAACTCCCGCAAACTCTTCTCGAACTCCCGCAAACTCTTCTCGAACTCCCGCAAACTCTCCTCGAACTCCCGCAAACTCTTCTCGAACTCCCGCAAACTCTCCTCGAACTCCCGCAAACTCTCCTCGAACTCCCGCAAACTCTTCTCGAACTCCCGCAAACTCTTCTCGAACTCCCGCAAACTCTACTCGAACTCCCGCAAACTCTCCTCGAACTCCCGCAAACTATCCTCGAACTCCCGCAAACTCTCCTCGAACTCCCGCAAACTCTTCTCGAACTCCCGCAAACTCTTCTCGAACTCCCGCAAACTATCCTCGAACTCCCGCAAACTCTCCTCGAACTCCCGCAAACTCTCCTCGAACTCCCGCAAACTCTCCTCAAACTCTCCTCGAGCTCCCGGAAACTATCCTCGAACTCCGTAAAACTCCCGCAAACTCTCCTCGAACTCCCGCAAACTATCCTCGAACTCCCGCAAACTATCCTCGAACTCCGTAAAACTCCCGCAAACTCTCCTCGAACTCCCGCAAACTCTCCTCGAGCTCCCTCAAACTATCATTGAACTCCGTAAAACTCCCGCAAACTCTACTCGATCTCTTTCGAACTCCCAAGAATTCTTTCCTTTCCTGGCGAACTGTTCTTGAATTCTTGAGGGTAATATTACTTTGTCTAACTTGAAAAAGGTAAGGCAGGTCGAGCATTGGGTCAAGCTTCCGCACTTTCCGATTTTTAAACGAAGTAATTATTTTTTCTCTACATGCCATAATTAAAAAAACATTTCGATTATATTTTAAAGTTCCCAGATTACATTTCATATGCTTCCGTTTAAATTTTAGAGGCCACTAATTTAAAACTTTTGGAGGCCACTAATTTAAAACTTTTGGAGGCCCCTAATTTTAAAATGTATTGCCCCTTTGAAACTTTCAGGTAGGCCTGGGACTACCCTGGCCTATTGGTGGAGCCGCTTCCGAGTCTCGCCCTCCTTGTCTACTCCTTTTAAGCATTGCTTTCCCATTTTTAACTCTTTACACTCAAATAAAATCGACGTCATGTGCTATCCCCCTTTTGAGTTCGGAGGAGGCGCGGGCGTAGGTCAACGTTTGACCGGTTTTTCGAGAGAGAGAGGGATAAAAATGTTTGTCTGTAAAACCCGTAAAAATATGGGAGCAGACGATTTTTGAGAGAGGAGCTTGAATCACCGAGCGTAGTGTACTTTTCTCGATGGACCTTGGTTGTTGGTAGCATGAGCTTAAGTATTTTTCGGCTATCTACGCCGTATTTCTTGTGTTAAAAGATACTTATTTGACCGGTTTTGGACCGATTTCATAGAACGCTCTATTATTTAGAAAAAAAATTTTCTTATTTGGTTAGTTGATCGGCCCAGGCGTTTTTCTCAAAACCTATAGTTGCTAGAAATGTGAAATTATCAAAATATACTCAATCGGGGAGAAACAATTTCTTTTGAAATTTTCAGAAAAATCGTGAAATGTTTCACTGTTTTGAAATTTTTATTTTTTGAACGATAGGTGGTAGACGAAAATTTTAAATCAACAAGTTGTAGAGCGCACTAGAAAACCATTAACGAAATTGGTTTGGTCAAAAACGTACAATTTTTCATTGAAATAATACGTCATAAAAAACAAGTTGGTACTACCCAAAAAGATTTACGTCTCATGAAAAAGAAAGAGAAAGCTATCTAATTTGAAATGACCGTATGTTTGTAAAGATAAAAAGGGGAATGTTTTTTAAGCCAAATCATTTTAAATAATTTTTTAGAGAACATGAAATTTACATAGTAGAATTCCAGAATTCACACGTCTTATTTTAAATGAGGTTCAATAATTCCAAATTAATTTGCCCAAGCTGCAAACGCAGGTAATTTAGCGGACGTTTTAAATAGTTTTTTTTTAATCAGCGCCGTTGCGCCACCTAGGATAGTTTTGGTGGCGAAGAGAAAAATAGCGTCTGCTTATCTTTTAACAATAGCACAAAACTAAACGCTCGAAATTAAAAGTTCTTGGTTCATCTGTTTCATTATAAATGTTGCTATAATTTTGAGAGCACTAAAATATTCCATTACGCTGTTGACTTCTAGTCAAATCGTGGAAAATTGTAGTTAAAGTTACGTAGTTTTTGCTTTAAGGCGACGAAATATTAAGCCCATGTTCAAGTGCTGCCAGATCAGTCGATAGACTACCATAGAGATAAGAAAGTACCTAGAACGATTTTTGCAATGGTAAACCCGAGGGTAAGCCACGCGCCGATTTGAAACTAGCGGATTAGTCTGAAACGATGTCTTTTAAAGTTATCCTTTATTCGTAAAGAAGGTAAACTTTGTTTGTTACCAAACTAACAGGAGAGGCCACCACTGGCGAAATCCGCCAAGTTTAAGTAAAGCCAAAGCTACGGTTGTAATTTGCGGGCATTGCCAATATCGTTCTAGTTACCTTCTGATTTCTATGCTGACTACATCCACTGTACATCCCGAACTCTTGAAACCCTTTGAAACTCTGGAGAGCTCACCAATGAAATCCCCCTTGAACTCTCGAGAACTATCGTGAACTGTGCAGAGTTCGAACTCCCGGTGTACACGAAAATCTGAAGTGTCTTACCCCTCGGCTTGAAGTGAAACGTAAAATTTATTAAGTCCCTCACTTAAACTATTTGTTCCAAACGAGCATTTCTATCTAAGTGGATCTTTAAGGAAACGTTTCGTAGCTTTAGCTATAAAGTTAGAAAAACATTTCGACCGTCTCATCGCTCAATAGTAATTTCACGCACCAGCTAAATGGCACGACTCAATCGTGCTCAAAACGATCAAAATGGCTCATTAAAGAGAATATAACCGCTAAGACTGGGTCATGTGTGCCAAGTTTCCGAAATAATCCAATCGAGAGCTGATTTCGACGTGAAACTTCTACTCTAGCCGCCCATTCAAACCAGTTTTTCTCCCTCCTAGTCTCTCACGCTGGGAAATAATATAATTTTACCACTCAACTCCTGTTTAGGTTATAGTACCTCAAATAAGCTGTGGTAGATGTTCACAATTTGCTGTTTATTTGTAATTTATTTAAAATTTATTTTTGTTACAGAGTTCTGAGAATTTATGAAACGAAAACCTTTGAATACATTTTTTTTGCCTTTTATTACAACGTTTACAACAAACACAAATGGGAAGAACCACATCAATTCGATATGTCGTTGAAAATGTATAACTTAAATTTTCTTTTCTTATTCATCGTTACATTTCAAAGCGCATGTGCTTTGGTCTTAGTCGGAGAGATATTTGGAAATCTATTATCTCTAGAGAAAATAATTTAAAAACTTCAGAGAATAAATTACGTCGTCGACGAATCATCCACGAATAACCTAAAACTTGACAAAAATGCATATACACGCATTAGTGTGGCTGTCGTAGACTAAATGTAACCATTTTTATGGCACTCTAAATCTTATTATCCTAATGTCAACCCAAATAACTAACGGCGACTTCCCCTGCTCATCACCGCTTCAAACGCTCTTAACTTTTCATTCCGCTAAAGCAAAAATATCGTATATCCTAAGACCATTTACACCTGGACTGCAATGAAGGTAGGCGTTATTGTTATGTTAGTGTCGCCGCTACCCTAACGCCACCATCGTTATTTAGAGGCATCTCTCGTCCACAAAGGAATTCGGGCTGAAAAAACGCGTTCACATCGCGCTCCTTTCATTCATAGCGTCGCCCTCCTCTTTCGACATTTTACTCGGTCGCCCCGCGACTCCGCGAGTCGTGACCAATTTTCACCCGTTATTTACGGCGTCAAGACTTAAGTGGAAACCACATGGCAAAGTTTATTGAAATTCCACCAAAAACGTTTTGGGAACTTGTTGAAGGTCTGTTGAATTATGAATTTTCTAGTTTTTTAAGGAAATGTTTTTAATCATTTTTATCATGGTCCACCCGCTAGAAATGAAGAGGAGCCCCCGAGTCCGCGAAAACCAGCGGAAGAGGGCGCGAACCGTTCGACTATTAAAGAAGGGAAATAAAAAAGGGGGGTTGCTGCATGTTTGTGTATTATTTTCGCGGATTTTCTCCACTTAGTGGTGTTTTGTAGCGGACACTTTGAAATCGGAGCTAAAATTACGTTGGCATTGTAGTCCAGGTGTAAATGGTCTTAGGTATATCAGAGCATGAATTCTCCGGATAGGCTACCGTGATAAATATGTCCATATTTATATCACTAGTGCATATGAATTATGAGATAAAAAAACTTCGTTATATTTAAATATTTAATAAAATATGATAAACCTGGCCAAGGATTAAGTACCATCTGGTATAATCTTTTTGACGAAATTACATAACTGTGAAAAATTTAATTGGTATAGAAATTAAAAAATTTACAGAATGAATTATTATTAATATTTTACAAGTTATTATATTCTCAAATTTAAATTCCCCCTTTTTTGCTTGTATACGATTTTCTTAAAAACCCCCACCAGATGGCACCCCAAAAAACTGAAAAATTTAAAGAATACCAAAAAGAAAAAGAAAAACTCCTCCCAAAAATTTGAAACGATCGGTTTTTACCGTGACAAAGGTTGAACTACTTGAAGTGTTGTTGTGAAGATGTCGGGCGATTCACCAGGAAGGTGCAGTCCCTGATGATGTTATGCCCAGCGTAGCGAAACTAGTTGGACGTAAATATTATCCTTTATTAATTATGCCAATATAACGTAGTTTTTATCTCATAATTACTCACGCATATTGTACTTTCAAACTAACTAAGCCTAAGTGCATATGAATGAAATAATGACCCGACGGACGATATTTATAGTTTGATTCCTAAAAGCAGCAGAACACTAAAAAATTTGCATTTTTAGAACAAAAAGCTTATTTACACAAAATGATATTTCACCAAAACAAATAGTTTGACCCGTGGTGAATTTTAAAACTACCAAAACCAAATAAACAAATAAGGAGTTAATTTTATTTAACGAGAAGTACATATCTAAAATATATCTATAACTCCATCAACGTCCTTATGGTCTTAAGGGCTCCATTAAGTTAGCCTACCCCCATGTGTGCAATTAATTTTTTTTTGTGCTGCTTGTTGCACTCTTCATGCACCATATTGCACCACCAAATTGTTTTTTGCACGATCTAGGGTGGGCAGAAATAAAAAAATATAGATAGAAAAACCGTGCCTAATCGATTGCGCCATCGATGCACTATTATGCACCACAGATATTTATCATTGTTCCATACTCCTTTAAGTGATAAAAGATTACGGCAAACACTACAATTCCCTAAAAAACATATTACACGTGGGGGCTAAGTTAATGATAGCCACCCGTATTTGATATCGATAAAAATACCGTGCCTAGTCGATTGCACATTATTATGCACCACGGATATTTATCAGTTCACCATATTCCTTTATTGCACAAAGTTCACTCGCACCGATCCCCTTTTGGAGATATGACGTCCGTTCAGCTAGGTTAACGACAGCCCCCACATCTTCTATCGATAAGAATAACTATCCTAATCGATTGCACTATCGAAGCACTACTATGAACCCTAAATAATTTCCTTGTCTGCGCATTCCTAATGGAGATATGACGTCATTTCAATATTAAGCGTTCAGGTTGCTCATTAAAAAATAATAAATGTTCACGATTACAAATAAAAAGCTCTCGATATAAAATTGAATAAAATTATGAATTTGTTTGAAATTAAATTATATGATTGCTTATGTAAATAATAATATTATTATTTTCGGTGCTTAAACATATTCTGATCTTTTGTGGGGTATATACTACTTCTAGAGCGACAATATACAGGGTGTCTCAATTTGCTCAATCAGGCCATATTTCTCAAAAAGTATTTATGCTAGGGTTCTGAAACTTTTCAGGGTTTATTTGTTAGGTATGGAAGGCTCTGGTTACTAAATTTCGGAAAAATCGAACGATTTTGTGTCGTTTTGGAAAATTTTTTACCGGTAGGTGTCACGCAAAATGTTTCAATAGAAAAGTTGTAGGGCATAGTCGAAAGTGTAAAAATAATTTTGGTTCGATTGAAACAGACCTATTTTTAACTGAGTTTGGAGGTCGGGGGAAAACAAGTTATACTACCAGGCCTTTAACGTAAACAATCGTACATAATCACAACACACATGTACATTTATTTTAGGAACTTATGCTTTCAGCTATGTTGTTAAAAATCATATCTGTAAAAAGTTATTGTTAAAGAAAAGTATTACGTTCAACACCAAATTAGACAAAGTAGACAAATACCGCGTCTTCCATTTCGACGTGGTTACGAGTTAGATCATCAAACAAAGATTTGTAGACCAAAAATTACGCTTATTTTTCTTTTGTTGTTTTTTAAAGTGAAATATCAATTGTCCGAGTAGTATTTAAAGCGTTTACATTTCAAAGTTAAAACATTATCTCAGCTTGGCCGATTGTTGTCCAGTATGCCTCTTTACACTCGAGATCAGCGCGCTCATATGCTAGAATTATTTTACGGAGAAGGTCGTCGTAATGCTACTCTAGTAAGTCAGTTATTTAGACGAAGATTTCCCAATTGCAGACCAAGTCATACGACGGTTCTTAGAGTGTCCGCGACTTCAACAACTGGGGTAATATCAATCCGAGGTTTCGTGGTCGTGGTCTCCGGGACATCGACATGGGAAACACCATACTTGCCTACTGGTATGATTTTACTATGAGTGTCGCCCCCCCTAGATGGCGTTTTTGTTTCTCAATTTCCTGTAAAATGAAAATTCAGGGTACAAACGGGTACTTGACGATAGTACCAATATTTTAGACTTGATTTTGTAATATTTATATTATTAGTACCTCAATAATTTGGTTTTTGGCGATTTGAGCACGTAGAGCACGTGATGCACGTGCAATTGTTTGATCATTTGCTAGATTTTAGGCCAAAGTAGACGAATATTGGGAGATATCGTTGGTCTCATTGGTTTTTGACCTACAAAATCGATTTCGACTATGGTGCTTTATCGTTCTTCGGCTTGTTCTGCGGAAATTAACAATCGCTGGGCAAAATCCAATATTAACTCATCCAAGGATAATAAATTTGGGGCACAATACTTATCAGAGTATTGTTACTTGTTATAATTAATATTTACACGTAAAATAACTCTAAAACAACAACATCCACTTCTTGTACCTTTTATTGTACAAGCAGTGGATGTTGTTGTTTTTAAGTTATTGTTACCTGTCCATGTTTGGCAAAAACCAAGATTGCAAATGGTTTCCAGTTGGAGATATTTTCGCCAATATCATAAAATATTTGTGGATACATTTGTTCTCAAATATGATATAAGTATGTTAATTTAAAATAATGTTTTCAATTGTGCCCCTTATTGGCACCTGAGCGCTGGGGGCGAGTGGCGCCACCCCACCCCAACCCAACCCAACCTAACCTAACCTAACCTGAATAGCTAAAATCTACCCAATACTAAACTGATATAAGCTTAACTTAGAGAAATAATTTTTAACAAAACGGCTGTGGAGGCGTTCTGCAACGTGACAGATACTACATTTACCGCTGAGCAGAACAGCCGTCGAATCGCTCGAGATCGTAACAGATCCAGCATGTCCTCTTGGGCTAGAGGCCCTGAGACGGTGCATAGTTTCGTGGGATAATGTTTTATATATAAAAGAGAACAATCCGCAGAACGATAAAGCACCATAGTCGAAATCGATTTTGTAGGTCAAAAACCTATGAAACTTACGATATATCCCAATATTCGTCTACTTTGGTCTAAAATCTAAAAAATGCTATAAAAAAACACATGAAAAATCCGTTTAAATTTTAAACACTCTATGATATATTAAAAAAACTCATTAGTTTTGTCTACATATAATAATTGTATCTTCGTGTACCCTACGGAATATCAAAATGTATTAATATGACCAAATTGCGCCCTCTACTGGTGTTAACACTCATAGTAAAATCTTACCCAAAAGACACCATTTTCATCCTTATCGAGCGCCACTTCACCAAGGACTGCATGACGGTGATAGACAGCGCCGACTCGACTTCTGCAATTGGTTTTGCCTCATGGCTGACTCACACCAGGATTTTCACGATCAACTACTGATGTCCAACGAATGTTCATTCGGAAGAGATGGGCCTTTCAACCGTCAAAACAAACATATGTGGGACTACGAGAATCCACGCTGGGGATTTCCTCACCGCCACCAAGTGCAGTTTCGGTGAAATGTGTGGGCTGGTTTGTTAGGTGACAGAATTATTGGCCCGTTCTTCCTGCCAAATCGTCTGAACGGTCAACACTACTTGGAGTTCCTTCAAAATGAAATATCCAACGTGTTGGACGCCATTCCTCTGGCCGAGTACAGACTCATCTGGTTTCAGCAAGATTGGGCGCCACCTCACCAATATCGTGACGTGGTTGCATATCTAAACGACGAGTTTCCTGGAAGATGGATCGGAAGAACTGGTCCTGTTCGTTGGCCTGCAAGATCCCCTGATCTAATACCACTCGACTTTTTTCTTTGGGGATTCGTAAAGGACTACGTATACCAAACACCTGTGACGAGCGTTGAAGATTTACGAGAAGAATCATCGATGCATGTCGCCGGGTGACTCCAGAAATGGTTCGGGGAGCATTGCGCAATATGCAACATCGTGCATATTTGTGCATTGCATCAGAAGGTGGCATTTTTGAAAACATTTTGTAGAAGTCATTAAAAAACATTTGTCACTTGGGCTAATTATTATTTGTTTATTTTTCGAAATCTTATAACTGAAATGCATGTTACCTACAATTCGTTAAAGGCTATTGCCTGCTAGTACAACTTGTTTTTCCCCCGACCTCCAAACTCAGTGAAAAAATAGGTCTTTTTCAACCGAACCAAAATTATTTTTACACTTTCGACTATGCCCTACAACTTTACTATTGAAACATTTTGCGTGACATCTACCGATGAAAACATAAATTTTCCAAAACGGCACAAAATCGTTCGATTTTTCTGAAATTTAGTACCCAAAGCCTTCCATACCTACCAAATAAACCCTGAATATTTCAGAACCCTAGCATAAATACATTTTGAGAAAAATGGCTTGATCGAGCAAATTGAGACACCCTGTATAACTGCTGTGGCTGGGATCTTAAGGAACACCTAGAAATCCTATACGAAACGAAACACTTATCATAAGCCGGTGGCGACACCTATCTTTCAAAGAAAATATTATCTTTTTAAAAGACGTCTTTTTATACTCGTTTCACGCTAAAGGTAGATAGCGCCACTGGCTTAAATTATTTTCACCGTTATTTTTTGTTGACAACACCGACTAATGATAACTGTTTCGCAACGTTCATAAAAATAATAATAATCAGCCAGGCTAATACTCAAATGCAATTGAATAGCTATAAGAATTGGGGTTGCGGCCAAGAATTGAATTTGAAAAGGAACCCTCACCCAAAATATATTTCATAAATAAACATGAAATGAATTTAATACAAAATTGTACAACTAAACTCTTAAATTTTGATTTGTAACTCTCTCACTCACTTTCATTTACGCTGGCAGTGAAAGGGATATGGTGATATATTCCATTAACGCATATGAAAAAAGCGGCGCGACTGACTCACGTGGGTTTATTCACGCATAGGTGAAAACTTGAGGCACCCACCGAGAGTGCTTTCGCGAGGCTCTGGTGTATATGAACTGAATGTGTAAGGGATACGGCGAAATTAGTTTTTAATCAGAAACGTTTTTATATTGTTAATTACATTTCTTTAAACCTTCCTTGAGATATATTTTAACAAATCCGAAGTAACGTCGACATCGGGATTAACTTGAAACCGTATAAACTTCGACAACAATGAAACAAACAGACAAATGAAAGATTTTTAATACATAGATTTTCTAAAGTGACCTACTAATGAACAGCTAATAATAGTGTTACCGTGGGAAATCACTTGTTTGTGGGGGTATTTTTTGGGCATCCTCCTAGCTCCTGTCTCTCTATCTCTTGGCGTTTTCCGAGAACAGTCAGGGACGGATCATCGCACCTGGCCTTTTGTGACGACACGGGACTTCGGACCGTAGTGAAAGAGCCAGAAAACGAGGCAAGGCTGGGCAATTCCACAGGGGTTGAACTAACGTTGATTACAAACGATTTATGCTAACCTGAGGTTAAGAACTGGTTTATGTAACCCAGGTTGGTAATGATTTCAAACAATTCTGGTTCAGGGGCCCGATTCTGTAACTTTACTCGATTTCGAAATTTCTGATATCGGACGACAACGAAAACGAAAAGGCGAATTCCATAACCACCGATTTTGATTTCGTTATGAGAGATTTCGATTTTTGATACGCGAATACAGCTCGATTTCATGACGTATTTCCGATTCCTTTACGAATGAAAATAAAAACATTTAGGTAATCAAGTGATATAACCAACCAATAAGATTGAGAGCTTAATAAGTAGACGACAATTCCTGTGAGTATGAACATTAGGTAACTTAATATTATACTAACCATACCTTTTAGCAATTAAAGCCAATTCAAAAACATACAAAAAAAACCCTTTCATTTAATGAAACTGGGTAAGAAACGTCAAGGAGCATAGTCAAAAATCAAGCCCTTGTTCTCACACCATAAATGACGACATTTCCATGGGTTTAGAAGATGATATCGTAGAAGAAAATAACTTTATTTCTATTGTGGAAAGGCAAAGAAGATCCGAGATAGAAGCTTGTCAATCAAAAGAACCTGATGCAGAAAAGAAAAGAAGATTATTATATTCATTCTTGTAATATTGTTGAAATTTTTAATTTTTAGAAAGCATAGAAAAATGGCAAGTGATATGAGTGTGGGAACAACTAAGTCGCAAAAAGAATTACTGTGTGCAACGAAGCTCGTTGCGAAAATGCAAGAATCACAAAACAGTATCATAAAAGTTGAAGGTGTTTCGGTAACTCGGTTGGCAGAAGCAACAGAAACCCTCTTGACAAAGGAAACCGAAAAAGCAAATGGGCAAAAAGAAATAAAGCACAAGCGGAATTTGTTGCAATAAAAAAAGAAAGCAACATATTGATGATGTTGCAGCTCACAGTGCAACGGTGAAACAATGAATTAATACCATTTTTACTTAACGTTGTCATTAAACAGCAACAGAATATTCTCATCCAAAAAGCCACATAATATTTGTTTATAATTAGTTTTTAATAAAAGAATTGTGGGAATTTGAGTGCCAATTAATTTAATTTGTAAAGCGCCTTCGAACAATTTGGTATCTGGTTTGTTGTCCAGCTAAACTCCACTTATCATCTGAATTAGCAGTGAGCTCCGCAACATCTTGCCATGGTTCGTCATCAACTCAAAGTCTGTCATCGTGTCCATATTCAGCCACTTCAAGTGGTTCTAAATCATTAAAGTCATCAGGCACACCTCTCAAAATACAAATGTTATGAAGCACAACTTACGCAGTAATAATTTTTGTATCTTTTTCAAGGGAATAATGTAAGACACGGTCTTTGAGTAGACATTTAAATCTCTGTTTACGTACACCGTTCAATTACACTTCTGACTGACTGTTGGTGTCGAGAAAAACTTTCTTGAGGGGAGTTCCTTTCTGGTCGGGTAATTGGCGTTATCAGTAAAATAATAACGGGTAGCCACTGTCTCCTAATAAGCAGAAGACACATAGATATAGAAAAACTTAATAAAAGCTATTTAGTAATTGCCTAGTAAGTTGATATTATAGAAGTTTTGTATATATACGTGTCGTGAGCTGAGCCTGGAAATTTTGCATTAGCTTGCAAAATGATTAGATCATGACAAAGTGTTTCAAAATCGACTTTTTGTGCCCAAAATTAAATTTCAACAAATTATAATAAATGTGTATACAGGTTGCGGGTATCTTCATTTGATCGGCCCAGGCATTTTTCTTAAAAACTATACCTTCTAGAAATTTGAAATTTTCAGTATGTACTCTCTCGGTGGAGATCGTTGTTATTTGTTAATTTCAGAAAAATCGTGAAATTGTTTACAGTTTTAGAAATTGTTGTTTTTGAACGCTAGGTGGTAGACCAAAGGTTACAATGAGTAAGTTGTAGAGCATACTCGAAAACTTTTAATGGAGTTGGTATGGTCAAAATTGTACATTTTGTCACTGAAATAATAGGTCATGAAAAATAACAAGTTGGTACTACCCATATGTTTTTACGCCTCATGTTATTGTAATGATTGTCTGTGAAAAATCATCATATTTTGAACCAAATAATTGTTCTACTTTTACAAATTAAGTGTTAGAACATGTGCAAATAATATAATAAGCAATTACAGAAAGTTTTTGACAAATACGGTTCAATAATGCCACCGTCCGCTGCTATACAAATCCGTACGCGATGAAGCATATTCTGGAACAAACCACGGACCATATCTGGAGTAACGAATTGGAACGCTGCAATGATTCCCTGGCGCAAGTCGTCTTCCCCACAGATAAAAGTCCAGCTGTGTGAAATCTGGGGACCTAGGTGGCCATTGCACTGGACCATCCTTCCCAATTCAATACTTAGGGTACTCGGTGTTGAGGTATTGCACCACATGTCTTTCCTGGTGAGTCGGTGAACCGTCATGCAAGACCCAAAGGCGAGGGACGTCGAATAATGGCACATCTTCCAATGCTTCTGCTTCTTCATTTTGTAGAAAGGCCAGATAGTTCTGCCAATTGAGTCGACGCGGAAGAAAAAATGTCCCAATGCCGCGATCTCCTAGTAGACCTGCCCAGACGTTTAAGCGGAATTGTACTTGATTGTGATGTGGATATCCCCAGTTTGGATATACATCGCTCCACATATGGTTATTCTGGCGGTTAAACGGGCAGTCCCGTCCAAAGGAACACTCGTCGAACGCCAGGATGAAATGGAGGAAATCTTCGTTGGAATCGGCCATGGTACTGAACCAGTTACCAAAATCCAACCTAAGGCACTGATCACCACCGTGAAGTGCTTCGTGGAGCGTGTCACGAAATGGGTGATATTTTTGATGTTTAAGGACACTCCAGACATAATATTTTGACAAGTCCAAATCGGAGTATGCCATTCTTATACTTTTCGAGGGTAAGCGACAAATTAGGCGATGACTGTGTCTTCCATATCAGTGTTATGACGTCCAGGTCTGGGGAATCTGGGATTCACATTGCCATCTCCTTCGAAGTCAGTCCTTATAAAATTGCACTTGTACTAACACATAATTTTAAAAGTAAAATAATGATTTGGCTCAATTCATTTTCATTTTTCACACACAATCATAAAATAACATTAGGCTTAAAAACATTTGGGTAGTACCAACTTTTTATTTTTCATGACCTATTATTTCAGACACAAAATGTACGATTTTGACCATACCTACTCCGTTAAAGCTTTTTGAGTATGATCTACAACTTTTTCCTTGAAACTTTTCGTCTAGCACCTAGGGTTCAAAATCTACAAATTCTAAAACCGTGAACAATTTCACGATTTTTCTGAAATTCACAAATAACAACCATCTCCACAGAGTGAGTACATACTGAAAATTTCACATTTCTAGAAGGAATAAGTTTTTAGAAAACAGCCTAGGCCGATCAAATGTAGATAGCCTGTACATTATTGATCACTGTTTTTAGCCCAGTCCGAAAATATAACTTACTATCCGAGAAGCCCGCATTACGGCGGGCCCTCAGCTAGTTGTGTTTCGAGACACTCCACCCCAGTACGGCCCCAACCCCTTTTTCCCATGGGATAATTTCCGTGCCACCAGCGTTGCCAGATATTCAAAATCAAATTATATACCAAAGGAGTAAAAATTATAGATTTCCAGTCCAAATTATAGGACACATTGTTTTTGGCGGTAATTTAAATTTTTATGAAATTTTAAATGAAAAAAAATGAAATATTAATAATAATAAAAACACATTTATTAATTTTTATCCAAAATTTAGTATTTTTCAGCCTGATATTATACCGAATTCCCGAACCTGACTAAGAAATTTTGAAATTATAGGATTAATAGGTCATCAATATCGTAAAATATAGGATACTGTTTAAATTATAGGGCACCGAAAATTTTGTGACAAAATTATAGATTTTCCCTATAATTATAGGGCGTCTGGAAACGCTGCGTGCCACCCTTTTTATCATAGTCGAACCAACGCAGTAAGGCACCCTCTTCCTTTAACCCATGGGAGAATTTCCGTGGCACCCTTTTCCCCATAGTCGAATCACCGCAGTAAGGCCACCTCCCTTTTTTTCCATGTGATAATTACCGGGGTACCCCCAGTAAGGCCCTTCCTCCCCCTTTTCCCCATGTGATAATTACCGTTCTTCCCCTTTTTTCTCATGTAATAATTACCGTGGTACCAACCTCCCCCTATTTCCCATGTGATAATTATCGTGGTACTCACCTCCCCCTTTTTCCCTTGTGATAATTTCCCATGTGATTATTACCGTTTCTCCCCTTTTTTTCTCATGTAATAATTACCGTATGAGGTACCCACCTACCCCTTTTCCCCATGTGATAATTACCGTTCCTCCCCCTTTTTCTCATGTAATAGTTACCGTATGAGGTACCCACCTACCCCTTTTCCCCATGTGATAATTACCGTTCCTCCCCCTTTTTCTCATGTAATAGTTACCGTATGAGGTACCCACCTACCCCTTTTCCCCATGTGATAATTACCGTTCCTCCCCTTTTTTCTCATGTAATAGTTACCGTATGAGGTACCCACCTACCCCTTTTCCCCATGTGATAATTACCGTTCCTCCCTCTTTTTCTCATGTAATAGTTACCGTATGAGGTACCCACCTACCCCTTTTCCCCATGTGATAATTACCGTTCCTCCCCCTTTTTCTCATGTAATAGTTACCGTATGAGGTACCCACCTACCCCTTTTCCCCATGTGATAATTACCGTTCCTCCCCTTTTTTCTCATGTAATAGTTACCGTATGAGGTACCCACCTACCCCTTTTCCCCATGTGATAATTACCGTTCCTCCCCTTTTTTCTCATGTAATAGTTACCGTACGAGGTACCCACCTACCCCTTTTCCCCATGTGATAATTACCGTTCCTCCCCCTTTTTCTCATGTAATAGTTACCGTACGAGGTACCCACCTACCCCTTTTCCCCATGTGATAATTACCGTTCCTTCCCCTTTTTCTCATGTAATAGTTACCGTACGAGGTACCCACCTACCCCTTTTCCCCATGTGATAATTACCGTTCCTCCCCCTTTTTCTCATGTAATAGTTACCGTACGAGGTACCCACCTACCCCTTTTCCCCATGTGATAATTACCGTTCCTCCCCTTTTTTCTCATGTAATAGTTACCGTACGAGGTACCCACCTACCCCTTTTCCCCATGTGATAATTACCGTTCCTCCCCCTTTTTCTCATGTAATAGTTACCGTACGAGGTACCCACCTACCCCTTTTCCCCATGTGATAATTACCGTTCCTCCCCCTTTTTCTCATGTAATAGTTACCGTACGAGGTACCCACCTACCCCTTTTCCCCATGTGATAATTACCGTTCCTCCCCCTTTTTCTCATGTAATAGTTACCGTACGAGGTACCCACCTACCCCTTTTCCCCATGTGATAATTACCGTTCCTCCCCCTTTTTCTCATGTAATAGTTACCGTACGAGGTACCCACCTACCCCTTTTCCCCATGTGATAATTACCGTTCCTCCCCCTTTTTCTCATGTAATAGTTACCGTACGAGGTACCCACCTACCCCTTTTCCCCATGTGATAATTACCGTTCCTCCCCCTTTTTCTCATGTAATAGTTACCGTACGAGGTACCCACCTACCCCTTTTCCCCATGTGATAATTACCGTTCCTCCCCCTTTTTCTCATGTAATAGTTACCGTACGAGGTACCCACCTACCCCTTTTCCCCATGTGATAATTACCGTTCCTCCCCCTTTTTCTCATGTAATAGTTACCGTACGAGGTACCCACCTACCCCTTTTCCCCATGTGATAATTACCGTTCCTCCCCCTTTTTCTCATGTAATAGTTACCGTACGAGGTACCCACCTACCCCTTTTCCCCATGTGATAATTACCGTTCCTCCCCCTTTTTCTCATGTAATAGTTACCGTATGAGGTACCCACCTACCCCTTTTCCCCATGTGATAATTACCGTTCCTCCCCTTTTTTCTCATGTAATAGTTACCGTACGAGGTACCCACCTACCCCTTTTCCCCATGTGATAATTACCGTTCCTCCCCCTTTTTCTCATGTAATAGTTACCGTACGAGGTACCCACCTACCCCTTTTCCCCATGTGATAATTACCGTTCCTCCCCCTTTTTCTCATGTAATAGTTACCGTATGAGGTACCCACCTACCCCTTTTCCCCATGTGATAATTACCGTTCCTCCCCCTTTTTCTCATGTAATAGTTACCGTATGAGGTACCCACCTACCCCTTTTCCCCATGTGATAATTACCGTTCCTCCCCCTTTTTCTCATGTAATAGTTACCGTACGAGGTACCCACCTACCCCTTTTCCCCATGTGATAATTACCGTTCCTCCCCCTTTTTCTCATGTAATAGTTACCGTATGAGGTACCCACCTACCCCTTTTTATAGATTAGCCAAGTCAATACACATAAAAGTTTCTTTGTATTTGCTGTACTTTCGAACTTTGGTAATGAAGTATTTAGTGTAGTAAGCGTAAAACTAGAATACTACAATTTTCAAAAAGTAAACTTTTATTAGCCACGAGTAGACGAATAATTTCTGCCCAATAATCCTGGTAAAATTATTTGATAAGTGCATTGTAATTAAATCATTTAAGTAATAATTTAATCACTTCAGTCACGATTTACTCAAATCTCTATATAAATAATTGTTTATCATTTTAAAAATTACGATTTAAGAATGGAAATCAGAATTTAATAAAATTAACCAAATTTTAAAGGTATTAGTTATCTTTTACGGGTGTTCTAAAAATCAATGTTGCCTTTAATCAGAAGAGGCATTAAATAACTAAAAGCATTAAAGAACAATAATAATAATAATCAGCTAGGCTAATACCCAAGGCACCACCTTAGGCCTAAGTAATTATGCGACTTTTGCACTTTTACGAATTTAACCTTGAATAAAAGCTAAACACTTAATATTATCTATTCATTAAGTTAAAATCGAGTTAATGTAAAACGCTCTTAAAATAATGGTTTAAAACCAACAGTAAAGAGGGAAGTAGTAATAAGATTAATAGTTGCGCTTGTCCTGCACGCAGAGTCCTAATCACTTTCCTACGTCGATAAGGGACCGTTCTCTTTACAAATATCTCGAAATAAAAGAAACGTATAGTTTGCAAACGCTCTTATTATAATGGAATACGCAAAGTAAATAAGAGTGAGTTTAACCATTTTTTTTCCCCATATTCACTGTCGTATTCGTTTTGGTTCGTCGCTAAAAGCAGTAATCAATATAGGCTAACGAAGCGTAGATTTTGGAAAGTGTATGGTTTTAGTGGATTGATGACAAGATGAACAGTTGTACGTTCCGAGCTGCTAAGACATTTTTGTTAGTAAGAGAGAACAAGAGGGCCCAAAGTAAATTAAGCAAAAGAACCCTTTTCTTAATAATAGTAACCCACGTGTACACCGTCCATTTTTTGGCCTCTTCCATCAGGCACGTCTTTGAGACGGGATATCTGCGGCAATTCTTTTACGTTAGTCCAGTACTCATTCGATACATTATTTCAGCGTTTGCCGTGATCAGGTGCCTCAAAACTAGCGACGTAATTATTAACTATTGTTCGGACATTTTTAGCATGAACTATACGACAAAACGAATGACCAAACGAATGCGGCAGTGGTTCTACTTCATCTTAGTGACGGCCATTTTGGGACAGGAAACCTTTTTCTTATACGCCTCATCAATTCGTGAAAATGACTTTACGGATCAAATACAGTGGTATCTGTACGGCATTCAGTACCTTATTGATCACCAGTGGTTAAATAGATTAGATCTGATTTTGGATGAAACGGCTGCTCCATTGTGTATGATACCAAACTTTTTACTTCAAATTTTGGTCACTGATTTGGCTTTCGAATTGAGCGAGTCGCTGAACGGAATCTCGACACTCATTGAAAGATCGAATGATTTAATGGATTGGTACTTTCGAATTAAAACACACCAATCTACTTGGCAAAGTGCACCGTTTCAATGAACTGCTCAGCTTGTTTTATTTTCCGTGGTGAATTGATTGGATGACCTACTTCACCGTAGAGTTGCCTGCTTTGGTGAACGTCTAAAATAAGGGTATGTTTCTTCATCTAAAGGGACACAGTGTAGTTTGAAAAATTAACTAGCGGATTCAATAAACAGCGACAGAGAAGTAATCATAAATGGCATATTTCGTAAAATCTACTTTAAAAATACCAGAATTCTGAAATTTCAATAATATCGCTACTCAATAAGTCACTTAACTTAACATAACTTAACCAAGTCTAACCTAACCGAACCCAATCTAATCTAATCTGAGATATATGAAAGATTTCCATCATAATATTTTCTTTCCTCAGGCTTTCGTTGCTAGTTGAATTTATAAACAAAATAGTATCTTTATAAAGGATCTAAAACAACCTTGGTCTTATATAGTTGCATCCCAGGTTAAACTCAATACTATTCTATTTTCCGCTCAATCAGGGATTGCCCCTCGTGTCGGACTTGTATTCTCTGACCCTTTATACAATTTATTATTTCCCAAAATGTTTTTTCTTAAACAATTCTCAGGGCATAGTTTCAACACAATGTGGTACTTCTTTTCTGTTTTGGCAACGATGTCCATGTCCACAATGGTGTCGATGTCTTTGGCTAGCGTCAAGAGTTCCCAAAAGAACATGATGGTCTCCATGCACTGTCATTTCCGAAAAGGTGTGAAAAATACTCCGCAAAACGCATTGAAAATCTATTTCCTTTTGAAAAAGATTTCTTTTGGGCAATCCATTAACCAGATAGTAATATTAAAAACTTTACCGGTTACTAAGTCACTGATATTCAGCTTATACTTCGTAACTACAAGTAACGTCGTCTTTTTCTCGGAAGAGTTGATCAAAAATTCCTTCTAACTTTCCGAAATATTAAAATTATATTTAAGAAAAAATTATATACAAACCAGGTTGAAATCTAGCGTTATAAGGTGCGACCAACAAAGATCAGATAATTAAAAACATTTCATATATACTGAACAATATTTAGTTTAATTTTAGTAATTTTTGAAAATATTTTAAACACCAAATATGTTTTAATATATTTTAAAATATTTTAAATTAATTTCAATTGAAATCTCTCTACCTTAAGCCCACAGGTTTTAGAGACATTGTTTGTTGAATCGAAAACATATCCCTAGCACCATCTCTGGGATTTAAATGATTTGGTTTAAATTGTAATTAATCTATACTAGGATATTATATTTCAATAATATAAAAATATTAAGATATAATAATGTCAATTATTTTGACTCATTTGCATCATGATTTATCAACCTATTATCTTTCAATCATTATTAAGTAAGTACTTACAATAAAACTTTGAGGTTGTCCGACTATTCGTATTTGAAAACATTTTGCTGCCAATGCAAAATTGGAAAATGGATCTCCCTTTATTCTTACGTAACTGACTACTCTCCAGTCATGGCGGGGACAAAGAGCATTGACCTAGTTACGCCACTGGTGTTCTAATAAAAATTATCGTAGTCTACAACTATTCAGAAAAGCAAAATTACACGAAACGAAGATGTACCTTTGTATTTCAGGAATTAAACTTTTAATTTGGAATAAAAGCTTAAATATTATAATATTATTCTTTAATTAAGTTAAAATAAAAAATATATCGTTGTTGAGGCTCTTATGGCAATGAAGCGCAACAGTTAATCTAAAATGTTTTTCGACATCATTTGCGACTCCTTTTCATTGCAATATTTCGAATCATAGATTAAAGAATCGTTAAGTTTTAATGTTAAATATCTAAACCAAATCATAAAATATGTACTATACAAATTAAAAGGTTAAGAAGGTTACGTCCGTTGAAAAATCAAAATTAAACTAATTCTTTTTCGCGCTTTAAACTTAGGATTTAGCTTCGGTAAGAAATACAGTAACTTTATATGTAACGAAAACTTTAATATAGAACAAAACGAAGTTACATTCAACTACGCGGTTAGATCAAAAAATGAATGAACGGGCGCGCACTAAGCCTATTATTTTTCCTTCTTTTTAAAAGTACACACGCGCATATCCAAAAGCTCGTAGAAATCGATCTCGTTTTTAGGCTCGTGAATTTGAATTATATAAAATCAATAAGACGGAATTTTTTACAAATGACCCTAATAATATATTTTCTTACATTCTCCCCACCATGAACAACTTGTTCATAGCTATTCGTCTAACTCTAATGGGTATAACAAATTTATAGGGCGTTTAACTACAGTTCCATTTGGTAGTTTTAAGTTACACGAACGTATTCTTCCGTCTCGACCTTCAAAGACTTCTACTATTCTCGCTATCCTCCTAAGTTGACGTGGTTGGTTGTCGCCTTGTAATAGTACAATGTCTCCCTGTTTGATCGGTGATTTTGACGTGACGGACTTTAAATTGTGGGCAGTTTGTAGCTCTAACAAATAATGTTTCTTCCACATTTTCCATATTTGGTTTAGAAGGCGCTGTTGGTAGTTCCATCTAGATATTGCTTGTTTTCTGGAAGCCAGCTGTGATGGTTCAAGATTTCCGTTTGGTGGTAAAGCGGTTAACCTCTTTCCGCCAAGAAAATGCGCTGGGGTCAAGGCTTCAGGTTCTCCCGCTGCGTCACTTTGATAAGTTAATGGCCGAGAGTTCATAACTGCTTCTACTTCACAAAGAACGGTGTACATTTCTTCAAATTTTAGGAATGCATTTTTCAAAATTTTCTTTAGAGTTGTTTTAATAGTCTTTACGATTCTCTCATAAAACCCGCCCCACCAAGGGGCCCTTTCGACTATAAATTTCCATTTGATACCTGTTCGACCGAAGTAATTCAACACTTCTTCAGATTTTATGCTATTCCAAATAGCGGTCAAGTCTCTATCGGCTCGTAGAAAACTCTTTGCGTTATCGGAATAAATTGTTGCGCAAAGACCTCGTCTAGAGATAAATCGTCTTAGAGACATTAAAAAATATTCTGTGCTCATATCTGTTACAAGTTCCAAGTAAACCGCTCTTGTAACAGCGCAAGTAAACAAACAGATGTACGACTTCTTCGCTTTGTTGTTTTCATCTCTTACGTAGATCGGTCCTGCAAAATCGAGACCGGTTACTTGAAATGGAGGCGTCTCGGAAATTCTGTCTCTAGGTAACGGCGCTGTAATTTCTTCCGAATGTTTAACTCGCCATTTTTTACATACCAAGCACACATTTATTCGCTTTTTGACCAATTGTCTGGCTTTTATAATCCAATAAGTTTCTCTAAGTTTTGCTAACGTACTGGTCACGCCCATATGGCAGACTTTAAAATGCTCATCATCTACTACGAGCTCACAAAATCGGTGATTATTCGGTAATATAATTGGATGCTTTTCATTAAAAGTTAAGTTGGCTTCTTGTAAACGTCCACCCACTCTTAATAAACCGTTCTCGTCGAGGAATGGGTGAAGCTGTTTTATTACGGAAGTTGTAGAAATTTCTCTTCTTAATTTCAAGTCAGTTTCTTCGTAATGGAACGCTTCTCTTTGAACTGGTCGTATCCAAATTATTTTCGCCTCTTCTAGTTCCTCAGTAGTTATAGTAGAATTTGGTTGTTCAATGAGCCTTCTACTGAGTTTGATAAATCTCATTACCATCGCTGTAATGCGATAAACGGTGTATATTGAACTGTAGTTTGATAAGTTTAAAAGCGGTTCATTTGGTTCATTCGCGTGACAAATCGCTTGTATTATCTCTTTCGACGCTTTTTTTACTTCTTGTTCAATTTCCAATTTATCGGTTTCGTTTATGACATATTGACCACCGTGTTTGCCTTTCCATTCGTCGTCTTCCGATAAAAGCCAGCTTGGACCGTACAACCAAAATTCACTTTCATTTAATTCGCGCAACGATTTTCCGCGGGTTGGTAGGTCAGCCGGGTTTTCTTTGCCTGAACAGTGGTACCAACGCGAAGGCTGTGTTAAACGTTAAATCTCATCAACTCGATTTGCTACGAATGGGAGCAATTCTCTTGGATGTTCACGTCGAATCCATTCAATGGTGATGCGAGAGTCAGACCACAGGAAGATGTCGGTCTTAGGTACATTGACACTTTGACTGATCCGACTGGTTAAACGTGCACCAATCAGGGCACCCATGAGTTCCAACCGTGGGAGGGTCATTTTTTTGTTTTCACATGGCGCTACTCTGGATTTTGATGACAGTAAGCGACTTGTAATTTCTCCACTTTCAAATTGTGTTCGAAGGTAAATGACGGCGCTGTAGGCGACTTCACTCGCGTCGCAAAAACAGTGAAGTTGTTGATTTAAGATTGAATCTTCATTTTTATTTGGAAAAGCGAGACGTGGAATAGAAAACAATCGCAGATCTGCTAGTTCCGTATACCAGTTTTTCCATTCCTTTGCGATATCTGTGGGTAAGTCATCGTCCCAACCCAATTATGCTACCCAAGTCTTCTGAAATATTATTTTGGCTCGAATGGTGTATGGAGTTATAAAACCAATTGGATCGAAAATTCTAGCTGAAAACTTGAGAACACTCCGTTTGGTGTTAGAAATGTCCCACATTTGTTGAATTAAAGAATCCACTTCATACCGAAAGTTATCTGTTGTAGGTTTCCATGTCATTCCCAAAACCTTCGTCGAGTAAATTGAGCTTAACAACGGAAGAGTTTTTTCATTTAACTCCAATGAAGGAGAGTCTCCCTCTGTAAAACCTTCGTGTATAAATTTCGCTCTCAAACTAGCTGAATTTGTTTCCCATTTTCTTAAATTAAAACTGGCTTCTCCTAAAATTGACTTTGCTTCACTAGCCGTCCTATAGGCAGAATCTTCATTTTCGGATCCCGATATTAAGTCATCCACATATAAGTCCTCTGATAGAATTTGACATGTTTGTGGATAAGTATCCTGATATTTATCTACGTGATGTTTGATTGTAGCTGACAAGTGAAATGGGCTGGAAGTGACTCCAAAAAGTACTCTATTAAACCGAAATTTGACTATATTTTGTGGCGCTTCCATCTTTGAGGGATCTTCTAACCATAGAAATCTTGTTGCGTTTCTATTTTCCTTAGCTATACGAATTTGAAGAAACGCTTGTTCTACGTCTGCTACCAGCGCTATGGGTTTCATCCGAAATCGTATAAGTACGACAAATACGTCGGGGTTTAAATTAGGTCCCGTCAAAAGATTGTCATTTAGAGACTTTTCATTTCGTTCGTGCGAGGACGCGTCAAAAACAATTCGAACTTTAGTTGTTGAGCGATCTTCCTTTATAACAGGACTGTGTGGAAGGTAATAGACCCTTGTTCCTTCATTCTCATGTTCAGGGGTTACACGCTCTATTATTTCTCTATCTTCGTAATCCTTTAAAACATCACTGTACTTCAAGAATAAGGCAGTGTCTCGCGAGAACCTTCTGTTAAGACTTAGAAATCGATTCAAGGCCATTTTGTAGTTATCCGCTAAATTCGGATTTTCACTGACGAAAGGAAGGTTAACTTCATATCTTCCATCGACGAACTGTACTGAATCTCTAAACATTTTTATAGCAGTTACGTCGGCTTGAGTTTTCGCCGTGGGCTCATCTTGCAAAATACCTAATGATTCTGTTTCCCAAAACGACTGAAGCGTGTCGTTTATGGCCTGTTCTTGAGTTATAATTTTCATAGCCAAGACTGGTCTCGGCAATCCGTTTTCAGTGACGCAGTTAGATGAGGTTATCTGCGAAGGACCCTGTACTACCCATCCAAATATAGTTTTCATAGCTACTAGCGATGGAGTTAATCTAACGATATCAATGTTGACAATTTGCCAATAGTATTCAGCTCCTATTAGGATATCTATGGCCTCTTTTCCGTTGTATTTGTGGCTGCAATCATCGGCTAATTTTAGTCCTTTTTAGTTAAGATGTTCTTTAATGTCGTCATTGGGAACTGATATCAAGGCTGTACTTATACGTGGTGTTTCTAGGGCTTGAATCGTTATACGCTTATCATCTACGAGGCTGTTAAGTTTCAATTCTACTCTTCTAAAAGTCGTGACGCTAGGATTTGAAGAACCGAAAGTACAAACCTTTAAGGTCTCTTCGCCAATCAATTTTAAACCTAATTCTCGAGACAAATTTGATGACACGAATGTCCTTTGACTGCCTCCGTCCAGCAAACACCTTGCGACTGTCTTCGTGGCCGTTCCCGATACTGATACTTTAGCAGTCTGCAATAAAATATTATCATTTCCGGTTGTATGTGTTGCTACGCTAGTTGTCTTCGAGGAAGCTTTGATGTCTTTGGAAGTATTACAATCTCTTTCCTTGAAGGTTTCGCTCTCTTTGATTTTTGTCGACTCTCTACTCTTATTAGACACCTCGCTTCGTTTTCTCTCAATTTCTTCACACATTGCCGTGTGGTGGCGTCTTTTGCAGTGTTTGCACTGAATTTTAGTACGGCAATTTCTAGAAAAATGTTCTCCATTTAGACATCGAAAGCAAATTCTTTTCTAAATTAATATTTCTCTCTTCTCTGTAAGCGTAGTGTTCTTGCAATCTTCTAATTTATGCGCTTCTTTTTCACAAAACATGCAGAATGATCTAGTATCATTTCCCATAAATAAAGCTGCTGAAGACGACATTCTTCTAGATGTGGAATCGTTATTTTGACTTGGGCTCTTAAAGCTGCTAGATGACGCTTTCTCTTTAGAATGGCCCTGAGTTAGCCTAAACGTTCGTTCCCTGCTTTCTAAGTCTTCTTTTACGTATTCCATAAATTCTTTGACTTTCCATTTCCCCTTTGATTGTGGAGTTTTATGGAAGCCAAGCGCTATCTCTTGTGGAATTAATCTTACAAGCATAGGACAAAGAAAACTCGCATAGCTTTCTGGTGAGGTCCCTAATGATTCCAAGCTTCGCATGTGAACCATACAGCTATCATAAAATTTTCTCAAACCTACTAAATCGTTCACTTTAGTAACTGCTTGTAATTCTAACATCTTTTCAGTGTGAGCATCTATCAAGGTTTTTTCATCTCCGTATCGATCTTGTAATAGTTTTATCGCTACTTTGCAATTAACTGCGTTAACTGGTAGGCCATCGATTATGCTAGCTGCCTTGCCGCCTAAATGCGATAATAAATAATAAAAACGGTCCAAATCGTTTAACTCTTGGTTATTATGTACGGTAGTTTCATAATGGCTCCAAAACTTTAGCCAATGGCATTCGTCTCCTTCGAACGTCTTTATTTGGATTGTCGGCAGTTTAATCGCATTTAGGTTTGAACTTGCCTTTCGCTGTATCGATGCTTTCAACTTTTCGATAGCTATCTGAGCTTTTGTCTTCACAGTAATAATTTCTTCACGAATTTTCTCTACTTCTTGAAGTTCGGCTCCTAATTGATCCAAATTCACAATGTCTTCTATCGCATCGTCCAGTTTCATAAGAACGTTTTCTCTAGGCTCAATTTGGTGAATAAGCTCCTCTAATTTACCGATGTTTGTTGGATCGCTGGTGAGGACTGTTTCAATCGTTCTGACAGTCTCTGCGATGAGATGTCTGTAGTATTTGCGCTTTTCGTTTTTTCTATCGTATTCCGACATTGCACTTCTTAACCACTTTTAACTCTCTAATTAAATCCAAAGTCCCGGGTTTCGGCACCATAAACTAATTCTTTTTCGCGCTTTAAACTTAGGATTTAGCTTCGGTAAGAAATACAGTAACTTTATATGTAACGAAAACTTTAATATAGAACAAAACGAAGTTACATTCAACTACGCGGTTAGATCAAAAAATGAATGAACGGGCGCGCACTAAGCCTATTATTTTTCCTTCTTTTTAAAAGTACACACGCGCATATCCAAAAGCTCGTAGAAATCGATCTCGTTTTTAGGCTCGTGAATTTGAATTATATAAAATCAATAAGACGGAATTTTTTACAAATGACCCTAATAATATATTTTCTTACATATGGCAATGAAGCGCAACAGTTAATCTAAAATGTTTTTCGCCATCATTTGCGACTCCTTTTCATTGCAATATTTCGAATCATAGATTAACGAATCGTTAAGTTTTAATGTTAAATATCTAAACCAAATCATAAAATATGTACTATACAAATTAAAAGGTTAAGAAGGTTACGTCCGTTGAAAAATCAAAATTAAATTGTAAAAACGTGTATCAATGAAACCAAAAAGCTAAATTAGTTTTTGAAATTAAAAAATTAGATTTTTGTTGATATTAATATATATAATTATCCAAATATTTTTCATTGAATTTGATTTTAATATGTACAATTGCGACTTTAATTGCGAATAATATAAATATGGAAATACAAAGATTGCATAAAAATTAAAGAAATGCTAGCACCTTAATTATTTAATTGTTTACCAATATAACTAAATCCTGAATGAAATGCTGAACATTTCAAAAATAAATTTATAAAATGAGTAAAACAATTGATGATACTCAAAAACATTGCACTTATTATTAATTAACATTTTTTACAAATTGAATTTAAAAACTCTCATCTCTGCTCGTGAAGTCGAATTTATCTGAAATATGATTGTTGTAACTTTATTAGCATTGCACTATTCATGTATTGTCCAATTTATTTAGTCATATTATTTTAATATTTCTAGTAACTTATAAAATTAAGAAAAATAAACAAGGCATAAAAATAGTATATAGTTATAATTCTCATGGTAACTTAATGAAATTATTCAATGATTTTTCTACGCTTGTCTTGAATATTAAAATTAATTAAATACAACATATTTTTAATTATAATAGGCAATTGAAAGCGAGCACGCGTTTTTCCCATAAAAACCCTAACGCATTATCATTCGAAGTAGTGTTCTGGATACCTTAAAACACCTATTTCCCAGTTAATGCAGTTCGATTTGAAAAATATAGTTTTTTAATAAAACGCATTAAAAAATACCCGTGAAAAGCAAAATTGTCTAGTACCTCAAATATTAGTTGAACGTTTACTTACTAGTAGACATTTTAAGTAAAAATTAATTTTTTACTTTTTTAATTTAGTAAAATAAAAATTAATTTAATTTTCTATCTGATGTAAAATCTACCTTTTCTAAGGGTTTTAAAATTCATTCTGAGGTAAAACGGAATATGATGAGGTTTTACTTTGTGCAGACGTGTTTGGTTCAAGAAATCGTTAAACAATCTTCTTAAAATGCTTTATGTTTAATATGGTTAATGCCGTATTCCAAATCAATGAAAAGGATGTGTTTAAACGTGTGTTTATGTTTTATCATATTATTCATGTAGTTAAACAACAAATAACGTTTTGCCCAAATATGCGTATCCAATGTTTCATACTATTTTTGTTTTGTAATTTCTAAATATTTTAAAATAATGAAATAAAGTACGCTCTCAAACCTTCGAAGGTTGAAGTAGGCATTTTTCACAAGACGAAAGTAAAGGTTACTCTACGAGAACTGATTTACATTAACGGGTAACAATTCAAAAGACATTATATAAAATAATAATATTTTTCTTACCTTACCTCTTATTTAGTTTTTAACCGTTGTGTATAAATACTCACCCTCACGTTAATTAATCAGTATATCTTACAAGTCTCTGCTTGTCAGAGGTGGGCAAAAGCTTGAGTGTTCATAACTAAATAATAACGCTTAAAGATTAAGATAAAAAATCTAAGCCTTATCACGTTTACTCAAAAAGTAAGCAAAGACATATTTCACTTTGTTTCCTAACAGCGAAAACCACAGTATACCTAAATGTTTACGTGAACGCGAGTAGTCTTTTTTTAAGAGAGCGTTTTCAATGCGAGCGAGAGGTGTGTCCCTCTGGGGCGGTTCGCCCTCGCTACGGAGATGGTGTTTTGTCTAACCTCAGCTTCGCTTACAGCGCGGCGACCGAGCGGAGAGCTTCTTTTTAATTTCGTTTAGTACGTAGGTGTGAAAAACGAAATTTATAAGAGAGTGCGACTCCGCCGCCGCCGCCGTAACGCAGTAGAAAAATTTTCTGCTGCCATCTATGTTTTAGGCAAATTAAATATTTTTTTGAATCTTTGACAAAAATATATTTTTTAATATTTGACAAAAATATATTTTTACGTTGGATTTCGGTAACTGGTTCATTACCATGGCGGATGCCAACGAAGATTTCCTCCATTTGATCCTGGCGTTCGACGAGTGTTCCTTTGGATGGGACTGCTCGTTTAACCGCCAAAATAACCATATGTGGAGCGATGTAAATATGCACTGGGGATTTCCACATCATTATCAAGTACAATTCCGCTTAAACGTCTGGGTAGGTCTACTAGGAGATCACGTCATTGGGCCATTTTTCTTTCGAATCAGCTTAATGGGGTGAGCTACTTGGCGTTTCTACCAAATCAAGAAGCAGAAGCATTGGAAGATGTCCCTTTAGTCAACCTGCCACGCCTTTGGTTCTTGCATGACGGTGCACCTCCTCACCAGGAACGACATGTGGTGCAATACCTCAACACCGAGTTGCCTGAGCGTTGGATTGGGAAGAATGGTCCAGTGCGATGGCCTCGTAGGTCCCCAGATTTGACAGCGCTGGACTTTTACCTATGGAGATTCGTCAAGGAGGAAGTATAGACGCCAGTTACTAGCGAAGAGGACTTGCGCCAGAGAATCATCTAACTCGTTACTCCCGGGAGGCTATTCTGTAAACAATCCAAATCATTTAGACAATTCCAAATCTATATGATTTGGATCGGCTTCTTTTGGATAGGGCTTAAAAAACCGTATTATCTAACCCAAATCCAAATCGTCATTTGGATCGTTCGAATTCCCTTTCCAAATCTAAATGAACGTCATTTCTATATATTAAACTTATTATTTACCATGGTGAATATTAGTAGAAATTATGTTTAATTCAGAGAAAACGGCATGGTATTAGAAGATAAAACTTATTTTATACAAGACGTTTCGAGCCGAGGCTCTTCTTCAGTCGTTCGTTAGTTTTAATTTAAAACTAACGAACGACTGAAGAAGAGCCTCGGCTCGAAACGTCTTGTATAAAATAAGTTTTATCTTCTAATACCATGCCGTTTTCTCTGAATTAAACAGAACGTCATTTCCTCTCGCAATACGTCGTGTTTTTTTATACGTTCTTTTTTATTGGTTATTTCATTTGGCGGGTTTACAAATGTGTTATTCCACACTGTCAAAGAATTTCATTCCAAGAATTTAGTATTATTTATCAACAATGCTCATCATAAAAGAAAATTCAATTCTCAGGCTTTTGCTCTTCAAAGCTAGTGGTATTTCTTAAAGGTCTTTAGAGAAAATTTCGGTTTTAGAATCTTTTATTTCACTTATTTCACTTAATAGTACAATGGGTGTTAAAGTACATTCAAAGCAACTTATTTACATTAAGTTTTTAGAAGCAAATACTAATTTTGTGCACATAAGATAAAATATGATGTAATGTCGATTCAATTGAACAGACAGCTCAAAAGTTGCCGATTGGAACAAATCATGGTTGTTGAAGAGACGATGGGGACCAGCGAAAATGAAGACCTTGTTGGGAACATTTCGGAGACACTTGTTGAATCTGCAGAAAGTTATTTTTAAATAATCTTCCGATTTATTCTCTTAAATAGACAAATATCGTTGAACATGTGTGGAGTATGTTGCATTCTCGTGGCAAGTGTTGAAAACTTGCTTGTGCAAGTCCGAAACATACACGCTTCAGTAGCGTAGCTAAAAAGCAAGGGGCCCCGGTGCAAAAAACAAATGAACCCCCTAACCAATATGTTTAAATAAAATAGATAGAATAAATAAATAGAATTTTTAAATGAAAACTTGTAATTTTTGGCGCACTTTAATGTTTAAAAAATTATCAATCACTTCGTTCAAATTCAATTTTGATGCAGCCTTGTTCTCGATTGCTATTAATGATAAATGACCAAGCCGATTTTGACCCAGACTATTCCGCAAATAACTTATTTTTAGTTTGTTGAAAGATCTTTCAGCTGTTGCAGAAGTTACAGGTATAGTGTGAAATAATAAAATTGCAGTAAACACTTCTGTAACGTCACATTCAAGAACTCCGAATTTCATTATAATTTAACTGAATAATTGTTGAACAGGCCACGTTTCGGTTAATTCGGGTAGAAGTAAATGGTAAACATTGATAAATTGAAGCGAAAAATTTGATCCTATTATATCAGAATATTTTAACTGAAATTAATCACATTTATGTAATAAAACTGCTCCGTCGATATCTGCTAAAACGTGTTATACATATAATATATTGATCTCATACTTACGCCACTTTACTTGAAATATCAAAATATCTAACACATTATTGAAAATGGTCACTTTAAAAATATCAGAAGCTAATTCGTCAAAGTATTTTTTAAATTTTCTCTGCCGTATTTGTTGAAATTGGGGATCAATATCATAGTTTGCTGATGTTTCAGTGGCCTTGCATTTAAATGATTCGAAGTCAATTCTGTAACTTTTCAATTTATTTCGAGCGTTTTCTAAAGCTCTACATGCCTCGTCCAAATCGATTTCACATTTTTGCAAAACTTTTGAAACATAGTTAAAGCACCCGGTGCATGAATTCGCAGAGTAACAAAAATTTTAAATTGAACATTAGTTCTAATATTTTATACTTCAACCTGTTCGTCTTTACCGTGACTCTTAAGGATTATGACTCACAATGCTTTGGTAATATTGAAAAAACAAAGTTGCACTATACATAACGTGTTAACCCTGCTGGACTATCTGGTAGGATTTAATTTATTCAAGATGAATTCTGATTCGCTAGTGAATTACGATAACAGATCCCAACGCTTAATGCTATTACGAAAAAAATTATACAGGTGTTGAATAGTTCCGAAAAAGTTTTGTATTTCCACACAACCACGCACGGCATCGTTTATCACCAAATTTATGTTATGACTAGCACAGTGTACATATTCGGCGTTTGGCTGAATATCCTTAATTTGTTTTTGTACACCATTATACATACCACTCATTAAACTGGCCCCGTCATAACCTTGGTCAACACACTTTCTCATATCAAGATTTTTTTCGGAAAATAAATTTTTCGTCTGGGGTATGGATTTGAAACGTTGGATCGAGTCGACCATCGAGAGGCTCTAGCCTAGATTTCTCAACCGATTGAACAGATGAGGTGCCGACCAGTTCCACATCTTCAAGTAGTAATTCCTTATCAAAAGTAGAGACTGGCGGACCGGGCGGCTCTGGCACTTTCACAGAAATAGCGAAGGCCGTTTACGTAAATATTTATCTAGTTTGGGCAACTTTTGTTTACTTTCTTCTCTTTCTTCTTTTGGCATGACGAAGCGTCGAAGTATTTACGTAAATACGTGTATGTCCCGAATTTTTTACACATTATAGCCTAGGATTAGGGGGCCCCCTGAGTTATGGGGCCCCGGTGCACCGCACCGCCCAGCCCTATGATAGCTACGCCACTGACACGCTTTCCTACAATACATAAATTATTACCCATATAAATTAATAGCAAAATTAATTATGTAAATCTTTTTTATTTAATGGTTATAAACTGCTATATAAGCCGCAAGTGGGCTCCTATTAGTGCATCGGTAAAATACGCTTATAAAATAGTAACAAGGTACAAAATTAAAAATATGGTAAGTAAGCACTTTGGGGAGAGAGATGATTGATATTTATATGGCACTGGGTGAAAACTCTGAACTACCCCTTCAGCGTTGAGTTTGGTAGCTATCTCCCCACTAGGGTTTTCCCTCGAGTTCTTTGGTTTCCCTTCTCCAAGCGTGGCACGAAGGGCTTGCCACCACCCTCCTACGATAAAAGCACTAAAAGAGTAAAAGTCGTTAAATTACTTAGGCCTAAGATGGTGCCTTGGGTATTAGCCTAGCTGATTATTTTTATATAAAAATTATTTATTTTAAACTCTTGAATGGCCTGAATCCACTATATTTACAAAATGGAAATTTTCAAATTTTAAGTTTATCAAAGATGAGTTCAAAAAAAGTACAAATTTAAATTCACTAATAAAAAAAGGTACTAAATTAGGTCCAAAAATATTAAAAGTGTATCTTCGATAGTAAAAAAAGCATGCATGTTTTGGCCTTGCAAAAGCCAGTTTTCAACTCTTGCCACGAGAAGGCAACATACTCCGCACATGTTCAACGATATTAGTCTAAGATAATAAATCACAACTTCAAGTGTCATTAGACAGTTAATACATCCATAATAGAGTTGCTCAATTTTAAATAAGCACGTTGTCACAGGGTATCTGGAAAGTCTGGGACGATTGCTACATTTGCGCGAACTATCACTCAAATTGTTCCGGGAAAGTTGCTTCTTCTTGGTACCTCAATTAAACAACAGCTTTGTGCACTTCGGTCACTAATACTAGGTTGGCTGACTCAAAGAAAAGATTTTTGCCTACACTCAGTTGATATGACCCTTTCGAATAAAATTTCAAAGCGATAAGCACCTTAAAAAATAACGTTTAATTTTATTAGTATTCATAGTTAAAAATGGTTAGAATTGTGAGATTTATTACCTTCAAATCTACTGGCAAAGCGGTGATTTTAGAGATTTCTTCGGAAACGAAGGTTATCTAACTTCCACATTTGATTAATATCTCTGTAAACTCTTTGAATTCGTAGATCACGAAGTTCAACGCGATTACGATATTCTTACAACAAACGAAAACTAATTAATAATAGTCTTATTATAATCCAAGGTCGGAAAAACAAAGCTGCCATTTTAAACGAAAAAGCAAAGGCTTAGGATATTCAACCACCAATAAATGAATGCCAAGTTTAGAAGAAGTTTGAAGTTTATAAAATGTAAATTAGCCTCGCAATTAAGCTTAAAACTTACTTGCTGTAATATCAAAAATTCAGTTGTAAAATACCACGAAAAATATCAAAATGGCAGCGAAAAAGTGCCCACTCTACAGAGTTTACAATAGAGAAGCAATGTCGACCAAAAAGTAAGGAAACGAGAGAGAAAATCAGGGGGGATAAACTACCTAAATGAGAAATCACCCCCATTTGGCGGGCTACTTGTATGGCCAAATCATTTGGCTTGCTTCGAGCCAATGATTTGGGATTTAGACTTACAGAATAAGCATTTTTGTCATTTGGGATGCCAACTGTCCAAATTCCAAATGATTTGGACTGACTCGAACCAAATGAGAATGACAGAATAGCCCCCCAGATATGGTCTGTGGTTCGATCCAGAATATGCTTCATCGTATACGGATTTGTATAGCGGCAGATGGTGGCATTATTGAACCGTATTCGTAACACACTTTCTGTAATTCCTTATTAAAATAATTGCAATTGTTCTTACACTTAATCTGTAAAAGTTAAACAATGATTTGACTCAAAACATGTTCAATTTTCACAGACAATCATTACAATAACATGAGGCGTAAAAACCACTTTGGTAGTACCAACTTGTTATTTTTAATGACTTATTATTTCAGTGACAAAATGTACGATTTTGAAAATTTCAACTGTATTAATGGTTTTCGAGTATGTTCTACAACTTACTTATTGAAATTTTTCGTCTACCATCTAGCGTTCGAAAACTACAAATTTTAAACCGTAATAAAATTCACGAGTTTTCTGAAATTCACAAATAACAACGATCTCCACCGAGAGAGTACATACTTAAAATTTCAAATTTCTAGAAGATATAGTTTTCGAGAAAAATGCCTCGGCCGATCAAATGAGGACGCCCTGTATATATTCGATGTGAAACTTAAAAGAAGGACCCCTTTGATTTTCTCCGTAAAACATTTGAAAATCAGTTCTTGTATTAGAAATTATTTGTAACTTTTACTCTATATTTAATGACAAGTTGTATTTTTTTCAATATGGGATATAAGTAAATGTATAAATGTGTAAGGTTGTAGTGCCGAAAATAGGCATAACGACAAAGAGACAAGACTTCGGGTAATGGGCACCAGATGTTCGATTCGAAGGCGCGGGTCGCCAAGTGAAAGTTTATGGGCTTTGGTTCAGCGGTGAGTTTTTGGCCAAGATTCTCCCTGGACCCCCGAGGACGAAGTTTGTAGGGCGACCACTGCCAAGAGATAGCGAAGCTTCCCTCTCTTATTTTATTGAAATATTTTTGGAGTAATTGTAACCCCGTTTAGCCATCCCCGTTTTACGACTGAGAGTGCCAAGTGAAAATCATTACAAGTTTTATTTTATTTAATTGTTTTGCCCGTCTTCGGCGAGTGTTTGTGTTCCCCATCTGTGATGTTTTTGTGCGGTATTAACGTTAGATCTTTGGACGTCCAAGGGCGCACCATGAATCCAAGCACAAACCAAATAGTGCCACTATTCATAAGGTTGCTACTAAGGACTCGTAAGCTTGGGTTGAGATGCGGACTCTGTCCGTTATAATTTTAAAAAGATGCTTGGTCGAGTCGTGAGTGGCTAACTTAGGAATGGTCACATGACGATAGCGACTAGAAAAAGGACCAAAATTGGCGCAAAAGGAGGGAAGGTTTTGGCGCAACGAGAGAGTGGAGACGCCTGAACTATGCCTCTCTGACTGAGGAACGTGAGCGCGCTAAAAGAGAGACGCTAACCAGAGTCGCGCAAAGTAACTGCGTGTATCGTTATATGGTCTAAGTGCAGGTGTGCTGAAAATGCCACCCTTTCCTTTTAAGAGTCGCGCAAAGTAACTGCGTGTACCATTGTACGGTCTTAGTGCAGGTGTGCCGAAAATTCCACCCTTTCCTTTTAAGAGTCGCGCAAAGTAACTGCGTGTACCGTTGTACGGTCTTAGTGCAGCTGTGCCGAAAATGCCACCCTTTCCATTTAAGAGTCGCGCAAAGTAACTGCGTGTACCGTTGTACGGTCTTAGTGCAGAAGTGCCGAAAATTCCACCCTTTCCTTTTAAGAGTCGCGCAAAGTAACTGCGTGTAACGTTGTACGGTCTAAGTGCAGGTGTGCCGAAAATGCCACCGTTTCCTATTAAGAGTCGCGCAAAGTAACTGCGTGTACCGTTGTACGGTCTTAGTGCAGGTGTGCCGAAAAAGCCACCCTTTCCTTTTAAGAGTCGCGCAAAGTAACTGCGTGTACCGTTGTACGGTCTTAGTGCAGGTGTGCCGAAAATGCCACCCTTTCCTTTTAAGAGTCGCGCAAAGTAACTGCGTGTACCGTTGTACGGTCTTAGTGCCGGTGTGCCGAAAATGCCACCCTTTCCTTTTAAGAGTCGCGCAAAGTAACTGCATGTACCGTTGTACGGTCTTAGTGCAGATGTGCCGAAAATGCCACCCTTTCCTTTTAAGAGTCGCGCAAAGTAACTGCGTGCACCGTTGTACGGTCTTAGTGCAGGTGTGCCGAAAATGCCACCCTTTCCTTTTAAGAGTCGCGCGAAGTAACTGCGTGTACCGTTGTACGGTCTTAGTGCATTTGTGCCGAAAATGCCACCCTTTCCTTTTAAGAGTCGCGCGAAGTAACTGCGTGTACCGTTGTACGGTCTTAGTGCATTTGTGCCGAAAATGCCACCCTTTCCTTTTAAGAGTCGCGCAAAGTAACTGCGTGTACCGTTGTACGGTCTTAGTGCAGGTGTGCCGAAAATGCCACCCTTTCCTTTTAAGAGTCGCGCAAAGTAACTGCGTGTACCGTTGTACGGTCTTAGTGCAGGTGTGCAGAAAATGCCACCCTTTCCTTTTAAGAGTCGCGCAAAGTAACTGCGTGTACCGTTGTACGGTCTTAGTGCAGGTGTGCCGAAAATGCCACCCTTTCCTTTAACGAGTCGCGCAAAGTAACTGCGTGTACCGTTGTACGGTCTTAGTGCAGGTGTGCCGAAAAAGCCACCCTTTCCTTTTAAGAGTCGCGCAAAGTAACTGCGTGTACCGTTGTACGGTCTTAGTGCAGGTGTGCCGAAAAATCCACCCTTTCCTTTTAAGAGTCGCGCAAAGTAACTGCGTGTACCGTTGTACGGTCTTAGTGCAGGTGTGCCGAAAAAGCCACCCTTTCCTTTTAAGAGTCGCGCAAAGTAACTGCGTGTACCGTTGTACGGTCTTAGTGCAGGTGTGCCGAAAAAGCCACCCTTTCCTTTTAAGAGTCGCGCAAAGTAACTGCGTGTACCGTTGTACGGTCTTATTGCAGGTGTGCCGAAAATGCCACCCTTTCCTTTAACGAGTCGCGCAAAGTAACTGCGTGTATCGTTGTACGGTCTTAGTGCAGGTGTGCCGAAAATGCCACCCTTTCCTTTTAAGAGTCGCGCAAAGTTACTGCGTGTACCGTTGTACGGTCTTAGTACAGGTGTGCCGAAAAAGCAACCCTTTCCTTTTAAGAGTCGCGCAAAGTAACTGCGTGTACCGTTGTACGGTCTTAGTGCAGGTGTGCCGAAAATGCCACCCTTTCCTTTTAAGAGTCGCGCAAAGTAACTGCGTGTACCGTTGTACGGTCTTAGTGCAGGTGTGCCGAAAAAGCCACCCTTTCCTTTTAAGAGTCGCGCAAAGTTACTGCGTGTACCGTTGTACGGTCTTAGTGCAGGTGTGCCGCAAATGCCACCCTTTCCTTTAACGAGTCGCGCAAAGTAACTGCGTGTACCGTTGTACGGTCTTAGTGCAGGTGTGCCGAAAAAGCCACCCTTTCCTTTTAAGAGTCGCGCAAAGTAACTGCGTGTACCGTTGTACGGTCTTAGTGCAGGTGTGCCGAAAAATCCACCCTTTCCTTTTAAGAGTCGCGCAAAGTAACTGCGTGTACCGTTGTACGGTCTTATTGCAGGTGTGCCGAAAATGCCACCCTTTCATTTAACGAGTCGCGCAAAGTAACTGCGTGTACCGTTGTACGGTCTTAGTGCAGTTGTGCCGAAAAAGCCACCCTTTCCTTTTAAGAGTCGCGCAAAGTAACTGCGTGTACCGTTGTACGGTCTTAGTGCAGGTGTGCCGAAAAATCCACCCTTTCCTTTTAAGAGTCGCGCAAAGTAACTGCGTGTACCGTTGTACGGTCTTAGTGCAGGTGTGCCGAAAAAGCCACCCTATCCTTTTAAGAGTCGCGCAAAGTAACTGCGTGTACCGTTGTACGGTCTTAGTGCAGGTGTGCCGAAAAAGCCACCCTTTCCTTTTAAGAGTCGCGCAAAGTAACTGCGTGTACCGTTGTACGGTCTTATTGCAGGTGTGCCGAAAATGCCACCCTTTCCTTTAACGAGTCGCGCAAAGTAACTGCGTGTACCGTTGTACGGTCTTAGTGCAGGTGTGCCGAAAATGCCACCCTTTCCTTTTAAGAGTCGCGCAAAGTTACTGCGTGTACCGTTGTACGGTCTTAGTACAGGTGTGCCGAAAAAGCAACCCTTTCCTTTTAAGAGTCGCGCAAAGTAACTGCGTGTACCGTTGTACGGTCTTAGTGCAGGTGTGCCGAAAATGCCACCCTTTCCTTTTAAGAGTCGCGCAAAGTAACTGCGTGTACCGTTGTACGGTCTTAGTGCAGGTGTGCCGAAAAAGCCACCCTTTCCTTTTAAGAGTCGCGCAAAGTTACTGCGTGTACCGTTGTACGGTCTTAGTGCAGGTGTGCCGAAAATGCCACCCTTTCCTTTAACGAGTCGCGCAAAGTAACTGCGTGTACCGTTGTACGGTCTTAGTGCAGGTGTGCCGAAAAAGCCACCCTTTCCTTTTAAGAGTCGCGCAAAGTAACTGCGTGTACCGTTGTACGGTCTTAGTGCAGGTGTGCCGAAAAATCCACCCTTTCCTTTTAAGAGTCGCGCACAGTAACTGCGTGTACCGTTGTACGGTCTTATTGCAGGTGTGCCGAAAATGCCACCCTTTCATTTAACGAGTCGCGCAAAGTAACTGCGTGTACCGTTGTACGGTCTTAGTGCAGTTGTGCCGAAAATGCCACCCTTTCCTTTAACGAGTCGCGCAAAGTTACTGCGTGTACCGTTGTACGGTCTTAGTGCAGGTGTGCCGTAAAAGCCACCCTTTCCTTTTAAGAGTCGCGCAAAGTAACTGCGTGTACCGTTGTACGGTCTTAGTGCAGGTGTGCCGAAAAAGCCACCCTTTCCTTTTAAGAGTCGCGCAAAGTAACTGCGTGTACCGTTGTACGGTCTTATTGCAGGTGTGCCGAAAATGCCACCCTTTCCTTTAACGAGTCGCGCAAAGTAACTGCGTGTACCGTTGTACGGTCTTAGTGCAGGTGTGCCGAAAATGCCACCCTTTCCTTTTAAGAGTCGCGCAAAGTAACTGCGTGTACCGTTGTACGGTCTTAGTGCAGGTGTGCCGAAAATGCCACCCTTTCCTTTTAAGAGTCGCGCAAAGTTACTGCGTGTACCGTTGTAGGTCTTAGTGCAGGTGTGCCGAAAAAGCAACCCTTTCCTTTTAAGAGTCGCGCAAAGTAACTGCGTGTACCGTTGTACGGTCTTAGTGCAGGTGTGCCGAAAATGCCACCCTTTCCTTTTAAGAGTCGCGCAAAGTAACTGCGTGTACCGTTGTACGGTCTTAGTGCAGGTGTGCCGAAAAAGCCACCCTTTCCTTTTAAGAGTCGCGCAAAGTTACTGCGTGTACCGTTGTACGGTCTTAGTGCAGGTGTGCCGAAAATGCCACCCTTTTCTTTTAAGATTCGCACAAAGTAACTGCGTGTACCGTTGTACCGTCTTAGTGCAGGTGTGCCGAAAAAGCCACCCTTTCCTTTTAAGAGTCGCGCAAAGTTACTGCGTGTACCGTTGTACGGTCTTAGTGCAGGTGTGCCGAAAATGCCACCCTTTCCATTTAAGAGTCGCGCAAAGTAACTGCGTGTACCGTTGTACGGTCTTAGTGCAGGTGTGCCGTAAAAGCCACTCTTTCCTTTTAAGAGTCGCGCAAAGTAACTGCGTGTACCGTTGTACGGTCTTAGTGCAGATGTGCCGAAAAAGCCACCCTTTCCTTTTAAGAGTCGCTCAAAGTTACTGCGTGTACCGTTGTACGGTCTTAGTGCAGGTGTGCCGAAAATGCCACCCTTTCCTTTAAAGAGTCGCGCAAAGTAACTGCGTGTACCGTTGTACGGTCTTAGTGCAGGTGTGCCGAAAATGCCACACTTTCCTTTTGAGAGTCGCGCAAAGTAACTGCGTGTACCGTTGCACGGTCTTAGTGCAGGTGTGCTGAAAATGCCATCCTTTCCTTTTAAGAGTCGCGCAAAGTAACTGCGTGTACCGTTGTACGGTCTTAGTGCAGTTGTGCCGAAAATCCACCTTTTCCTTTTAAGAGTCGCGCAAAGTAACTGCGTGTACCGTTGTACGGTCTTAGTGCAGGTGTGCCGAAAAAGCCACCCTTTCCTTTTAAGAGTCGCGCAAAGTAACTGCGTGTACCGTTGTATGGTCTTAGTGCAGGTGTGCCGAAAATGCCACACTTTCCTTTTAAGAGTCGCGCAAAGTTACTGCGTGTACCGTTGTACGGTCTTAGTACAGGTGTGCCGTAAAAGCCACTCTTTCCTTTTAAGAGTCGCGCAAAGTAACTGCGTGTACCGTTGTACGGTCTTAGTGCAGATGTGCCGAAAAAGCCACCCTTTCCTTTTAAGAGTCGCGCAAAGTAACTGCGTGTACCGTTGTACGGTCTTAGTGCAGGTGTGCCGAAAATGCCACCCTTTCCTTTTAAGAGTCGCGCAAAGTTACTGCGTGTATCGTTGTACGGTCTTAGTGCAGGTGTGCCGAAAATGCCACCCTTTCCTTTTAAGAGTCGCGCAAAGTTACTGCGTGTACCGTTGTACGGTCTTAGTACAGGTGTGCCGAAAAAGCAACCCTTTCCTTTTAAGAGTCGCGCAAAGTAACTGCGTGTACCGTTGTACGGTCTTAGTGCAGGTGTGCCGAAAATGCCACCCTTTCCTTTTAAGAGTCGCGCAAAGTAACTGCGTGTACCGTTGTACGGTCTTAGTGCAGGTGTGCCGAAAAAGCCACCCTTTCCTTTTAAGAGTCGCGCAAAGTTACTGCGTGTACCGTTGTACGGTCTTAGTGCAGGTGTGCCGCAAATGCCACCCTTTCCTTTAACGAGTCGCGCAAAGTAACTGCGTGTACCGTTGTACGGTCTTAGTGCAGGTGTGCCGAAAAAGCCACCCTTTCCTTTTAAGAGTCGCGCAAAGTAACTGCGTGTACCGTTGTACGGTCTTAGTGCAGGTGTGCCGAAAAATCCACCCTTTCCTTTTAAGAGTCGCGCAAAGTAACTGCGTGTACCGTTGTACGGTCTTATTGCAGGTGTGCCGAAAATGCCACCCTTTCATTTAACGAGTCGCGCAAAGTAACTGCGTGTACCGTTGTACGGTCTTAGTGCAGTTGTGCCGAAAAAGCCACCCTTTCCTTTTAAGAGTCGCGCAAAGTAACTGCGTGTACCGTTGTACGGTCTTAGTGCAGGTGTGCCGAAAAATCCACCCTTTCCTTTTAAGAGTCGCGCAAAGTAACTGCGTGTACCGTTGTACGGTCTTAGTGCAGGTGTGCCGAAAAAGCCACCCTATCCTTTTAAGAGTCGCGCAAAGTAACTGCGTGTACCGTTGTACGGTCTTAGTGCAGGTGTGCCAAAAAAGTCACCCTTTCCTTTTAAGAGTCGCGCAAAGTAACTGCGTGTACCGTTGTACGGTCTTATTGCAGGTGTGCCGAAAATGCCACCCTTTCCTTTAACGAGTCGCGCAAAGTAACTGCGTGTACCGTTGTACGGTCTTAGTGCAGGTGTGCCGAAAATGCCACCCTTTCCTTTTAAGAGTCGCGCAAAGTTACTGCGTGTACCGTTGTACGGTCTTAGTACAGGTGTGCCGAAAAAGCAACCCTTTCCTTTTAAGAGTCGCGCAAAGTAACTGCGTGTACCGTTGTACGGTCTTAGTGCAGGTGTGCCGAAAATGCCACCCTTTCCTTTTAAGAGTCGCGCAAAGTAACTGCGTGTACCGTTGTACGGTCTTAGTGCAGGTGTGCCGAAAAAGCCACCCTTTCCTTTTAAGAGTCGCGCAAAGTTACTGCGTGTACCGTTGTACGGTCTTAGTGCAGGTGTGCCGAAAATGCCACCCTTTCCTTTAACGAGTCGCGCAAAGTAACTGCGTGTACCGTTGTACGGTCTTAGTGCAGGTGTGCCGAAAAAGCCACCCTTTCCTTTTAAGAGTCGCGCAAAGTAACTGCGTGTACCGTTGTACGGTCTTAGTGCAGGTGTGCCGAAAAATCCACCCTTTCCTTTTAAGAGTCGCGCACAGTAACTGCGTGTACCGTTGTACGGTCTTATTGCAGGTGTGCCGAAAATGCCACCCTTTCATTTAACGAGTCGCGCAAAGTAACTGCGTGTACCGTTGTACGGTCTTAGTGCAGTTGTGCCGAAAATGCCACCCTTTCCTTTAACGAGTCGCGCAAAGTTACTGCGTGTACCGTTGTACGGTCTTAGTGCAGGTGTGCCGTAAAAGCCACCCTTTCCTTTTAAGAGTCGCGCAAAGTAACTGCGTGTACCGTTGTACGGTCTTAGTGCAGGTGTGCCGAAAAAGCCACCCTTTCCTTTTAAGAGTCGCGCAAAGTAACTGCGTGTACCGTTGTACGGTCTTATTGCAGGTGTGCCGAAAATGCCACCCTTTCCTTTAACGAGTCGCGCAAAGTAACTGCGTGTACCGTTGTACGGTCTTAGTGCAGGTGTGCCGAAAATGCCACCCTTTCCTTTTAAGAGTCGCGCAAAGTAACTGCGTGTACCGTTGTACGGTCTTAGTGCAGGTGTGCCGAAAATGCCACCCTTTCCTTTTAAGAGTCGCGCAAAGTTACTGCGTGTACCGTTGTAGGTCTTAGTGCAGGTGTGCCGAAAAAGCAACCCTTTCCTTTTAAGAGTCGCGCAAAGTAACTGCGTGTACCGTTGTACGGTCTTAGTGCAGGTGTGCCGAAAATGCCACCCTTTCCTTTTAAGAGTCGCGCAAAGTTACTGCGTGTACCGTTGTACGGTCTTAGTACAGGTGTGCCGAAAAAGCAACCCTTTCCTTTTAAGAGTCGCGCAAAGTAACTGCGTGTACCGTTGTACGGTCTTAGTGCAGGTGTGCCGAAAATGCCACCCTTTCCTTTTAAGAGTCGCGCAAAGTAACTGCGTGTACCGTTGTACGGTCTTAGTGCAGGTGTGCCGAAAAAGCCACCCTTTCCTTTTAAGAGTCGCGCAAAGTTACTGCGTGTACCGTTGTACGGTCTTAGTGCAGGTGTGCCGCAAATGCCACCCTTTCCTTTAACGAGTCGCGCAAAGTAACTGCGTGTACCGTTGTACGGTCTTAGTGCAGGTGTGCCGAAAAAGCCACCCTTTCCTTTTAAGAGTCGCGCAAAGTAACTGCGTGTACCGTTGTACGGTCTTAGTGCAGGTGTGCCGAAAAATCCACCCTTTCCTTTTAAGAGTCGCGCAAAGTAACTGCGTGTACCGTTGTACGGTCTTATTGCAGGTGTGCCGAAAATGCCACCCTTTCATTTAACGAGTCGCGCAAAGTAACTGCGTGTACCGTTGTACGGTCTTAGTGCAGTTGTGCCGAAAAAGCCACCCTTTCCTTTTAAGAGTCGCGCAAAGTAACTGCGTGTACCGTTGTACGGTCTTAGTGCAGGTGTGCCGAAAAATCCACCCTTTCCTTTTAAGAGTCGCGCAAAGTAACTGCGTGTACCGTTGTACGGTCTTAGTGCAGGTGTGCCGAAAAAGCCACCCTATCCTTTTAAGAGTCGCGCAAAGTAACTGCGTGTACCGTTGTACGGTCTTAGTGCAGGTGTGCCAAAAAAGCCACCCTTTCCTTTTAAGAGTCGCGCAAAGTAACTGCGTGTACCGTTGTACGGTCTTATTGCAGGTGTGCCGAAAATGCCACCCTTTCCTTTAACGAGTCGCGCAAAGTAACTGCGTGTACCGTTGTACGGTCTTAGTGCAGGTGTGCCGAAAATGCCACCCTTTCCTTTTAAGAGTCGCGCAAAGTTACTGCGTGTACCGTTGTACGGTCTTAGTACAGGTGTGCCGAAAAAGCAACCCTTTCCTTTTAAGAGTCGCGCAAAGTAACTGCGTGTACCGTTGTACGGTCTTAGTGCAGGTGTGCCGAAAATGCCACCCTTTCCTTTTAAGAGTCGCGCAAAGTAACTGCGTGTACCGTTGTACGGTCTTAGTGCAGGTGTGCCGAAAAAGCCACCCTTTCCTTTTAAGAGTCGCGCAAAGTTACTGCGTGTACCGTTGTACGGTCTTAGTGCAGGTGTGCCGAAAATGCCACCCTTTCCTTTAACGAGTCGCGCAAAGTAACTGCGTGTACCGTTGTACGGTCTTAGTGCAGGTGTGCCGAAAAAGCCACCCTTTCCTTTTAAGAGTCGCGCAAAGTAACTGCGTGTACCGTTGTACGGTCTTAGTGCAGGTGTGCCGAAAAATCCACCCTTTCCTTTTAAGAGTCGCGCACAGTAACTGCGTGTACCGTTGTACGGTCTTATTGCAGGTGTGCCGAAAATGCCACCCTTTCATTTAACGAGTCGCGCAAAGTAACTGCGTGTACCGTTGTACGGTCTTAGTGCAGTTGTGCCGAAAATGCCACCCTTTCCTTTAACGAGTCGCGCAAAGTTACTGCGTGTACCGTTGTACGGTCTTAGTGCAGGTGTGCCGTAAAAGCCACCCTTTCCTTTTAAGAGTCGCGCAAAGTAACTGCGTGTACCGTTGTACGGTCTTAGTGCAGGTGTGCCGAAAAAGCCACCCTTTCCTTTTAAGAGTCGCGCAAAGTAACTGCGTGTACCGTTGTACGGTCTTATTGCAGGTGTGCCGAAAATGCCACCCTTTCCTTTAACGAGTCGCGCAAAGTAACTGCGTGTACCGTTGTACGGTCTTAGTGCAGGTGTGCCGAAAATGCCACCCTTTCCTTTTAAGAGTCGCGCAAAGTAACTGCGTGTACCGTTGTACGGTCTTAGTGCAGGTGTGCCGAAAATGCCACCCTTTCCTTTTAAGAGTCGCGCAAAGTTACTGCGTGTACCGTTGTAGGTCTTAGTGCAGGTGTGCCGAAAAAGCAACCCTTTCCTTTTAAGAGTCGCGCAAAGTAACTGCGTGTACCGTTGTACGGTCTTAGTGCAGGTGTGCCGAAAATGCCACCCTTTCCTTTTAAGAGTCGCGCAAAGTAACTGCGTGTACCGTTGTACGGTCTTAGTGCAGGTGTGCCGAAAAAGCCACCCTTTCCTTTTAAGAGTCGCGCAAAGTTACTGCGTGTACCGTTGTACGGTCTTAGTGCAGGTGTGCCGAAAATGCCACCCTTTTCTTTTAAGATTCGCACAAAGTAACTGCGTGTACCGTTGTACCGTCTTAGTGCAGGTGTGCCGAAAAAGCCACCCTTTCCTTTTAAGAGTCGCGCAAAGTTACTGCGTGTACCGTTGTACGGTCTTAGTGCAGGTGTGCCGAAAATGCCACCCTTTCCATTTAAGAGTCGCGCAAAGTAACTGCGTGTACCGTTGTACGGTCTTAGTGCAGGTGTGCCGTAAAAGCCACTCTTTCCTTTTAAGAGTCGCGCAAAGTAACTGCGTGTACCGTTGTACGGTCTTAGTGCAGATGTGCCGAAAAAGCCACCCTTTCCTTTTAAGAGTCGCTCAAAGTTACTGCGTGTACCGTTGTACGGTCTTAGTGCAGGTGTGCCGAAAATGCCACCCTTTCCTTTAAAGAGTCGCGCAAAGTAACTGCGTGTACCGTTGTACGGTCTTAGTGCAGGTGTGCCGAAAATGCCACACTTTCCTTTTGAGAGTCGCGCAAAGTAACTGCGTGTACCGTTGCACGGTCTTAGTGCAGGTGTGCTGAAAATGCCATCCTTTCCTTTTAAGAGTCGCGCAAAGTAACTGCGTGTACCGTTGTACGGTCTTAGTGCAGTTGTGCCGAAAATCCACCTTTTCCTTTTAAGAGTCGCGCAAAGTAACTGCGTGTACCGTTGTACGGTCTTAGTGCAGGTGTGCCGAAAAAGCCACCCTTTCCTTTTAAGAGTCGCGCAAAGTAACTGCGTGTACCGTTGTATGGTCTTGTTGCAGGTGTGCCGAAAATGCCACACTTTCCTTTTGAGAGTCGCGCAAAGTAACTGCGTGTACCGTTGTACGGTCTTAGTGCAGGTGTGCCGAAAATGCCACCCTTTCCTTTTAAGAGTCGCGCAAAGTAACTGCGTGTACCGTTGTACGGTCTTAGTGCAGGTGTGCCGAAAATGCCACCCTTTCATTTTAAGAGTCGCGCAAAGTAACTGCGTGTACCGTTGTACGGTCTTAGTGCAGGTGTGCCGAAAATGCCACCCTTTCCTTTAACGAGTCGCGCAAAGTAACTGCGTGTACCGTTGTACGGTCTTAGTGTAGTTGTGCCGAAAATGCCACCCTTTCCTTTTAAGAGTCGCGCAAAGTAACTGCGTGTACCGTTGTACGGTCTTAGTGCAGTTGTGCCGAAAATGCCACCCTTTCCTTTTAAGAGTCGCGCAAAGTAACTGCGTGTACCGTTGTACGGTCTTAGTGCAGGTGTGCCGAAAAAGCCACCCTTTCCTTTTAAAAGTCGCGCAAAGTAACTGCGTGTACCGTTGTACGGTCTTAGTGCGATGTGCCGTAAATGCCACCCTTTCCTTTTAAGAGTCGCGCAAAGTAACTGCGTGTACCGTTGTACGGTCTTAGTGCAGGTGTGCCGAAAATGCCACCCTTTCTTTTTAAGAGTCGCGCAAAGTAACTGCGTGTACCGTTGTACGGTCTTAGTGCAGGTGTGCCGAAAATTCCACCCTTTTCTTTTAAGAGTCGCGCAAAGTAACTGCGTGTACCGTTGTACGGTCTTAGTGCCATGTGCCGAAAATGCCACCCTTTCCTTTTAAGAGTCGCGCAAAGTAACTGCGTGTACCGTTGTACGGTCTTAGTACAGGTGTGCCGAAAATGCCACCCTTTCCTTTAACGAGTCGCGCAAAGTAACTGCGTGTACCGTTGTACGGTCTTAGTGCAGGTGTGCCGAAAATGCCACCCTTTCCTTTTAAGAGTCGCGCAAAGTAACTGCGTGTACCGTTGTACGGTCTTAGTGCAGGTGTGCCGAAAAAGCCACCCTTTCCTTTTAAGAGTCGCGCAAAGTAACTGCGTGTACCGTTGTACGGTCTTAGTGCCATGTGCCGAAAATGCCACCCTTTCCTTTTAAGAGTCGCGCAAAGTAACTGCGTGTACCGTTGTACGGTCTTAGTACAGGTGTGCCGAAAATGCCACCCTTTCCTTTTAAGAGTCGCGCAAAGTAACTGCGTGTACCGTTGTACGGTCTTAGTGCAGGTGTGCCGAAAATGCCACCCTTTCCTTTTAAGAGTCGCGCAAAGTAACTGCGTGTACCGTTGTACGGTCTTAGTGCAGGTGTGCCGAAAATTCCACCCTTTCCTTTTAAGAGTCGCGCAAAGTAACTGCGTGTACCGTTGTAGGTCTTAGTGCAGGTGTGCCGAAAATGCCACCCTTTCCTTTAACGAGTCGCGCAAAGTAACTGCGTGTACCGTTGTACGGTCTTAGTGTAGTTGTGCCGAAAATGCCACCCTTTCCTTTTAAGAGTCGCGCAAAGTAACTGCGTGTACCGTTGTACGGTCTTAGTGCAGGTGTGCCGAAAATGGCACACTTTCCTTTTAAGAGTCGCGCAAAGTAACTGCGTGTACCGTTGTACGGTCTTAGTGCAGGTGTGCCGAAAATGCCACCCTTTCCTTTTAAGAGTCGCGCAAAGTAACTGCGTGTACCGTTGTACGGTCTTAGTGCAGGTGTGCCGAAAATGCCACCCTTTCATTTTAAGAGTCGCGCAAAGTAACTGCGTGTACCGTTGTACGGTCTTAGTGCAGGTGTGCCGAAAATGCCACCCTTTCCTTTAACGAGTCGCGCAAAGTAACTGCGTGTACCGTTGTACGGTCTTAGTGTAGTTGTGCCGAAAATGCCACCCTTTCCTTTTAAGAGTCGCGCAAAGTAACTGCGTGTACCGTTGTACGGTCTTAGTGCAGTTGTGCCGAAAATGCCACCCTTTCCTTTTAAGAGTCGCGCAAAGTAACTGCGTGTACCGTTGTACGGTCTTAGTGCAGGTGTGCCGAAAAAGCCACCCTTTCCTTTTAAAAGTCGCGCAAAGTAACTGCGTGTACCGTTGTACGGTCTTAGTGCGATGTGCCGTAAATGCCACCCTTTCCTTTTAAGAGTCGCGCAAAGTAACTGCGTGTACCGTTGTACGGTCTTAGTGCAGGTGTGCCGAAAATGCCACCCTTTCTTTTTAAGAGTCGCGCAAAGTAACTGCGTGTACCGTTGTACGGTCTTAGTGCAGGTGTGCCGAAAATTCCACCCTTTTCTTTTAAGAGTCGCGCAAAGTAACTGCGTGTACCGTTGTACGGTCTTAGCGCAGGTGTGCCGAAAATGCCACCCTTTCCTTTAACGAGTCGCGCAAAGTAACTGCGTGTACCGTTGTACGGTCTTAGTGCAGGTGTGCCGAAAATGCCACCCTTTCCTTTTAAGAGTCGCGCAAAGTAACTGCGTGTACCGTTGTACGGTCTTAGTGCAGGTGTGCCGAAAAAGCCACCCTTTCCTTTTAAGAGTCGCGCAAAGTAACTGCGTGTACCGTTGTACGGTCTTAGTGCCATGTGCCGAAAATGCCACCCTTTCCTTTTAAGAGTCGCGCAAAGTAACTGCGTGTACCGTTGTACGGTCTTAGTACAGGTGTGCCGAAAATGCCACCCTTTCCTTTTAAGAGTCGCGCAAAGTAACTGCGTGTACCGTTGTACGGTCTTAGTGCAGGTGTGCCGAAAATGCCACCCTTTCCTTTTAAGAGTCGCGCAAAGTAACTGCGTGTACCGTTGTACGGTCTTAGTGCAGGTGTGCCGAAAATGCCACCCTTTCCTTTAACGAGTCGCGCAAAGTAACTGCGTGTACCGTTGTACGGTCTTAGTGTAGTTGTGCCGAAAATGCCACCCTTTCCTTTTAAGAGTCGCGCAAAGTAACTGCGTGTACCGTTGTACGGTCTTAGTGCAGTTGTGCCGAAAATGCCACCCTTTCCTTTTAAGAGTCGCGCAAAGTAACTGCGTGTACCGTTGTACGGTCTTAGTGCAGGTGTGCCGAAAAAGCCACCCTTTCCTTTTAAAAGTCGCGCAAAGTAACTGCGTGTACCGTTGTACGGTCTTAGTGCGATGTGCCGTAAATGCCACCCTTTCCTTTTAAGAGTCGCGCAAAGTAACTGCGTGTACCGTTGTACGGTCTTAGTGCAGGTGTGCCGAAAATGCCACCCTTTCTTTTTAAGAGTCGCGCAAAGTAACTGCGTGTACCGTTGTACGGTCTTAGTGCAGGTGTGCCGAAAATTCCACCCTTTTCTTTTAAGAGTCGCGCAAAGTAACTGCGTGTACCGTTGTACGGTCTTAGTGCCATGTGCCGAAAATGCCACCCTTTCCTTTTAAGAGTCGCGCAAAGTAACTGCGTGTACCGTTGTACGGTCTTAGTACAGGTGTGCCGAAAATGCCACCCTTTCCTTTAACGAGTCGCGCAAAGTAACTGCGTGTACCGTTGTACGGTCTTAGTGCAGGTGTGCCGAAAATGCCACCCTTTCCTTTTAAGAGTCGCGCAAAGTAACTGCGTGTACCGTTGTACGGTCTTAGTGCAGGTGTGCCGAAAAAGCCACCCTTTCCTTTTAAGAGTCGCGCAAAGTAACTGCGTGTACCGTTGTACGGTCTTAGTGCCATGTGCCGAAAATGCCACCCTTTCCTTTTAAGAGTCGCGCAAAGTAACTGCGTGTACCGTTGTACGGTCTTAGTACAGGTGTGCCGAAAATGCCACCCTTTCCTTTTAAGAGTCGCGCAAAGTAACTGCGTGTACCGTTGTACGGTCTTAGTGCAGGTGTGCCGAAAATGCCACCCTTTCCTTTTAAGAGTCGCGCAAAGTAACTGCGTGTACCGTTGTACGGTCTTAGTGCAGGTGTGCCGAAAATTCCACCCTTTCCTTTTAAGAGTCGCGCAAAGTAACTGCGTGTACCGTTGTAGGTCTTAGTGCAGGTGTGCCGAAAATGCCACCCTTTCCTTTAACGAGTCGCGCAAAGTAACTGCGTGTACCGTTGTACGGTCTTAGTGTAGTTGTGCCGAAAATGCCACCCTTTCCTTTTAAGAGTCGCGCAAAGTAACTGCGTGTACCGTTGTACGGTCTTAGTGCAGGTGTGCCGAAAATGGCACACTTTCCTTTTAAGAGTCGCGCAAAGTAACTGCGTGTACCGTTGTACGGTCTTAGTGCAGGTGTGCCGAAAATGCCACCCTTTCCTTTTAAGAGTCGCGCAAAGTAACTGCGTGTACCGTTGTACGGTCTTAGTGCAGGTGTGCCGAAAATGCCACCCTTTCATTTTAAGAGTCGCGCAAAGTAACTGCGTGTACCGTTGTACGGTCTTAGTGCAGGTGTGCCGAAAATGCCACCCTTTCCTTTAACGATTCGCGCAAAGTAACTGCGTGTACCGTTGTACGGTCTTAGTGTAGTTGTGCCGAAAATGCCACCCTTTCCTTTTAAGAGTCGCGCAAAGTAACTGCGTGTACCGTTGTACGGTCTTAGTGCAGTTGTGCCGAAAATGCCACCCTTTCCTTTTAAGAGTCGCGCAAAGTAACTGCGTGTACCGTTGTACGGTCTTAGTGCAGGTGTGCCGAAAAAGCCACCCTTTCCTTTTAAAAGTCGCGCAAAGTAACTGCGTGTACCGTTGTACGGTCTTAGTGCGATGTGCCGTAAATGCCACCCTTTCCTTTTAAGAGTCGCGCAAAGTAACTGCGTGTACCGTTGTACGGTCTTAGTGCAGGTGTGCCGAAAATGCCACCCTTTCTTTTTAAGAGTCGCGCAAAGTAACTGCGTGTACCGTTGTACGGTCTTAGTGCAGGTGTGCCGAAAATTCCACCCTTTTCTTTTAAGAGTCGCGCAAAGTAACTGCGTGTACCGTTGTACGGTCTTAGCGCAGGTGTGCCGAAAATGCCACCCTTTCCTTTAACGAGTCGCGCAAAGTAACTGCGTGTACCGTTGTACGGTCTTAGTGCAGGTGTGCCGAAAATGCCACCCTTTCCTTTTAAGAGTCGCGCAAAGTAACTGCGTGTACCGTTGTACGGTCTTAGTGCAGGTGTGCCGAAAAAGCCACCCTTTCCTTTTAAGAGTCGCGCAAAGTAACTGCGTGTACCGTTGTACGGTCTTAGTGCCATGTGCCGAAAATGCCACCCTTTCCTTTTAAGAGTCGCGCAAAGTAACTGCGTGTACCGTTGTACGGTCTTAGTACAGGTGTGCCGAAAATGCCACCCTTTCCTTTTAAGAGTCGCGCAAAGTAACTGCGTGTACCGTTGTACGGTCTTAGTGCAGGTGTGCCGAAAATGCCATCCTTTCCTTTTAAGAGTCGCGCAAAGTAACTGCGTGTACCGTTGTACGGTCTTAGTGCAGGTGTGCCGAAAATTCCACCCTTTCCTTTTAAGAGTCGCGCAAAGTAACTGCGTGTACCGTTGTAGGTCTTAGTGCAGGTGTGCCGAAAATGCCACCCTTTCCTTTAACGAGTCGCGCAAAGTAACTGCGTGTACCGTTGTACGGTCTTAGTGTAGTTGTGCCGAAAATGCCACCCTTTCCTTTTAAGAGTCGCGCAAAGTAACTGCGTGTACCGTTGTACGGTCTTAGTGCAGGTGTGCCGAAAATGGCACACTTTCCTTTTAAGAGTCGCGCAAAGTAACTGCGTGTACCGTTGTACGGTCTTAGTGCAGGTTTGCCGAAAAAGCCACCCTTTCCTTTTAAGAGTCGCGCAAAGTAACTGCGTGTACCGTTGTACGGTCTTAGTGCAGGTGTGCCGAAAATGCCACCCTTTCCTTTTAAGAGTCGCGCAAAGTAACTGCGTGTACCGTTGTACGCTCTTAGTGCAGGTGTGCCGAAAATGCCACCCTTTCCTTTTAAGAGTCGCGCAAATTAACTGCGTGTACCGTTGTACGGTCTTAGTGCAGGTGTGACGAAAATGCCACCCTTTCCTTTTAAGATAGTTTAATTAAGATCTGATCAATTTCAGACACCCTGTAAAATAGTGTTTAAGGAAATTGATTTAATTGAACTTTCAATAAATTTTTAATAGGAAGTATTATTTCTTAGATCTAAAATATTTTTAGTGCTGAAACTAATTTATATCTGTAAGATCGAATTAGTTACACACACGTATGGAAAAGATAATTCGGCTTGTTTATCTACAATTTTTTTTAATTTTGAACCTTCAAAAATCATATAAAAAATTCAACTCTAAATTTGACAATGTAAGTCACCAAACTGAAATTCCTGTTTTGTGTATGAAAATAAACATTTTTTAAAGGCTTAGAAGCCTTCATACCATATTTGCCAAGAAAATTATGTAAAACTATATACACATATTTGTCGAAACGGTAAATCAACTTTTAAAAATAAATAAAATTTATTTGACAAAAATCAGTGGTTTATTACATCATGGTCGAATGGATTGCTCGTAAATAGATTGACTTTTATGTAACCTCACGTGTTAAAACAAATAAATAGGAAAACTTCAAAATGATAAATTGAAATTAGTTTTTATATCTATGGTTTTATAGTAAGGAAAAGTCGTTATGAATTATTCCTGGCGTAATGTAAAAATAAAACATTTTTTTGTCCATTAAATAAAAAGTGAAATTTATAATTCATTTAAAATTATTAAATTAAAACACTATTGTTCACGGGGATAACGTGGTTAAAATAGTTGGCAAAACGTCCGCTACCGTGGTGCCGTTTTGCGATAGATCCTGAAGCCACGGTGGAAAATCTCGTAACTTGAACAGTAAAACTCCGATGGAATTTACAGAAGCTACTGAAACAGCGCAACATAAAATATTCATGAGCAGCCCGGGTAATGCCTGAAACGAAAAATAAAACATCAGATACCTTCTACTCATCTTATTCGAGGTTAATTAATTGCTATTATTAAAAGTAATACCATATCTTTGGTGCTCATTCCGGCAGCATCGTAAACAATGGCATTGGGTGGAGTAGCGATAGGAAGCATGAATGCAAATGAGCAGGCTATTGCCACCGGAAGCATCAAAAAGAGAGGATGGACGCGCAACGCAACTGCCTGTAAAGGAAGATAAATATATTCAGATTTTAATACTATTTAACCTAATAGAAATAAACAAATAGTGGTTCCCAAAAGGTGTTCCGCGGAACCCAGGGGTTCAAGTCAACATTAATTTTTTATTTTAAATTCAAAGGGTATGTTTAAATAGGGGATTAGGGCTAAGTCATTTTTGACATGTAGGCCCTTGCTGATTAATTACGTAAATAATGATTATAATTATTTTTTAGTATAAATTATCGTAGAATAGAAGTTAACAAATATGAAATAAAAATATTGAAAACAGTCACTAAGAAGAAAAACATAAAAAAAATCTATTATACAAATCATATAATCAACAAAGATGATGTACAAATCAGTTAAAGGTTATTATGTTAAGACCAAAACAATAAAAAAATTAATGAAGGTGAAAATTGTTTAAAGGAAGGGTCACAGGGGTTCCGAGAATTCGCAGCGCGGCCATCTTTGTTAGTGTCAAGAATCTTTTAAGATAAGTTAAAAAAATGAACAGGGGGTGCCGCCAGAATTAGGTGGATAATTTAGGGTTCTATAGCAAAAACAAATTGGTAACCGCTGATGTAGATGAATAATGAAAAAATCCAGAAACTAGTCAATGCTAGAGACGGTTTGTTTGTGTAGATTTAACTTCATCTCCTGTAAAGAAAAACAAGTCCTACCCGCTCTCTTAATCATCGACAAGATTTGGGTGATTCTAAACGGAAACGAACAGGCTCTTTCTCTCTAACATTAAGTGATACACTGAATCACTTTTCCAAGTTTTCAGCGAAACCTAGCTAGGGCGCGTTGTAAACGAACATTACTCAAGTTTTCTAGCCTGTGAACAGTCCCTAGCGTTGATTATTTCAATAAACAAACAAATACAATATCTGAAAATCTTCAAACCCAATTATTTTGCCATCAAGTGACCTTAAATCGAGGAAGATAAACATTTATCATTTTTTTGAAGCGACGCTTTCTTATCAATGACTCAAATGACAAAATTCTGTGCATGGTCATAAGTCAAAGTGAACCAATTTGAATGAAATTTTGAACGTAACTTGCTCTACCAAAAACATGAAACGCGACAAAATTTTAAATTTCCTTCTCCGTCCGCGATTTAATTTACAAAATGCAAGTCTATGAGAACATACGACATTTCTTGAAAAAATTCAGAGCGTCAATAAATTTCGAGATATTTTGTTTTATTAAATGATATAACTGACAGTCGTTTACTTCAGTGTTGGATCGCTAAATAACTTAGTTTATTTTTTCTAAGAAATTAATTATTTGACGGTACCATATTTTTGTAAAGTGATTTCCACGGAATGCATAGGCTAGGACGTATCAGACTAATACAATTTTAATATTTTCCCTATTCTTATGGAAATCGCCAGAACGATCAAATCTACTGCTGTAGTTAACGCTTGCTACTCAGTTTTTACCGTTGCTTGCGTTAATTCACATACAGAAAATTTCCAAACTAGCCCCAGCGTCGAAAGTTCCAATAAAGATCTTCGAATCAAAATCTCAAAAATAATAATATTCATGGTATCGTCTTTCAGCTACAATCACCATTTTTAACCATTCATTAGAGCTTACCAAATCTGCAACAACAGGCAAGAAAGCAGTGGCGGTCGCAACATTACTCGTGATTTCCGTCAACGCAGCCGTGAAGACAGATAACACAATGAGTAAAGCGTCTACGCTGAGGAAGTTTAAACCTGTCAACTGGTCCTTTACCCACTCTGAAAGTCCCGATTCCTAAAAAAAATCAAGTAATATTTCAGTGTCGTAAGTCGGAAAATTTACCGTATTTTTCCGAAAAAAATAAAAAGGTTTTCATACCATGATTAGTCTAATATATTGTTTGCAAATTTAAATAAAGCAGCATTTTCCCCTAATTCTTTCGAATCTGAAAGTTAAACTAAACCTCTAGACTAATTTAAACTGATTAACAATGTATCATTAGTAAGGTTTTTAGTATGTTTATTGATATTAGACATTTTATATCGATAAAAAATTAAAAACTTTAAAAATCCTTAAATAGTAATTGATGTTTCAATTTTTCCGCATTTTATTTTTCCGGAAGATTAACAACACAATTATATTTTATCTAATTCAACAATCATTGAAAAATAAGTTTTATCTTGCCTGAAATCCCTGTGCCATGGAAAATCCTCCTCCCAAGAGAATAATAATACCCCAGGGAACTTTGTTTTGAACAGTTTTCCAGTCAAGCAGAGGAGGACTTGTGCTTAGCTGTCTTGGATTGGCCGGAATAAGGAACAGAAATATAACGGTCGCCAAAGCGGGCGTTGCGTCTTTCACTCTGCAAAAATTACATCAGTTGGATTACACAAAATTGACCCAGGAACTCACTAAAACTAAAATTGTTAAAGTACGTACTGAACTTTCGCTATTAAAGGCGCCCAACCTTGAATAAATTTAGGATCTTGTAGAAACAACAGTAATATGAGTACGGTAAATAGAAAAATCACAGCACATTCTTGAAATCTAAAATATAATAAAATAATTGCAGTATTTGGAATTTTGATTACTTATTGAAACGACGTTGTCATAAAAAATAATTTTTTTTATCATTCTGCACTTATATGGATAAGGTCATAAGAAAATATTCGCGGTGAAAAGTTTCAATTATTGTGTGGGATTTCATTAGGTTTTCATTATTCTGCAGTTATATGAATGAAAATAGTAAAATATTAGTGTAAATTTTTTAAATAATTTTGAGGGCCTGCCTTTTGTTCATTTTTTTGTAATCTACATTCGCTCACACGAAAGCACGCTCACATATACAAGTTATTGTAAAAACTTACTGGACTGGTCCTAGTTCCTTATATTTCTCGGCCAATACGTCTCTGACAGATTCAGAACTTTCTTTTGTTTCCGTTTGTGCTCTATGACCGAAAAAGAGATTTAAAATTTGTTTTCGTAGACAAACGTAATTGTCTAGTTCTAATTCTTACCCTTTCCTCAAGAAGAGGAAATAAATGACAGCCCACGCGGCTAATAAACAAACGAGCATTCCGGGAACCGCATACATCATCCAAGTCGCAAATGTTATTTCGTTAGACTGAGGATATTTTCTGGAAAAGAACACACAAATCTTCATTACCTTTTACTGTTTTTAAAATTGGATTAACTTTAATTTTAAAATATAAAGGAGGACTATCAGTGCTGCTGATATAAACATCATTTGATTTTACCAATAAGCCTTTCTATAAAGTCATTTCGCTTGTCGAACTTGTTTTAATGTATCGCTTTCGTCACGAGATAGGTAGGAGTTCAGTTCAGATTTGAAAGTTTGATCTGTATAAAAAGTGCTACTCGTCGAATTTTAATTCGTGTTTTGTTCAAATTGTTAAGATGTTACACGCGCTCTAATATTTGAGCGAAAAAGGCTCGCGCATTTTTTTTTATTTCAGGGAGCACGTAGGAAATCGCTCGAGCCCGTTTACGCTTAAATATCGATACGCGCGTGGAACTTTTTTACAAGTTGAATAAAACATAAAAAGAATTTATGCAAGAGTCTATTGGCTATCATAGTGAAACGTCACTTCTACGTCACGAGTGACGCGCCCGATACAATGTTACTTAATAGAAAAGCCTGTTCTTGAAAATGGTTATAAAAATGCAGTCCAGTTTCGAAAATTTATTCGGAAATATCTTTATTTTTTGGTTTTACTCCGAGTTGTTTACTTTGGCCTAAATCTTTCCAAAGACTTACTTTAGACTAAATGCGTTAGATAAGATGTATTTAACATAGATTTATTAAAAATATAATATTTAAATATTTAAAATTATTTTGCTTAATCAAAGAAGAAGCAACGAACTTGTTTAGAACTCCTTGAATTACCAGGTTTGGTCCCGTTCCAATGAGGGTACCAGTTCCACCAATGTTAGCAGAGTAAGCGATGCTGAGGAACAACCCTTTACGCAACACACGCATGGTGTCATCCATCGGGTTGTTATCTTTCGTTAATCTACCAAAAAAAATATTATAAGTTGGAAAATAACCACTTGTAAAGGACCTATTTACAGGGCCATCGCATCATTTGCAAATTTAACCGAAATTCAAAATGGCCTCTCCTAGGGATACCGGATCCGCCCACCACTCAACGTTAGGAGACTGGTGTGGGAATCAAGTAAAATTTTCCTTTAATAGATAGGTTAAGTCACCACCATAAAACTAAGAACACGTCTAGGAAAAAGTAGATAACTTGTACCAGATGTGGGCTGTGCACACAAAGGTCACTCTAGACTCCTATAAGATCCCCCTACACGTTTTCATGCGCTGGCTTAAAGGGAGTATAACCCCTCTTGTTTGATAGGGTGCGCTTAGACTACACCGACTAGCTTCTACAAGCTTTCCTACTACTTCCTTGCCCCCCCCCCCGCTAGGAAGGCTTGTGGAAGCTACTCGGTGTAGTCTAAGCGCACCCTACCAAACAAGAAGGGTTATACTCCCTTTAATCTCTTTAATACAGGGCGACTTATCCGAGAAAAATATTATTAAATAAGTTCATAGGGTGTATGGCACGCCAAACGAGACCAAATTATTACGAAGTCTCGTGGGGAGAAGTTCAGGTCTCGTGGGGAGTAGTGCGAATGTCTCGTGAGGACATATTTTAAACGTGTGCCAATTTCTGCACGAGACATTGGCACACCTCCCCACGAGACCTGAACTTCTCCCCACGAGACTTCTTAATAATTTGGTCTCGTTTGGCGTTCCTTAATGAGTGTTTCTTTGTTGATTCCATTTCAGAGTTACATGCTCTCTCCCAAATCTGAAATAACTGCGTCTCTTTGACGCCTGAATCTTCGTGATAACTAAATTGGATTTGTGATGGGGCTGCGCTATTCCTGTTAAGCCTATTAATTTCCTTAATAGACTCACCTCACATTGGTACAGCTTCCTTTTTCGACTGCACTTTCTTCATTGTTTTCCGTTGCTTTATACGACACCATGCTGCTGATGGAGTTTTTTATTCCCTGCATTTCAAGAGATTCGACATTCTCTAAAAAAAATTCACTTTTGATTCACATTTAATAAACGATTAGCAACTACTATATGCGAAAACTTGTGGTTATTTTTTCTAGATTTTTAAACTTCCCAGGCTAACTGATCCGAAGACAAAAATGCTCATTTTTCTCAAAGAATTGATAATTTCAAAAATATTTCGAACACCTCCGAATGGCACTATGGACCAGATTTGTTTGACTCCGCACTTGATATTATTAACAAAAATTGCCAACAATAAAATTTTGAAAACGTCGAATTTTGTTTATATTTCAGGGAGGCTGTTTAAAATGCATTTTCAGAATTGTTTCATAATCATGCGCAAAATTTCTACGATATTTCTTTTGCTACGGAAGTTAATTCAATTGTTATCAAATTTCTATAAGCTTTAGTTTCAATAGGCCTTACTATGAAATAAGCTACGCTTGCTGAACTGGTTTTTATATAGCTCATTCATCACGAAATAAGTAGTAGTTCAGTTTATGCTTAAAACAGGTTCCTAGTCCAATTTACTCTTACGTGCAGGGCTTTTCGTAGTAAAACATCATCGAAACGTCACCCGTGACGTAACAGCAACAACAAAACAAGAACGTCAATGTTACTTTATAGAAAGGCCTATTAGAATTGTAGAAACGTACCATAAAGATGGTTATTCTAGTTTTTTCTTGACTGCATTGACAAACATCATTGTGCCACGATATGTCATTAACGTACTATACTATTTGTACTTTAAACAATTAACTTTCCCACTACCATCAGATTACTAATTGAGACGGGAAAGGTAAGAATAATTTTAATAAAAAAATTGTTTATTAATAGTACTTATTATAATTTAATTAACAAAGATTTTGCTTATAACTTGATCCCAACACGTACACCAAAATTAAATTTCGGTACTGCCCGTACAAGTTTCGCGTCCTTTGGAAAACGTATCTAATGCCTTTATATAAATAAAATTAACTTCTTCTAAAAAAATTGATTTCTTACCTTTTTCGTCTTTATGAACTTTAACAATTTCGAGAATAACAGCCTCTAATATTGGGACCATCATGGCGGTTGTGGCGGTGTTACTAATCCACATCGACAAGAATGCAGTACTGAGCATGAAACCAATAAGAAGCCTTCAAAGAAATATCAATCAGTAAATTTCACTTCTTAGAAAGAAAAAATAGTATTACTTTTTTTATAAAAATAATAAAGCAATTATTATTTTATTTCTAAGTTTTCGCAAAATGAATGGTTAACACTTGTTACAGAAAGTTAGTTGGTTTGTGATAATTACCTTGTTGTACTTGTGCCAACAGTGAGAAGCACTTTGAGAGCTATTCGTTTATGAAGGTTACAGTGTTCAATCGCCACAGCCATAATCAGGCCAGCAACGAATATCATGTTCGTTGACTTGATGAAATAGAAAGAAAAAGGTTAAAAACGTTAATGCTAGAGCTAAAACATGAGAATCACCAATGGTCTAGAGAGTTAGGAGTTAAAACGCGAACCAGTAAAGAGACAAAGGAGTGGGGGAGAAAACTAAGCTTTAATGTGGAAAAAGGTACGGTATACTTCGGCCAATAAGCCTTTAAGGCGAAAAACTTAATTAAGACTAACCGACAATTTGAAAATGTTTAAAAAATATTAAAGACGCGAGGCGCGAGACGTTAACACGCGGGATTGTAACGTGTGGGACAAATTTAATCCGTTCGTCCACCAGATTAATCAGGGCGAGATATGTGTAACGGCTACGCAAACAGGGGGATAGGTGGACACCGGGGTGGGGACACCCGTGGCGGAATGTCTGTAGAACTTGTCGTCAAAAGAGAAAACGTTCAGTGTCAACACCAGTTCAACGAGACGAACGAGACTAAAAGGCGGCTCGCCGACAGGTTCAGGGAGCATCTCAACGACATTAGAAAGACGCCAGCGAAGAACCACCTCACCCAACATTTTAATCACGTTCACAACATCAATGACGTTCCCATCCGCGTCATGAAAACTACTAATCTTCCCACGAAAGGCCGCCGCACTGAAGAAAACCGCTTAATTTTTAATTTAGCCACAGAGTTTCCGTCGGGGTTAAACATTAAATTAGTTTTTAGCTAGGTTGGTTTGTTTTTTTAGGGGGTGTTGTTGTGTTTTTGCGGTCATCCCAACTTCGTGTTTTTCCCGCCCGCGTTCGACATTGCTCGGTTGTCAACTTTTTCGAACCAGGACGGTTTTTTGGGTGTCGGGAAGGGTTTGTTCGCAAGCATTTTATGTTTGGTTCCCCCACCTCTCGTTTTTCTTTCGTTAGTTTTTTTCCCCTTTAATTGTTCATCTAGCTTATTGCGAACATTCCCCTTTTATGACAGTTCTTTTTAGCTTTTAGAGCCCCCCCCCCCTTTTTTTTGTCGCGTGTTTGTATTTTCTTTTTGTTGTCGCGTGTTAACGTCTTGCGCCTCGCATATTTAATATATTTTTAAACATTTTCAAATTGTCGGTTAGTCTTAATTAAGTTTTTCGCCTTGAAGGACTATTGGCCGAAGTACCGCATATTTTTCCCCAATAAAGCTTAGTTTTCTACCCCACTTCTTGGTCTCTTTACTTAGCGTTTTTACTCTTAAAACATTAGAATTCCAGCAGAACTTTCCGCATATAATAAAGAATTTTTTTTATTTGTTCGGGATAGAGCATTTCTAAGCACATCTTAAAATAAATGTAATTGACTGATTAAACTACCAGCACCTGTTAATCACATCATTCCAAGAACAAGTAATTTGCCAGACCCAGTTCTAATTGGTAGTTATAATCAGGAAGGTTTCTACCCAAGGAACAACCTTTGGCCCAAATCATCTTGCGACTTTTAATGCTTTTAAACAGGTGGCCGGGTTACAATGCGTAGGAGGGTGGTGGCCAGCCCTTTATGCCACGTGAACCCACAGCTCCCTACACTTACTATTACCCTTAACCTCTACAAGTTTTTATGGAAAGGGGCTTTTGAATTTAACTGGTTTTCCGATCGACAAAAAGCAATAAAAGACCAAAGCTTTGAGGGAAACTAAGTTTAGTCAGAGAAACAGTGCCAATAGGTCTTCAATTTGAATGTCCCCCAATTCGTTGGTATTTTTTTCTACTTCACATTTTTCTAGGCCGACTGTTATTCTCGTCAATTTTGATGTATTTTGATGTTGATTAAAACTTTTGCATAAGTTTACCGAGTGTGTCTACGGGACTCTAAGTCTGGGATAAATGTTTCAACATTAATATTCATACTATCACTAGCAAAATATACTAACCACATCAACGGGAAGACAGTTGATTCTAGTGGAATAAATTATATACTTCATCCAAATTGCTGCACCTTTAAATGTTTCGAAAATGTGCACATTTGCGTAGAAGATTGTGTTAATATCACCGTAGCGAATTTAAAATAAACAATAAATACAAATAGCCTCCTCCTGATATACAACAAACATAATGCGACTATTGATCTTATATCCCCTTTCAACTTCGATTTATATAAACGTTTAATTGATTTCCATACACTTGAAATATTTACTCCTTGTCTACCCAAGTAATTGGAAATGTTTTGTTTTTATTTAAAAATGTACACTGTAGCCTTAGTATAATGTAGGAGCAACAAACACAAGGAGAACGCAGCTAGCCTTTAAATACGCTAACGAAGGGTTGTGAACGAATTTCATTGGCCGAGCGGGGGGAAGACAATTTCCGAATTTCCCATTCCAACGGCATCAGGCGCTAAAAGCGTTTAGCCAAGGAAAAATGTACACAAGAAAATCCACGACTTTTGACGGGTTGCGTTCTCCTTGTGTGGGGTGTTGTGTTTTTGTTCCTAGGTATAATCATGGACTATAGCTCTGCGAACGTCTTACACAATCTTATCTATAACGATAACTATAATTTCCTGAAACTGCTTTGTGTACTTTCACATAGAAATATCTTAAAACGTGTTTACAAATTTGATTAAATGCTTACCTACCGACATATAAGGGGCGCATGCTTGTGCAGTGCTTAGTATATCAAACAGAGGGAAAAATATCACAGGGAAAAGAGCTGTTACTGGAATTGGAACTGGTTCGGTGATCCAGTACAGAGCCATTAATATCACAACATAAGCACATTTTGCTTCCTAAAAGAAAATAAAAAAAAATTATTACTACTTCGTGTTAATTTTGAAGTATCCTTGCTTGCTTTGAATTGGTTTAGGTAATTCTTAAATTTTTCATTGTTTTAAATTAATCAGTCTTTAAAGGCGAAACATGTTTTTTGTGAAACGGTTTAAGGATTTAACGAAATGAGATAATTTAAAATTTCATACATTTGGTTTCGTACAAAAACATAAAAGATGTGTAAAGGTTGAATCACACATCAAAACACGTAAAATATGGGGGTTTTAAAATGTATACACACTTTTAAACTCATTGTTTAGGGTCAGTTAAAAACAAATCGTTAAATAATTATCTTATAGTACTTTCGTCACCATCTTGGAAAATGTCGGAAAGATGTGGGAGTGATTTTAAGTGACTTAAAGGTTAACTTACTATACAGGGTGTAACGGATAAGAGTACCGAAACTTTATATATGCATTCTATGGGTCTCTATGAGTAAAAAATGTAGTATAAACATGGTCCTAAAGTGCTTCGTTTCAGAGATATGGGCTCCCGAACAACTACCTCAAAAAACCGGACAAAGCCTAAAATCCCGCAAACAATATTCTTCCTTGAGCCAAATTGTTTTCATTAAACTATCAATTGTTTTTTATCCGTGAGGCGAGAAACTTTAATAACAAGTGGCAAAAGTTCATTAATGTACTTTTATAAATAAAATGAGTTTGAAGGCAAATACAAGCCATTTTAATTTATTGTTACTATTTTAATTAATAAATTTAAAGATACAAATTTCTTGTATTTCTCTTAGCCGTCTATCTACAGACTCAAACGCCAGTCGATCTGACACTAGTCTTTTAGGAATCTACTGCTGGTTGAATCTTTGAGCTTCTAAGCCATTTTTCTTGAGCCCGTCCGCGCAATAAGCGTTCCTGGACCAGTGTGCCATATTAGCTACAATATAAGACAATTTCAAAACCATTCCTTTAGAATTTTTATGACATTTGTATCTTTAGATTAAATAATTAAAATCGTATCAATAAATTAAAATGGCTTGTATTTGTCTTCAAACTCATTTTACTTCTAAAAGGGCATTAATGAACTTTTGCCACTTGTTATTAAAGTTTCTCGCCTCACGGATAAAAAACAATTGATAGTTTAATGAAAACAATTTGGTTCAAGGAAATATATTGTTTGCCAGATTTAAGGCTGTGTCCGGTTTTTTGTGGTATTTTTTGGGAGCCCACATCTCTGAAACGAAGCACTTTAGGACCCTTGTTTAATGGACATTTTTTACTCATAGAGACCCATAGAATGCATATGGAAAGTTTCAGTACTCTTATCCGTAACACTCTGTAGTATACTATAGCTAATCCGTGCTAATCACATAGGTGACTTGAAACAATTTCCTCAGAGGGAATTTTCTCGAGTCATTTATGTGCCTTGTACTAATGTTTGTTTTTAGATTAAGCCAGCGAGATTCTATAATTTCGCCCTGCCATTTCCCGAAACGGCGACGAAAGCCCAAGGTGAGGGTAAGCTAGATTTCATAATGTAACAAACCAATAGGAATCTGAAAACCAATTGATTTGCGATTTCTAGTAGTTCAAACTGTAAATTTACCAACACTATTTTTAGTCTTTTTAATGAAGTAGAAATAACTAACTAACATTAGCGTGTTTTTGTAAATTTTTGAAAACATTTATAACAAAAGTTAATACCCAATCTATTTTTTCTAATGTTTTATAACTGGTTTGTTTACTTGGAAACTCATACATTGGAACTTCACACGTTTTCAATTTTTCATAGTTACTCTAACTCTATTAATGCAAAGTTGAAATAATGACTTAACTGATAACCCTATTTCTATTTTAGGCTTAAAGCTTTGTTAGTACTTAGCCTGTTAGTTACATTTAATGATTGTTAACCCAACTTTCTTTCAACATAAAGCTACAATAAATTGATCAAAACAATTCTTACCTTTCCTTCAATTAGAGCCACTGGAATAAGAGCGAGTGGAATAATGACACCCAAACAGAACCGAATTAAACGTGTATTAACCATATTTTAGCAACAACCTTTAACACCCTAAATTTCAACAGAGTCTAAGAAACGATGTACTGGTATTAATAATTTTTTAGTCGACGACGCCAAAGAGAGGGAGTCTGACTATTAAATGAAATCTTTGAGGCGGAACAATCTTGAAAAATGTTCAAATCCCCCCTTCGTCGTTGACCGTTGTTCTCATCATTATCGGAGTTTGCTTGAAATCAAAAATATTCCTCTCAAATGACGTCGTCTTCTTTTCATCAAACTGTAAAAAATTCAAAAAAACATTTTAAAGGGCTCCATAAAACCAGATAAACGTCTCAAAACTGGAGAGCAAATAGAGATTTTGAACTTCCATCTGACGATATAACAACACTACCACGATAAATTGACGGTACGTACAGAAACACTATGCTATTGCTGAAACGCTGAAGGCACGCACAATCTGTCTATTAATAACGTAGCGAAAAGTACTTCGTTTTTCGTCGCTTGTAGAGGGAAGAATGCGACTATCAAGAATGAAAATGAATGTCACATGGACAACGTTATTTAGTTCGCGGAAGTCGGAGACAATGTATCGTTCACGCCTTGCACAGGGGACCTTGCAATTATTGCGTTTCGCGTCACTTTAAGGACGGCTGCGTTTCAAGGGCTGATGTTGTAATAACAAACCAACGCGATTCCCAGGCGAGGGTGTTTTACTATTGACGTCGGCTTTTTATCTCTAAAGAAAGTGATAATCTCGGTTCTAATGAAATTAAAGAATCGTAAAACGCCTACTTCAAATTACTGATTAAGTTGCTGATTTCGTAATTTACTGACGGGAGATAAATCTAGTACGAATAAAACACTTTTTAGAAGATTATGGATATTTATTATTAAAACGTATTAGAAATATGGCATTAAAGAAATCATATGATATATATTTATCATCTTTAAAAAAAGTAAAGTCAAACTAATTCGTAGATATCCGACAAATTTCAAGTTTTCGCTCTACTTATATTTCAATTGTGTAATTGTTTGGCTGAGATTACGTACGTACAAAAGTTGCATTGAAGAGTACTTTTAGTTGTAGTTTTGTTTCCGGCGTTTTCTGCCATGTTTTTCTGTTTAAATTTGTTGGCTTTTTTAGTTTTTACCCCATTGTAAGTTTGTAATTAATTTATAATAAAAAATCTAAAATTAACGCACCCTGACTTCTATTAGTGATTAAGATTAATTTTAATAACTACAATTAACCTGATAAATAAAAAAATTACAGCAATCGTTTTAGAATTTTTACTTATTTAGTAAAAGATAACAATAATAGCATAAGTAACAAAATAACAATTATAACCCTAACAATTGTAAGTATGACACTGCTAAGTTTTTAATGCTAAGTTTTTCCAATACTTTTTCGGCACTTACATTCTCGCCCAGCACTGACTTGAGCTTTGTAACTCAACTGAGTAAAATAGTTTTTCGCTAAGGATCTTTTTAAACACTGGGTGGCTCTACTGCGCAATAACTCATTTTGGTGATTATGTTTGGTACTTGTCATACTTCTTGGCATTAGGCTACTTATGATAATAGATAGTGATGTGAAAATTCCTCTGTCCTGTGAAAAGTCACTTCCTCTACGTCATAACGTCGTCTTCTCTCCGACTCTCCTAAGCCGAAGGGAACGCTATGACGAAGGGGAAGTGAGTCTTCATAAAGAGCAGGAAATGTTCATCCATCGACATTCGAAATTTCCCCAGCCCTTAATATAAGTTAAAATTATAGTGAAGAGTAATAGAGAACCAAATTGTAAAACAATTTCGGTTATTACTAGTACAAGTAAATAATAATAACTCGGCTAATTATACCTGATCCCACAAATGTGGTTCTTAGGCTGGTACCGGAAAAGGTACGATGTCTGACTCCCCCATAATGGTGAAATATTTTTAAAGCACTTTTTATCAACGGAAATAAAACAGATTTGATCGTAAAGTACACGGTGGCCTTCACATAAAAACGAAGTAATGATATCCGTATCTTTTGTCTCACGTGTCTATTAAAGGGCAACGCAAGTGGCCATGTAGGGGGTGCTTAATTTGGAACTATGTTTTCTTCTACAAACTTGTCGTAAATTGGTTTTCCAAGGAGGATTTAATACCGCGTGAAAACCTTATTCTTCTTGGCGCAATTTCGATCTCATCGCGAATTTATCTAGTGAGGATTTTAGGCTCAGCTTCATTTATTTATTATGGAGAAATGAACTGAGTTAGTTTCCGAGAGTTTGACGTTTAATTTCACAATGTTTTGGAAAAAAAAATATATGCCAATTGAATATTTTCAATTATGGAGATTGAAACATTAGGCCTTGGACGCTATTAGCCTCACACACTTGGCTCTATATTCAGTCTCCCTTAAGTCCTTAACAATTACCAAATTTTTTGTACACCTGACGATCTCGAAACAGCTGTCGCGGTTTTCAAAACAAAATGATTTTAATTGTGCAATAGTGGTTTTAATTTATTAATTATTATAATTTCTGCACAAGTGAACCAGTAAATATTCGGTTGAAATTTCCAAATAATTATACCCTGACAGAATATGTATCTTTGTTTTATAAATTTTTCTTTGGTATAGAGGATCCGATTTGTCGGTAACCTCGAAAACTTCACTTTCCTCGGAATGCATGGATTTCCTATCGCGTAAGAACCGCGAGAGGCGCATTTATACCAAATAAACTCGGCTAATATGGTTCTGCTTTTTTACAGAGGGAAAGTGCTATGGCAGATAGCACACGCGTAGTCGTTCTTTTTATCTATCAGATAATTTACGCCTCTGGATGGCCACTTGCCCGTTAAGGACCAAGAACATACAGAATAGGAATAGCAACTCTAACTATAACACGGTTTGAAAATGTATCCCTAGGTTATATAGGGAGCGAGCGATTGACCTACAGCGCCTCTCGTGGCGAGCTCGCGCGTAACTTGGTTAAAAGTTTTTCCCCGCCCCCATTGAAATTAATGTAAAGTTGGCGATAATTAAACGTTAATTAACCTACCAAATTATATCAGAAATATTCCACTGACAATTTTTCCCGTTAATATGAACTTAGATGTAATATAAAATCATCTTGAAAAATCGTTTATCGCTTTATAACATTAAAAAATATAATTTTTCCCGAAAAGTATAAATATCGTACCGAATTACAACCTACTTTCTAAAATCTCATTTTGCTTTCTAATACGCGCGTTGACAATGCAAACTTTACCTAAACGAGTAGATGTTCGATTATCTACATGACGCGTTAAAAATATTATTTTTGAACGTTATAAAGCCATAAACGATTTTTCAAGACGATTTTATATTACATTTAAGTTAATATAAACGTAAAAAATTGTCAGTGGAATATTTCATATACCATTTGGTAGGTTAATTAACGTTTAATTATCACCAACTTTACATTGATTTCAATGGGGGCGGGTAAAAACTTTTAACCAAGTTACGTGTGATCTCACCACGAGAGGCGCTGCGTGTCATTTTCGTTTGAAACCGACAGAGCGTATAGCAGATGATTTGCTGAGGATAATTCCGGTGATAATAAAGTTCAATGGACGTGGCTTATGCTATAGTGTATCCGGGAGTTATTAAAGGAAAGGTTCAGATAGTATTTTACTGTTCTTTATAACACTCAAGAAACTATTTAATAAGGAAATCAGAAATTACAAATTTTTAATTAATTACGTATTTAAAATTATCAGCTGTTTTAAAATTTTTATGGATGCATCCATGAACCTATTCTAGGCTCAGCTTTCTGATTGGCTCTGGCTTCTAGCGGTATGAAATCTACTATGTAGTAGGATCTCCCATTTGTTTTTTTTTCTATAACCAATGGAAAGTTAGGCATTCATCACATGATAGATATAGTAGTAATTTTATTCGTTTCGACTTTGTTTTGGCACGGCCACCTGCACGCGCTCGCTCCGCGTGCGCTCTGCTCGCGACGATAGAGGCTCGAGCACCGTGAGCGCGTGCAGGGGGCCGTGGTTGGCAACAAGTGGGGAACGCGAAAAGTATGCGCGTGATCGGTATACCGCGCTCTATTGGTTAGTTTTAGAACGAATCAGGAGTCTGAGCCTTAGAAGTTTGAAATATAAGAAACATGGCTCTTATCAATAGCAATAATTAAAAAATGTATAACTTTCATTTGATATTATTAATTTTCTGTAGTTTCTAAGCCTAGGGAATGTTATATACAACAAATTATTACAATATGAACCTTTCCTTTAAGTACAACAAGGCGATAAAACGGACGAATTGAAATCGGCGCGAACATCACGAGGCTTAAGAAACCAGTTGAAGAAAACGGGAAATGATTAAGCTTAACCGGCTTATTATTACTTAGGACAAATATTTGTAATTTATGTCTACAACCGCGTAGTAATCAAAGGCCTTATTCAAAAACGTTTTATTGAAATATCTTACTTACCTTTTTCTTCGTTCACTAACCGCTCGTTATAGATTCACAGCGTATAGAATAAACCATCCAAAATGCCATTTCCGCTTTTTACATAATGATTTCACCGAAAATGCCTCTAGCCAACATATCTTTATCAAACCGAGAAGACAAGATGTTACCTCGCACTTCGTAATTTGGGTCTGAGCTGATCGTTTGGCAGAACTGGTTTTCTCTCTAGAAATGAAGTAGAAGTATCAAAATTCACGATGATTTATTTCATAATATCATGCCCGTGTATCGAAACGTAGTGTCGTGTGTTCCTATTGCTAATTCAAATTCTAAATGTATTTCTAAATAAATGTTTGAATTACACTCAATTTGGAAACTAGCTTTTTTCTCCCTAAGGTACAGACGTTGCTCATCTATATTTAAATGAAACGATTGTTTTCTTCGAACTCAAAATTGATTACGATCAAAACCGCAACCGTGCTCTGGCAAAAATTTCTAGCTCTTTCTAACAATCAAAGCCTGAATACACAAAAAAATGAAAGTATACCTTTCTGACACACTTACATAAATAATGTGGCTGTTAGCACTAAATTGAGTTTTTGTTATCACAGAATTGCGCTAAAGTTATAGGCCTTAGAAATACTTGTTTATTTACTGTAGATCAAGGTGTAGTAGTTTTGTAATAAAAGTAGCATTGTAAACCTGCAAGAACAGTACCATTTCATTAGCATTTTCCAAATGTTCAGCAAGAAGATTTTAGTATAGCTACGGTGACCTATATCAATAGTGTATTTTTTCGAAATATAGAAATATTTAAAATAGAATATTAATAGAATAATGATATCTTGGTACTTCACTTTCTACAAAAGTTTGATTTCAAAATTTCGGTCTGATTCTTAGGTTAATGACAATTTTGCATTTTTAAAATCATCTTTTCCAAAAAATTTAAAATCAGCACATAAAGTCACTGCTACGAGTGCTACGAATCAAAGTCTATAGTTCAATGTCTCTATCATTTTCATCGTGTGCGTGTGTTTCTGTGGAACCTCTCAAAGTATTACGGATATTTAAAACTATGAAATGACACGAATCCCTTAAAAAAGCTTTCATTCGAGTATCAATTCCCGCCGTCCCAATTCAAATTATCGGCGGCCACTACTAAAGCGACATCTATACAAAAACATTTTATGTAATTTTATTACTATCTTAAACTTAAATTAAAATTATGAAATACTTCAAACTTTTTATATTTTTGTAATTTGATCAATAAATAAAACTGTTACTAGTCATAACACTATGTTAAAGAAATCATAGATGGCGCTATAGTTCACATTCATTTTTGCAAGAAGGGCGCGTAAAACCTGGGAATATGAATTTCCATCCTCCTAGGTAAAACCATTGCAGTCTATCCTTGTATAAGCAGTGACATAATTTTTAGTTTGATTTTGGGCTAAAGTTTTACATTATATTGATTTTAGGATTAATGACATGTTTTACTCTATATGACATTAGCAAACTTAATTTAAAGTAGCAAATGTATATAGAAACGTTATATAATAAATCATGTCGCTCTGCTTTTTATTAATTTGGAGAGTAACTAAAGTAAACTTACGAGAAAATGAAAACGAGAAACTTCTAAAGCTAGGAAGATCTTAATTAAATGATGACCTTGAAAATGGTGATATCCTCCGTCATGAATTGTAATCTTATAATTGAAAATAAATGGAATAATTTTTATATAAAATATACTGTTATCTTATTAAATTAAGAAAATATACGGAAGAATATAGATTTTACGTTTATTACTATTACCAAGAACGCATAGAATTAACTAAGAACTATGAAAACATGCTGGCACTATTACGTTATACTTTTCAAACTCAGGGAATTGACTGGCGCCCTCTAGTGCTTATATTTAAATATGTAAAATTGAGTATATAAATTGTATGTTTTATTGTTTATTGTTTTTATTAGTATTTTATAATTATATAAAATAATACTTCAGTTAGCAAATGAAAATTAAAAATAATCTTCCTTTTTTTTAAATCTTCAATCAGATCAGAAAGAAGTATCGATCTTTTCATTATCTAGATGGCGCTACAGAAAATGTTTTAGGGCGTTTACATTCTAAGAAGTATAAGAGCATGACAACCGGGACAATATTATCTTATATAGTTCGTAGTTACTTCTATGCGGTCTTGCGAATACATATTAATTTAATAATAATTTACTGGAAGTATGCACTTTTACGAATAAATTACATCCATATTTGAGAGTTTGAGGAAAAGTCGAATAAAATTGACAAGCAGTAAAATCGAAAAACGTTTTATGTATTAAAAGTTTGTTATCTAACTAATATTTCATTGGGGTGACAATAGTTTAAGAAAGTACTTCCATGTTCGTAGCTAATCTCCATACCTCTTAAATTATGCAACTTAATCCTGTTATTGGCTAAAAGGATTATTTCATTTCCATTCAGATTTGCTATAATATATTTTGGTCTATATTAAATTGCATTTGTTATAAGGGCAATGAGAGATAATTAACTAAACAGTTTGACAAAAGAACTTTGGGCCAATATCACAATCTCACTAAGCATAAATCATTACATTCTTGGGATGATTAAGGCAGGGGTGTAGGAACCAGGGGGGGGGGGGCGGGGGGGGGCAATACCCCTCCCTAAAATTTTGCTGGGAGGGGCAACTAATGTTATTGCCCCCTCCAACTTTTTGGTCAGTTGAAATCTTCAAAAGGCTCAAATTATCATTTTAAAAGCATAAAAAACTTATAGAACCTCAACTGCCAATTTACATAGTAGTTAAATGTACACGTGCATTCGCAGAAGCTACACTCCATTAAAAATTCAAAACCATTCTCCAGGCCCCTTTTGGTTTCTCTTTGCCCCCTCCAACTTCCAGAACTTTCCTACGCCCCTGGATTAAGGTTAAGGTATGACAACAAATTAAAATTGTTTGTTCCTTCAGACTCCAAGATTTTGAGATAGTTATCATTTTGCAAGTTGTAGTTTTTGACCTACACTAAATTTTCGAGACTTTTCATCGCTAATTTACCTTAACGTTGAAAATCCAGCTGTGAATAAAAGTTGAAAAATAATTACACTTATCCCAAAATCTATGAAAGACGGATATGTTGCCAATTACATAGTTCAGAAGAAAAATAGGTTCAGTTTATTTGAGATTTATTAGCGGTATATAGTATAAATTCGGATTAGACGAAATCTTAATACTTTACTTATTTAAGCTAAAATTGCTCCTGTATTGGCCGAAAGGAAATATTTATTATTAACATAGATCGACAAAGTTTTTTAAAGCAGTCTTATTCAAGAGGTACAAACGAAGATGTAATGAGCTAGTTGAACGCGTAACATATTATTTTGAAAACACGAAAGTAGGTGTAATTCGGCACATAAATACTGTTATTTTAAGTTTCTGAAAAGTTATTAAAATCACAGAAAGGAGATGGAATAATAATAATTAAAATAATGAAGTTATTATTATTATTTCCATAAAATATGTAGAGGTTAACGGTAATAGTTATTGTAGGGAGCTGTTGGCTCGCGTGGCATGAAGGGCTTGACACCACCCTCCTACGCATTGTAACCCGGCCACCTGTTTAAATGCATTATAAGTCGCTAGATGACTTGGGCCCAAGGTGGTGCCTTAGGTATTAGCCTAGCTGATTATTATTATTATTTTAATTATTACTATTATTATTATTATTAAAATTTATCTATAATAAATAACTCAAAGGCTATATAGAATACTAGGTGTGGATTTCTAATTCTGTAAATAAAACCGTTTGAGTTTTGTATTGGCGATCTGTTTGATCACGTATATACCGTGTTTGTATTCTTGGTAATATTCATTTGCCCCACAGGCAGTTTTTGATGTTTATTTTCGAGGTCTTACCCTACGGCCCCGGAAGTCGTACCGTAAAAGACAAGCACGCATCGAAGGGAACTCCGGGCCGATGATGTAAAATGATGGAATTGGACAAATCCACTCAAGACTGCTAAGTAGAAGTCAATCGTTCTAAAAGAATTATTTGGCCGTAAAATATTAGAACTAATTTTGATAGAAATATACCGCTCAATAACTTTACATTATCTACTATAGACTGTTTAGCGCCCAAAACCTTTATTGATTCTGTAAAATGTATGAAAAATTTTACAATGAATCTACAATTTTGTGTTTAAGTGGTTTCTCTCTTTTGAGCATGAGGGCATGATTTTTCGGCAGATTTGGAACATTAATTAGTGCATAATAGTGAGAAATTCTTTCCATTAATTCAGTTAAAATTTCTAAGACAGTATGTAGTGAAATAAGGATATCACAATGTTGGGTTAATATTCTATTCTTTGCTATTAACAAAATATCGACCTTCAAAATACCAAACTATATTATACATTTTTTGTACTGTCTTCTTCAAAACAATCTTGAAAGCAATGTTGCAAGACATGGTTAAACCATGTCTTGCAACATTGCTTTCAAGATACTGTTTTGTGCAAACCATGTTGGTTTGCACAAAACAGTCTATAGGTATATTTAACACAAACTACTAAAATAATGGACTACTAGGCGTTATTTGAAGTAAAGTACGGACCAAAAATATTTCAGAATAGGATTGAACTTTTAATATTTGTAAGTCGCAAGCATACCTTAGAAGATTGGAACCTTTGTGAAAGAGCAAATTCCATTTTAATAGTGATTTTGGATAGATTTGATAAAGCTTCCTTCTCGGGAAGATGCCAATCTGCTAGACTATAATTGAATTGAAATTACTCTCGTGTTTAGGAACTCATGGGCTCATGATATTAATGCTTTGATTAATTTTTCAAATACTTTCTAAGTTAAAACCATTTCTTGTCTATTGAAAAAATAAATTTATCGGAACTACATCAAAACTTTACTGCGAAGAATACAACAGTACTGTTATTGAGTTATGATTAAAAGTTACCGCGCCTTCAAAATTTATTATTTACGCACAAACAGTCGCGCCCGTCTGCGAATTCCGGTGCACAAGAATTAGCTATTTTTCTTTTGAAGTTTTAGTCACATCTTCCTATTTAAAACATTCCGGAAGAGACAACTTCTGTACCTCGAGTCACATAATTACCATAATTTAAAATATCAACACTAAATTTACTAAACACTTATTTTCGCTTTTGTAGTGGTGGTAGTGATGATGATGGTGAAAGTGAATAATACAGTGGAAGCTATAAGTCCATATAGTCTATAGCTCCGTATAGGTCCCTGAGAATCAACGAATTATCTTCAACGGCACTCGATATAAATTTAATTCTGGGCCGCGTCAAAATTCTGAGAAGGAATTCTACTCTTGAGAAGAGTTCTTCGTGAGAATTTTTCTCCCCGTAAGAACTCGCTAAAATGCGTCAAATGTCAAAAGACTCCTCTAAAGATGGCGGCTTACGAAGTTACGATAATCCCACGAACGTAGTAAACTAAGCCTTTGACAATCAATATTAGTTTTACACGATTTCACGACAATATATGAAGGAAGGAAAGATTTTATAATTTAAAAGGAAAGGTTTCATAGGAAATTAACTAACCATTCTATATTCCCCGAAATTAATTTTCGTCCACAAAAATATAATATTGTTTATTTTCTTCAGCATCAAGTAAACTTATTAGAATATTAGGTGCCATTTTTATTTGTAATTTGACCGAGTGAGAATGCTCGGAAGCATTCACACTCAAGATAACTCTTGAGAAGAGATAACGTTACCTCCTGTGAAAAAGACCGACAAGGGAAGAATTCTTAGAATTTTGACGTGCCCCAGGCGTCATTCGATTGGTATTAGTTCTCTCCATCTACCTATGCCAATGCCGAGCCGCGGTTCTTAATCAAAGGGGTAAAATCAAGAGTGCTAGGAGGAAGAGGCTACTATTGTGGTTGTGCCATCTTGTTGTATATGTCTTTATACCACTCGATCCAGTAGCGTAGCAGCCGTAGCCCAGATTTTGGTTGGGGAGAGGTGTAGGCGTACAATGAAAGAAAAGTAAATAAGTATATAGAAGCATACGTAAAGTTTCCGTTCTCGATCTTTTCATGTTCAGGGATAACAATAAATATTTTTTTATATACGTAGAGAATGACAATGTTGAGCCAACTTTTATGGTTTCTCTCAATCCTCCTCATGCTCGAAGAGTACCAAACTAAACCATCCCGCAATCTCTCATTGGTTCCATAAAATTGACGTCTTCCATCACAATTGAAACGCCCGTAGATAGATATTTTCTTTTCCACTCTAGTGCGGGGGTGGAAATTCAACCATGTAACTATAAGTAAATACATTATTGATGATAATTTACGAAATAAACTTGGCAGAACCTAGATTTGAGAAAATTTCAAAAGGGTTTTGTTAAAATTGTCGCCACTCTATCTTTTGTGCAACGACAAAATTGTGTTTGAAATATACTATTATCCTGTCAAGAAAACGTTTGGGTAACGTGTCGCATCCGTTATTTGCCAAAAGTAGGTTGAAATCAGAAGCAAATCGTCAGTTCCCCGGTTTCGTTTCAAGTAACTTATATCCTTCATTGTAAAATAGTAAACTTTTTCTCTTTAGAGTTTTTCACATCGTTTATAATTTTTGTTAGTTTCAAATAAAAACTATGACTATAATTTAAGGAGGCACTTTCACCCAAGGTAACAACAAGGATTCTTCAAAAAGACGATCCTATATTTTATACTACACATAATGGAGATAACGTTGCAGCTACAACGTGCCACGAATCATTTTTCGATTAATCATCTTAAAAACCATAAATATGCCAATTTCCATGCTTCCATTCAAAATTTCAAAATTATAAACATTTCATCATGTTGACTTTAGACTCTTAAATTGAGTATTGGAAGTTAGTCAAACGTGTAATTCCACGAAATTTACCTAAACCAGTGATCAATCTTGTACGAAGCTTTAAACTTTGGACGCTTTGATCAAAGGAAGCAGAGATACTGATCGCTTAGACGCATTGCATTCCTGTAAAGAGACGATAGCAATTTCAATCATTTCAACAGAAGGTGAGTACAGGTATCATTATAGTAGCCAGAAATTTGACAATGGGGTAAATCTATGTAAGAAATCAGAGGGAAATCTATTAATGGGTGCGATTTACCTACCGTCAAAGTTAACTTCTTCCTTGTTTGAGAAGGTTCCTGGAAACCATTTTGAAAATCAACAATAAGAACGTTATTAAACTCATTAAGAATACCGAATTCGATTAGCACATGAAACATTGTCCCAGATAAGTATACTAGAGCGGTGAATTTAATTTAGATAAAAGTGTAAATGAAACAGAATATGTGCAGACAAGAGTTTTGCTAATGATTAAAATATTTTAATAATTATAAATTAAGTGATTTTAATACCCCATTAACATTCCCTATAGTTAATTATATTAAATAATATAATTAATAGCACATAACTTTCAATCAAAATAATCAATAGTGAGACGCTAATCCTCTTAACAAATCCACGGAAATTATCTCTGCACAGAAAACTGCAAATATGACGAAACTATGCCTTCAACATTATAAAGTTATTTTCAACATTCTTAAATTTACTATAGTAGCCGGGTTACAATGCGCAGGTGGCAAGCCCAGTGGCGCCGCCAGCAATAGGCACGAGTAGGCACGTGCCTACGTGGAAAACTAGAGGGGCCCCAAATTTATTAAAAAAGGGGCCCTATTTTTTCATAATTTTAAATTTTCTGTAGCCAAATTAATAGAGAAATGGCTGAAAATTTTCAACTTGTGACTATCAACTAATAGTTATTAGTCTTTAGTCACATAATAATTTACGTTGTCAATGGCGAAACAGACCATTATTAAAAAATGCATTAGGTAAATAGGTAGAGTCATACTTATGTTTATTATGTTACTTATGGTAAATATATTAAAATTGGTGGGCAAGAGGGGGCCCCAAATTGTAGTGCATACGTGGGAAAAAATCCTGGCGGCGACACTGGGCAAGCCCTTTATGCCACGCGAGCCAATAGCTCTCTACACTTACTATTACCGTTAACCTCAATGTACAAGCTTTTATTGAAGGGGAAACCGAAGAACTCGGGGAAAAACCCCTTAAACCAGTGGGGAGAGAGCTTGCAAACTCAACGCAGAAAGAGTTGTTCCGAGTTTTCACCCAGTGCCATAAGCTGGAATCACACTTGGTTCCTCTTGCATACCCACTTATCGGAGTATAGCTAGAAGAAACCACATATGGACTGTGCAAAGGATGATAAAATACGCGAAAAAGTAGATTAGTCCTTAATTAAAAGGGATAATATAGCTAAACCCTAAACAAATTTGAAGAAATTAAAAAACTTACTAATAACTCGTACCAATAGGTCTTCGAGCAAACTAAAAACGCGAATCTCGGATCAAATAGACCTTCGAGTAATTCGCGTTTTTTGTTTGCTCGAAGACCTATTGGTACGAGTTATTAGTAAGTTTTTTAATTTCTTCAAATTTGTTTAGGGTTTAGCTATATTATCCCTTTTAATTATGGACTTATCTACTTTTTCGCGTATTTTATTATCGGAGTATGTTCTCTTAAAAAAATAGTTGTTTCATGGTATATTAAGGTTCTAAAATATATATAAAAAAAGGCAGCAGTCTAGCCCTTTAACTGGAACAGTTTAACTCTTTAATGGGAGTATTGTAGAACCCTAAGGGAGAAGTGTTACACCCTGAAGGGAGTCGTTTAGTACCCTAAAAGGTGTAATCTTGTAACCTAAAGGGAGTAGTTTTTTACCACAAACGGTGTAATAACGGAAACAAAACGGAAGACAAAAGCACCCTTAACTCTGTGAATAAACACACTTAAAGGAAAAATGCAATTTAAGGTGAAGAATAACATCCTTTGTAAACCTGTTAAGGTGTTAAATATTAGACAAGAAAAAACCCTTAAAGGTTTGAAAATAAACATATTATTTAAAAGTAGATATCACTATAGCGCAACCGGTGTACAAGCCTGTAGGTTTGACTGTACTAAAAAGAGTACGCGTACTCTGTACTACCAAAGGTTAGCCCCTCAGGGAGGAGCCATAGCTAGCGTCTACTTAAAAAGCCAATGATCTTAAGATATAGCTAGACTACAAAAATTTAAAAGACAGTGGCGTAGGAACGGGTTCATTGTACCCCTAATATGTTTTATAGGTTGCAAATTGGTCCGAAAATGTACTAAAATTAATTCCATAGATAAGATAATGTATTGTTATTTGTTAAATGCAACGAATGTTTAAATAGATTTATCCAATTTCAATTTTTATTTGTAAGCTTGAAAACTCTTCGTTTTTCCTTATTGAAGTGTGAATCGACTTATTAATGGCGATATACTCACTTAGATACTCATATAAAATAATTAGATTTCGAAGGTTAGTGGGTGATAATTATCTTTATCCTTTCTTGTGCCAAAACGTCGTCTGCTACATCGTCTTCCCTATATCTCGAGAAGACGACGGAACAGATGTCGTTATGAAGAAGCGGGAATGGATATTCATTTCGATGTAAAGATCACTACTGTGTCAAATTGTCGATGTTAAAATCACCTCTGTGCCAATCATGTCCATTGTAAGCATCACTTAAGTGGGGTGGCGGAGTGGTTAGCACTTTCGCCTCGCAGCAAGAGGAGCCGGGTTCGATCCCAGCTTTTGAAAACTCGGAACCACTCCTTCCGCGTTGAGTTTACAAGTTATCTCCCAACTGGTTTAAGGGGTTTTCCCCCGAGCTCTTCGGTTTCCCCTTCCATAAAAACTTGTCGAGGTTAACGGTAATAGTTAGTGTAGGGAGTTGTTGGCTCGATCACGTGGCATGCAGGGCTTGTTACCACCCTCCTACGCATTGTAACCCGGCCACCTGAATTATTTTCTTCAAAAGTCGCTTGATGACTTGGACCTATGGTGGTGCCTTAGGAATTAGCCTAACCGGTTATTATTTATGTCAATGTAAAGATCACTCTTGTGCCAATCATGTCGATCTTAAGATCCCTTATGTGCCAATCATGTCGATGTAAAGATCACTCTTGTGCCAATCATGTCGATCTTAAGATCCCTTATGTGCCAATCATGTCGATGTAAAGATCACTCTTGTGCCAATAATGTCGATCTTAAGATCCCTTATGTGCCAATCATGTCGATGTAAAGATCACTCTTGTGCCAATCATGTCGATCTTAAGATCCCTTATGTGCCAATCATGTCGATGTAAAAATCACTCTTGTGCCAATCATGTCGATCTTAAGATCCCTTATGTGCCAATCATGTCGATGTAAAGATCCCTTATGTGCCAATCATGTCGATGTAAAGATCACTCTTGTGCCAATCATGTCGATCTTAAGATCCCTTATGTGCCAATCATGTCGATGTAAAGATCACTCTTGTGCCAATCATGTCGATCTTAAGATCCCTTATGTGCCAATCATGTCGATGTAAAGATCACTTCTGTGCCTATAATCACTGAAATACATTTCAGCATGTAATTGTATATCCTAAGGAGTTTCACGACGTCCAAAAAAATAACTTTACTTTAAAACTAGCATCTCACAAATATATTCTCTAAAACCCGCCATTCCTTTGCCTATAAATGAAGATTTCAGTTAAGCTACGCTAATTGAAAACGTGTGCTATGTTTTTTTTAAAAAAAATAAGTAAAATAACAAATTTATAAGCTCAGGTGGTTCTTAATTTGTTGAAATTTGATAATGGAATAACAAGGCTGCCAATTTCGTCTTTTATCTTTCACGTCCAAACAGAAACTTGTATTTACTTTATTATTTTATGTATTGACATTTACGTCCTTTATTGGCTCGCGCTGTTTTTATCTCCCCCTTAACAATGACGCCACCAAATTATTTAACATTAGCATTTACTGTAAAGCAGGCCAGTAGACAGCCACCAAAACTCGGGGTGCTCAAATTTTCTCGAGGGGCGCCAATGCCTTGAAACTAAAAATCGTAATCTTTAACTCCCACTTCTGAAATTAGTAAATATACCGAAATTGGCTTTGTTTGTCATTTTATAAATTATGAATTTCGACTTCGTTGAAAACAGAATATTTTATTAAAAATACACGTCGATGAAATAGTGAACATGAACAGCAGTCTTATACATAGTTGGCACCGAAGGGAGGGGCCTATGGTTTCCATGGAAACCGGGAGGGGGGTCAAAAACTCAAAACATTTCGCTGATAGCTAATAAATTGGTATCCATTTTGTTGGTTATCTCATTGAAGCGACAAAACTGACGAAAATTAGATTTATATGCTTTATATTTTTTTTTAAATAATATCGTTATGGGCCTTAAGCAAAACAGATAAGATTTTAAATCCGGGTTATTTAAATAAATAGCAAATGACGACAGGAATATCTACGAAAAGATTGGCAAAGTTTATAAAATTAGGCTGTTGTGGTATCGAATAAAATGACACTATTCGGTCACTCTTTTTAACAAGGCAGGTAACCATTTTTAACGTGAAACTAAATTCTTAATCATTTTAAAGTAATTAATATCAGCAAACAGACGATTGTAACTGTTAACCTTCGCATATTAGAAAGAAATCTACACCAGCAAAATGGCGTTATTTAGTCGTTCATTCTTGCTCAAATTACAAATATTACATATTTATTCTTGGTGCATATATCTATACTTGGAACTGCGTTATTGATGAAGTAGGGATGCAAACTATGTATGAACGGTTTACCAATTTTGTGGTATAGTATTGTTCAATCACTTCTCTTTATTTCGTGTATCCTGGTGTAGCCTAAAAATACCAAGGCAATGTTATATCCATCGAAACACTTTTGATGGGCTAGTACGGTATTTCTTCAATTGAAATATTTAAACTTTTGGTGCAGCGAAACGCACGAAAACAAAATTTCTTAAAACAATAGTTAAAACGTTTCAAAAGTGGCTCTCCTTTTTGATTAATATACAAATATTTTATATCATATCTTTTGGTAGTTGAGCAATCAAATACTTTTTTTGAGTCGGTCGGGTTGGGGATGCTCAAGTATTCATTGGAAGGCGCTGGGCATGCCCTGGCGCAACCCCCCTCCCCCCATGTACGGGCCTGGTGAAAAAATAAAAAAAATTCAATGTTAAATTAAGGAATCGGAACAGATACCTTAGACGAAAACGATATTTGAATACGCTTTTAGATAATAAAAATAAATTTAAGTAAAATTATAATTTTTTATCGTAAGCCAAACTTTATCAGTAGTTTCGACACAAAAAGATAGAACAAAAAATTATTTATTTAAAATCAGTAACGGTCTAGCAGCTGCTAACGTATCGGACAAAACGAAGGCACAATATAGCCTTACATTATAGTTCCGATGATGGCAGACTGTCAACAATTCATTAATTTATTAACTTCAGTGTTTCTTGTAGAAGCTGGTCTTAAAATTATGTCAATTTGATTAAAAACAATATTTTTGCTTATGCCTTGACTTTTTGGACAGACGTGTATAGAAGCGTAACAATTAAATTAAAATAAAGCTAGGTTCCCAAAGGCGCTTGAAACACCAAAAACACTGTGCTTCTGCTGATGTGTTTCGGCGACCAGTATATAGAAAATTTTCACAGTTCAGCAAACGGTTAAAGCGCGCCTTTTTCAGTTTTCAATTTACTTTGGAAACCAGACTTGATGTTCTAGCAATTTCGCTGGAACCACGATGGACAATCATTTGAAATTTCTGTACAATATTTGTTCTTATTTCATTATCTTCCTACATAACTGAAATATGTTCAGTGATAAATGAAACATGTTCATGTATAAGTGAAATATGTTCATGGATAAGTGAAATATGTTCATGTATAACTGAATTATGTTCATGTATAACTGAAATATGTTCATGTATAATCGAAAAATGTTCATGAATAATTGAAATTTGTTAATGGGTAATTGAAAAATGTTAATGCATAATTTAAATATGTTCATTTATAAATGAAATATATTCATGTATAAGTGAAATATGTTCACGTATAATATAAATTTGCTCATGGATATTTTAAAATTATTCATGGGTATTTGCAAAATGTTCATTGTTCATGGAAAACCATGTATTAGAACATTTTAAATTTGTTCATGGACGATTTTAATATATAAAGCTAATTATTTTATTTCAATTTTTTTTAACTAATTGAAAACGAAGAACATTATTATTTTTGAAGGTTAAGAATTTTAAGTGCCAATTTTCTTAAATCTGCCAAAAGCTCTCGTAACTTTTAAAAGTTCAAAAATTGCGGTACAAGAATTTCCGAAACAAGGGGTAAAAATGATTAAGCGTAGTGCATAAATCGACGTGTACGAGCCTGCGATGGTAAAAAGTGGTCGTAGCGGCGAATCGGAGAGAAACTCAGTAATTGATTAGGCAACCCGTCGAGCGCTTGCACGTAGTAGTCATTTCTTTGCCGCTTAATGTGAGAAAAATAACACCTTATCGAAAATTTAATTTATTTATCGCGAAATATTTAATTTTAAAGGATTGCGTTAGCAAAAGGCGTTTTTGGGCGGCTAACAGATTACAGACGTCTTTCCTATACCCGTTTTTTAACACGGATTTTCGCCAACTAACGAGTCGGTATTTTACGTGAAAACGGTTTCACCTTCACGTTTACTTAATCACTCCTTAAAACTAACAACTTCGTGACAACGAACACCCAACACTGCGCCTATTCATTAAACGAAGGCGATCATCTATTTCTACTCCTTTAATAGACACGTACCTGGTTCACTTCTCACACCAAACTCGAAGCGTTTGAAGAGGTCCTGACCCTGGCGCATTTCAATAAAGGCTCGAGCTTCAACCGATATTTTATTTTTAAGTTGATAAACAGCGTTTTAAGTTCATTTTCCTTAATATTTTTGGATAAATTCAAAGTGTGGCTTTGAGTAAATAAGATTTGTACGCCTTTAATCGAAACACTACTGAAATGATCAAAGGTGCATTGGCGACGTTTTAGTCAGGGGGGCATAGTACTCTCTTTAGGCCCGACTTTTCGATTTTAATTTTCATACCACTAACTCAAGCACTTCTGCAATACCTCCCCTGGAATTCGCCCCTGGTTTACCAAATTTTTAGTATCTGGCCAGTACAGAATTATATACAGGGATTTATAGTTGCTACTAGGAATGATTATACCATTATAAATCCGCCCAAGCTAACCCTTGCCTTATATAGCTTTGCGACAAATCAATAAGAAAATAGCTGGAAAAAGAACTCCTAATAATAAGTCCAGTTAGCTGAAGTAGCGTCGAAAAAACTTGAACCTTCCTAAGAAAAAGATTTTAGTAAACCATGTATTATTTTAAAAATAGCGTTAGGGTAAGGTACCAAAGATAGTATTTTATTACGAGCTATGTGTTGGGAAATTTGAAGGAGCTTGCCAGCAGTGTATTGAAGCGGCTAAAGTAATAAAAGTGGGTGGGGGAAGAAAGGCCATTTTTCAATATTTTCCAAAAATGGGCGGCTCAGTTCAGAAGCGCACCTTAATAAGGACGGACTGTGGAAACTTTCCGTTTGGCGAGTAGAGGCAGAAAGTACTCAATATTTGTGGATATAAAAGGTCGATGAAAATTGATAAGGCACTATATTAATATGCTAATTTTAATCGAAGGATACTATTCAACAACCTTTTTTGCACCGAGCCTTGGCCTATTTGACTTCGTAAATATTATGGAAGCGTAGAAAAAATTTCGAAGCTGTACGAGCGGTGAAAAAACCCCATTGAAGTAGGCGTTATCTAAAAATCTGGGCTATTTGTTTGATTGGAAAAACACGATAGTAAAGGGATTACATTCGCAATCGTGTCCGATCGTCGGAGGGGCGCGTTGTCGGCCCCACACTGCGCGCTGCGAGGCTCGCTTATTTGTCGGCCTAAAAACTGCTAGTTAGTATGCATAACTCGGCATAGAGCGAAAGCACGAATTCCATGATTGAATAATAAGTATGGGGGGCGCCGAGTCAGAGTTTAAAACAATTTACACCACAACGAAATTGACCTTTCATACCCTTGTTAAAAGCGTGAAGGAAAGACTCTGAGGAGTATATGCTTCCATGCACGAAGTTATTTTAACAACCCCTGTGAATAATTGCACCACCGACACTCGATCGCTTTTCACAGACGCGCTGATCCGGGTTTCAGTTGCGAAACGACCAATTAGGTTGACTTATACTTTCCCAAAGTCTCAGAAATAATTTTCGCCGTATCATTCCCGAATCTTCATCCAGAGGTTGGACACTTTCGCAATTTCCGTGCGCGATTTTGAATGTGATTTCGGAAATACGAAATTCATTTTGCGATTTTTACAGATCGATTTTCAGGTTTATTTCCGGTTTTTAGATGCCGATTTCAAGTTCATAACAAGATTTATTAAATCCTTTTTTTCTGTAGAGTGTACGATAATCCCACTCTTCGGCCTACAAAATTAACATAAAAATATTAAAATGAGAAAACAATATTGGTAAATGAAAGCTGGATTCAGATAAGACGCGCAGTCAGTATACATTTTTGGCTAGAGTTCGAGCATTACTTTATATTTTTATTTTGATAGCGCCAAAGACAAATGCGTAAAAAGACTCATTGTAACAAATGAGAATGGTGGAGAACAGTGCAGGTCGTACTTGTGTTTATTCTGTTGGTTAAGCTATTTTTAATAAATTATGTAAGTATTCTTATTGATATGGTAATTTTCTCCAAGATGGCATCATTTTCCCATTAAACCAAATCAAAATTTCTTAAGGATCAAACACGGAGCACTATTTGTTGCGTGATATGCTTCACTGTAACGAAACCAAGATAAAATTATCAACAGAGGAGCAGCATTTTATTAGTATTTACGCTTTATTATTTTATTTAGATCAACGCTTTATTCATAATAAAATAATGTCAGTATGACAACTTCGCAGGGTTCGAAAAAACCCGGGTTTTTTCCAAAAAGCCCAACCCAGTGGGTTTTATAGTGGGTTTTTTAATCGGGTGGGTTTTTATTTTAGTATACTATTTCCATATTTGTATTACATGATATGCCAAAAAAAACCCAAATCAAGAGAAATTAGAAATGTCTTATGTCGAGCCCTGCTAAAAAGATTGTAGGGACTAGATATCGTCTGCTAGGTAGACTGCTTCACTTTTTTGTGTCAGAAAAAACTGAAAAGCTTGTAAAAGTGTACAGATACTGCAAAGAAAGCAAAGCTGAACCAAAGGACTGGTAGAAATCTGAAGTCATAAGTCTCAAGTTTCAACTATAAAGTTAAAAAGCCGGTTAACTTTGTAAATTACTAAATATATATATATATATGAAAGCGGTCAGTGCACCTTGAAAAAATGCCTTTTCATTAAAATATGAAATTTCAAAGTGGGTTTTTCTCAGGTGGGTTTTTTGGGGTGGGTGAGTCCAAAAAACCCACTGGGTTTTTTGGGTCGGGTTTTTTGTTTTCGAACCCATTGACAAGTAACGGACATTTACGTTTAAACGCAACCTAAAAATTTTCTCCGGCTCATGAGTCTTTCTATTAGAGTTCATGGCAGAGTGGACTAATACTTGACTACTAATCTGGCGGCCTGCAAAAATGTGCAGGCAAGTTGAAGGACCAGCAAAAAATATTATAGGTATGATCGCAAATTGAGACCCAACCAGGAGCTGCATTGTGAATGTAGGAAAGTTCTACGTGGTCCAATGTGACATCAGGTCAAAAGGATACTGAGGCTCTGGGAGAGTGTTAAACCTTAAGAAAATAGCTTAATACAATTTTAAAATAAATTTTTAATCCAGATCTGTTTGTATCAAATAATTTCGATCAAATAGGAATAAAATTGTTTTCAAACTTAGTAGTTATATCAAATGAAACACTTTTTATAAATATAAAATGTCAAGTGGATACTAAGGTCAATACTATCTGTTTTTAAAGCCAGGCAGGTACTAGATTAGCTTTCCTGATGAAAACAAACAACTTTAAATAATGGACAATAAAATGTTAATTAAATTTAAACAAGAAATTATAAAAAAATTATACATTTCGTATTATTCTAAGCTTGGAATTGAATAGTTCCTTTAAAATTTAATCTACGATAATTTAAGAAATTAACTTTCTAAGAAGAATGACATTGCTTAAAGGAGCACACAATTTGTTGGCCCAATTAATTTTTCTACTTAGAACAACGAAATAAAAAAACAATATATATTACCTTATTACTATCTGGGGACAGAATACATGTATTGTATAAATTTAAAATGCAAAGATATACGTAATGGGACTTTCATATTAAATTAAGAAATTTGTGTTTTTCAGCGGGAGTTATGTTGCCTAAACGCAGACGCATCAAAATATTACACTCTTTCCCATTATACAATAATTTGTTTAACATTGAGAACCATTACAGTTTTCTTTAAAATTTACATTTAGTTTTCTCTTAAACACGAATTTTTTTTAAAACAAATTCGTGTTTTTCCTTCGTACACTCATTGCTTAAATTTGTACTGCATTATTTATTCCATTTGATATTTATTTAGAGATTGCTCAGTAGTTGCTTTTGCCCGGGCGGTTATATTTTCGCAAGAGGATTCTACCAAGGCCTTCGACTCCAACAGACCAATCATTTTCTTCCAGCCCTGGTTACGGCGTAAACCTTTAATGTAAAGCGGTACTTAAGGGATTGATATACATGAGAATGTATTTCAAAGGACAAATTGGCGAAATAATTGAATGGGTAGAATCGAGTCTTAAGTTCGGAGGAGAGATGTTTCCAGCGAGTGTATAAACATATTGGCGGAGAGGCTTATTGGTTATGATCTTTCACACATTAGAAGTTGTTGGTTTTAAGCGGAGAAGCGTGACGGGTGCCTCCCATTTTATATATTGACACCGTTTATTATAGAAAGGATACGTACACTGGAGCGCCGCTGGAGACCCTGCTATACGTAAAACGAGTATTGGCAAGCGTGATCCGTCACTTTTTCTCGTATCCTCATTCTCACGCCATTAGTTCACGCTTTCCTTGTCAAACATGAAACTACCTCATTTCGCTTCGGCTCGCCGCCATACAGACTCTTCAACTACGCAAATGCTAATCGCGGCAGTTTCATATTTTACTACCAAATATTTCCAATACATTTTTCAGCCAAATAGAAAAATACGAATTTCATTATTGCAAAATTAGTAATATCATATTGGAAACCAATACTCAATACCCAGAGATTAAATATATATTACTTATTTACCCGTATTGCACTCAATTTTAAATAGTTAAATACATAAGTACGTAAGAGAGTGGATAACTTATGTAAATTGAAAGCTCTTAGAGTTTTAGACTTAATGGGTGGATTAGGTAGCAACAACCTCTCTAGTTTTACATTTAGTACGGGTTCCTCGTCCATACCATGTTTTGCTTCAGCTTAATCGGAACTATTGTTGCAGATCATGTTTTCAACATTTGTAATAAATCCCCAGTGGCCATTTATCAATATTGTTTAGTTTCTAAGATAAATGCAATTGACATGCGAAAAATTAAGTAAATCATTTGTGCGGGGTGACGAAAGCTTGCTGTTGAACTTCGTTGGCAGTCCTTTGAACACCACACGGGGCTAGCTGTTTCATTTTGTTTGGCTACTATTTAGTAAACCAGCGTAGGGGATCACCTCGAATACCCATTCTGGACAGACGCGAATCTCGACAAACCCTTTTGGGGGGGGGGGGGGGGTGATCCACATGGCCCCACTCTGGAGAAGCGGGGTCTTAAGGGGTTAGACTCTAACTGGTGGCTTTACCGGGGAGTCGGGGTCCGGCTCTTGTACACGCTAAAAAAGGTTGGGTTAAATTCTAACCGTTTTGGGTCAATTGTTACCCAAATTTTGGGTCAGTATTTCACCCACCAATAAATTTGGGCAAAATGAAAACAGCCCAAGTTGGGTAACAAAATCACCCAAAGTTGGGTAAAAATAAATAACCCAAAATTGGGTAAATTAACAACTGCCCAAATGGTTGGGCAAAAATAAATAACCCAAAATTGGGTAAATTAACAACTGCCCAAGTGGTTGGGCAAAAATAAATAACCCAAAATTGGGTAAATTAACAACTGCCCAAATGGATGGGCAAAAATAAATAAAAATTATATGCTTTGGTAAAAAATAGCGCAAACTAAAGGGTTGTACTATTAATTTGACCCAAATAATGAGGTCATCGTATTTACTAAATTAATTGGGTCAAAAGCCTAATGCTATTGTTAACCATCAAAGGCTTAATTTCAAATTTACTATTCTTCATTGTAAACATTTGTTACTTAGAAAAAAAAGCTATAGCTTATTAATTTAATCCAATGAAGTTCTATTATACTCCTATTAGATAAAAATAAAATTACCATTACATGAACTTTCCTCCTTTTATTGTATTAGCTTGAAAGCCGGACGGCCGGTACTGTAGGTTGTGACTAGTGATAAACATTTGGCGAGATTTATGTCGAATGAAAAAATTGACAAAGGTAGAAACCGCAGCAGACGAAATTATATTTTGATACTTTGTTTTGGGTAAGAAATAACCCAGGTATGGTTGATGTGGTAAATTTCAAAATAACCCAATTGCATACGGCGAAACATACTAACCCAATATATCCATAATAACTAAAATTGGGTCAAAATTGATTCTATATGGGTCAAAATATGTTTTGCCCAAATGTTTTAACCCAACCTTTTCTAGAGTGTAACCCATAAAGGCGGTAGTGCACTGGGAGATGTTAGCTCTGATCAAATGGTCATATCTCCACCTCCAACTTCGGTCAGGTATGGGCTGGAAACTGGGTTTCGGCTCAGGCTAACGGAGAGGGTCCAGGCAAACTGGCCGCCTCGGAGGATTGGGTAGCCTGCTGTGGGGTGGCGGGTCTCCGTATGCGGGCACGGCGGTCCTGTTTCCCGACCTTTTGGAGCACACCAGGATCTCCGGGGCCAGCTGTGCAAGGTGACGTGGACCGCTGTTGTTGTAAGTGTATTTGAATAATGATTTAATGTTGGTGTTGAAATGTTTCTGGGTATAATCTATTGTTTTGGCACATTTGTTTCGATACTGTTATTGGAAAGCATAGAACCGCGAAGCAATAGGGCTTTCTATTGTAGACACCTCGAAACTGACATTTTCAATAACTACTTCAAATGGAGAAGTTAAAATATCGTCAGTAGCAAACTTTAGAAATGGAGTGTCATTTACAGGATCCTTAGTTAAAAAAATTTTACTAATTGATTTTGATGATTTACAGACATCGGGAACATGATCAAACAGGCTCGTAGTTCTAGGTCAAAAACAATTTAAAATAAAATATTAATGGGTTAGGAAATTAAAAACCTGTTATGGTAAAATTTGTCGTACCCTCCTAAGGCTCCTCCGACAAAACATCTTTCGTTATCCCCAAAGCATTTAACAGCATTGTTCCCGATAAAATTTTTAGAAATGGGTTAATATGTTGAACTATTAGTAAAGTTTATCTGCAAATGGTCTGATGTGTTGAAGGGAATTGAACTCCTTCACTAACTAGAATTAAAAAGGTGAATTTAATTTCCCGCTTATATTCAAAATTAAAGAAATATATAGTAAATTTCATAGGCTCTTTGGTTGGAGAGCTAATAGAGGCATAAAAATAATCAGCTAGGCTAATACCCAAGGCACCACCTTAGGCCCAAGTCATCAAGCGACTTTTGAAGCCTTTAATTCGTAGGTATAGTCTTACCCATAATCCATAAAAACCAGAAAACAGCGTTTCTTTATAATATCGTCCATTGGTTGATATTTTCATACGTGCAGAACCGATTATTAATCGACGACGAGATAATAATAAAAATAATAATAATATATTTATTATAAGTGAACATTTACAGAGAAAAAGGCATAACTATAAATTTAGTTTTATCTTTGACCACCGACCCCAGTTCTAGCTAATCACGGTTCGACCCAATGAAATCGGGTCTCATTAAATCTAAACTATTTGAAATCTTAAAAATACTATAGACTTTGTCGGTTTCAAACGAAAATGACAGCGCCTCTCGTGGCGAGCACGCGCGTAACTTGGTTAAAAGATTTTCCCCGCCCCATTGAAATTAATGTAAAGTTGGCGATAATTAACCTACCTACCAAATGATATAAGAAATATTCCACTGACAATTTTTCCCGTTTAAATGTAATATAAAATCGTCTTGAAAAACCGTTTATCGCTTTATAACATTCAAAAATAATATTTTTAACTCGCCATGTAGATAATCGAACAGCTGTTCGTCTAGGTAAAGTTTGCGTTATCAACGCACGTATTAGAAAGCAAAATGATATTTTAGAAAGTAGGTTGTAATTCGGAACGATATTAATACTTTTCGCGATTTTTGTCATCAATTTATTATAAATATGACTTGAAATAAGTGTCAAGGTTTATTTAAATGTTAGATTCATAACTTTTCATCCATTGGTTCGTTCACAATGTATCTTTAAAGTAGACGAAAATTTTAAGGCGGTTTATCTTGCCCAGTCGTAAGCCTTGGTATTTTGAAACGGAAAAACCGGATTATACTATCGTTAAGTGATGGCGAAGGCTAATTGTAATACGAAAAAAATAACGGAATACGTGGGATTTTGGGCGTTAAATGGAGAATCTACGTACAGAAAAGGTCAAGCTCTTTTGGTAGGCAATCGTATATTTAACGTTAGGGAAGCAGTTAACGAAGACAGCTCAGTAGTGACTACCATAGAAATCTCATAGGTAACTAGAATGCTGCCGTGTAACTGGCAAATGGGCCAAACGCCGTGGCAAACGATAGCCAGATCTCAGCCAATCAGAGCTCAAAGAGTGGTTCTGTCAAGAATTTAATGTCACCAGAGAGAATGACGTCACCTATCTCCCGCTATAGTAGCGGATCCAAGGAGGATTATTATCCTCCTTGGCGGATCCACTCTACGGCCTCTCATTGGCTGAAGGTTCAAGGCGAACTGGCGTCAAGCTCGGCCGTAGGCGGCAGCATTCTAGTTACCTATGAGATTTCTATGGTGACTACAAAAGTCTACGATATAACAATTAATGTACGTAATTTAATTTTAATTGTCATATAATTTCTTTAAAATATTACTCTAGGTTGTATTTAAAATTAACCGGGAATCACCGCTCTGTCCCTCGATGTTTATCTAGGCATACGCGTGAACTTTGAACCCTCCTATTTCGAAAATAAAACGATTAAATATATCTTAAAGGCTTTTTTTTGGGTTTCTTTTAAATTCATTTATTATGGAAAAATGTTAAACAAATTTGTTTTCTAAAAACGATTTGTTAATTTACTTAAAATTTTCGCTACATTTAAATTAACGTCAACGGGAATTGTGGTTTATTTTTAAAGGGGAACGGTCAAGCTTTAACCAGTTAGATAGCCCTATAGCCCATTAAAAACTAAAATTTGGGCCGAAAACCACATAAGAAATATTAAGTGGTTAATTTTTAATAAAATAAAGAAATTTCGGGAAATTGAAAAGTGCGCGTCTGCTGCGACACCTGGTGAGAAATCGGTGAGACAGAAAAACAACGTAAAAGCGCGCGCTGCTGAAGACGCGAAAGAATTGTTTTGCACGCGCATCGCAATCCAGTTATACGAGACCTAAGCCTAAATGGCGCAATTTTAAAAGTAAGGATAGTTCGCAAATCGCTCACTAAGGTGCTGCTGGCGGCGGCGATACACCTTAAGATGGCGGCGAAAATTCAAACCGAAATACTTGGTGTTATATGGCGTTTCGACTTTTTAGACAAAAAAAGGTACGTGTGAGTATATTGAATGTCTTGTCTATCTTTTGATAGGCAAATAAGGCGTTATTTGGAAAAGCTTGGCCGTTCCCCTTTAACCAAGTTAAGTGCGAACTCGCCCCGAGAGGCGCTGAGCGTCAATCGCTCGTACTCTATCAGTGTTGGAAATAAGCTTTTTAAAAGTACTGGTCAATGTGACCACTATAACCTCTACTTAAAAAAAATTAATTGGACATGACCACCCTTTTCGGCCCCACCTCTCCCCCCTTTGATTTTACCTTTGAAAGTTATTGTTAATAGCGATTAGGAACTACAATTAGTTTTATTTATCACAAACCAAAGAGCTTTGACATTTATCACAATTCTTAAGGAACTTAAGCAGCTTTACTCCTTTTTGACCTTCTTTTTGTTTCTAAAAGTCATAAAGAAATTGCAATGTCTACTATGCCTATTTTCTTGAACGTTTTCTTAATGATTGATCTAGATGTTTCGCATTTAGCTCGACGAATCTGACTGATTGTAGCAGAAGAACGTCATATTACATTACTGCCAGATGTCACGTAATACGCTCAATTTAGGAGTCAACATCCGCAATTTCATTGGCTGTGAGAAACTGAGAACGCAACGCTTTTATCATTTTCTCTTTTCGGTATAGAATGAAACTTTTAATTAAAAATAAACTGGCCATTATGACCAGTGAACCCCCCAGATTATATTTAATTTATTGGTCATAGCCCAAAATAAACTGGTCTTTGAGAATTTGACTGAAGCCACCGCCTTATTTCCAACACTGTACTCTATAATTTCGTTTTTCCACATTTATTTCTCGCCCTCGCTTAACCTACTGCACTCTAAAAAGCACGGAGAGCGCTCCATCCGCGAAAAACGGGGGAAATGACCAATTCAAAAATATAATTATAACTATATGAATTTTTATTTCCGCTAAAAGATGCACCTCTGGGTTCTTTACCGTCCAGGAATTAAAAAATAATAATTACAAAATCGGATATGCGGGGCTGTAATTCGCTTCACCCAAATGTTCATGTAAATGACCCTAATGCACATTCTTAACGGCGAGTTCACCACGCAGCGGCGGGGATGGGTAAACATTTACGTGGGGGCACGAGCAATTAATATCCAAAAATCCACATACTTAAAACTTAAGCAAGAAAATGTGGGATTTTTTAACAATAGGTACTTTTTTTTTTGGTTTGCTATTTGTCAAGGATTACAGTAATGCAAAAAGTTTTAACCGCAAGTTATTATTTAAAAAGATATGATCAATGTAAAATTGCTACTTGCTAGCAATTTTTACAACGGAAAATACGACATATTTCGAGATTTCTGTATGTGTTGGATGAGGTAGGACTGTTGACGAGGACGATTCTTTAAATTACAAGATTTTAATACTTTTTGGATAAAGTAGGACTGATGATGAAAAAGAAAAAGGCTGAAATGCAAAACAGTACTAACTTTTAAAGGTTGGGGATTTTTCCCGTATTTCAACGCATTTTAGCCTTTTTTTAACCATACTATGTCATATTATATGTCGTCTGTGTGATGTTGACTTATACAATGTCGAATGTATTCTAAGTATTGGCGCCGCGCACTCACTTCGCTCGAGCGCTGGGGGCGCACGGCGCCTCCCCAACCCCATACTAAAAAAAGCTATGGGCCATCTATAACGCAACCTAGAGGACAGCACCAAGCCTGACGCATCAAGTATCGTCAACCCGATATTAATCCAACCTAATAATATAAATAACCTAACCCATTATCCCCGCCAAAACCCCTAAAATGCATTGAAATACGGCGAAAATACCTGAAATAAAAAAGTAAGTTAGTATGTTTTGCATTTCCACATTTTCTTTTTCGTCATCAGCGCCACGTTATCCACAACGCATTAAAATCTAGGAATTTTAAGAATCGTCCTAGGGAAAATTCACTGTAAAAGGCCAATGTTTAAAAATGCATATCTTTGTTAATATTCATTTTCGCCAAAATAAAATGAAAATTAAAGTAATCCCCATCTTGCCCTCTATCCAAAAAATTATATAAAAAATCGGGTGGGGGGGCAGCTATTCTACACTTAACCCAAAATTGCTGGCAAATAACAATTTTATATTTATCATATCTTTCTAAATAATAAATTGCGGTTAAAACTTTTCGCATTACTGTAATCCTTGATAAATAATAAACAAAAAACAATAACAAAACCAAATATCTTGTCGTTAAATCTAATTAGTCATCAGTCCTACCTCATCCAACAAGTACAAAAATCTCGAAATATGTCGTATTTTCCTAGGTAAAAATTGCTGGCAAGTCACAATTTTAAATTTATCATAACTTTCTAAATAATAAATTGCGGTTAAAACTTTTTGCATTATTGTAATCCTTGACAAATAATACATCTAAAAAATAAACAAAACCCAAAAAAAAACAAAAGTACATATTGTTAAAAATAGCCGAAAATGTAAAGCTCAAAATTTTTCGTACTACATATGTATTTTTTAAAGTGTTCTTTCTAATATCTCATCCGTCTAATGATTCGAGGGGTCGGACACTTTCCATTATTTTGTAAGGGATTTCGGGATTTCGTACAGATTTTGGCAATTTTATCTTTACTTTTTGAAGTGATTTTGAGATTTTAATGTTAATTTACCATAGAGAGAGTTAAAAGTTTTTGCGATTTTAGACAAAGTGTACGGGATTTTGGTAAATGTCCGACCCCTTGCAATGAATACATTGATAATAAAAATTAAGTCGATATCTTTAGAAAAATGTCTTTGTACATGGATAGATAATTAAGCCTTTCTTGGCCAAATAAATTACGAAGGTATTTCAGGTAAAAAAGGGCACACAACGGGGTGAATTTTTGTTTGGACTAATCTATCGAAATCAATTTTACGGTTGTATCATCTTAATGGTACTCGCATCTGCAATCTCAAAATAACTTCTGTAAAAAGACTGAATTCGGACCTAAATTAAGGCAGTGAGATTATAAATTTTTCCCTGATTGCTATTTCAATTTTATTTCTGTGTTTATTTTCAAAACATGCAGGTAACTGTTCTCGTGTGTCGTTTCTTTATAGGGAGTGGATGTAGTCATGACTGCTAGTATCGACCATAGAAATCGCAATAACTAACTGGAACGAATTTTGATTTCTATGGTATCGACTATCGATTGATCTGGCAACACTTGAATGTTGGCTTTATATTTCGTCACCTGAAAGTGAATACTACGTAACTTTAATTATACTTTTAAATAGTATAAAGTTACGTGGTTTTAGTTTTCAGGCGATGATTTTATGTAGAGAGTAGTATCGTTCTGTAGGTTTGGGCTATGGCCGCCATTTTGATGGCATGCAGTTTGTTTATCTAAAGGAAAAAGCATGGGGGACGTCGACATACGTCACGCCGATATTACTCTATAGTTAATAAGAAATTCTTTTTATATTAGTAGTAGAAATACTGTAAATATAAAGATAGTACCATTATAGTACAATAGGTTGGAAATAAGTACTATATAATACGCTCTCAAAATAATAGTACCATTTATAATATTAGGCAAAATTATGGTATTTGTACCATAATTATAGTACGTATGGCAACGCTGGTGTTCATGCGGTTTTAACCATAGATATAGGAAACGTATATAAAGGTCTAGATAAAATATTTCAAAGGGAGTGAATACGGAGGTGACAGCTAGCAGAAACGCGTAATTTCTGCAGGCTATCCTTATAAGACGCTATCTATCGGTAAGAAAGCTCGTGCTATCGTCGCGAGAGCCATCGTCTCCTGCTTAAAAATTATACTAAAAGTCACCAACAGATGGTGTCTAAAGACTAAGGCCTGCGGAAAGGTCAAGCACTTACGAGGAGACGACCCGAGGTGGTTCTCACCGATTTGGTTCAAAGTTGGGGGATTGTTAGACCTAGATGTAACATGAAACCCGTTAAAGGGAAAAGTTACGCTGGGCTTCCGTTTTGCCATGGCAACCAAAAATGGTTTTGACAACATAAAGTAAGAAAATGTCTATGTAAAATAACATGCGAAAATGACAAATTCTAAGGGTCCCCCCCCCCCCTTTGAAAAACTCCAATAATTCAAAAAAAAATTATTTTTAAGAAAATTGTAAATTTTACATTTTTGGATTACTTTGGACCAATAGGGGGGAATAAAAACCATTTTGGGTGAACTCGAGCGAATTTGAATAAATACGTCGAAATTTTAGGTATAATACAAAATATTTCTAAAACTTATGCCGTGATAACTGCCATTAATTTACGCCGATAAATCTTAAAATTTCTACATTACATTATCTGAACGATGTAAACAGATTTTTAGATTTCGATTGAAAACGACGCCATTTTATAAAATGGCGGATACAAATATAAATCATGGTGCAATAAGTTACGTAATTTGTATCCGATTAACCTAAGACTTTCTACGTTACATTATCTGCCCGAATGAATTCGTACTATAGATTTTTTTAGAAATCCGACACCATTTTGGAAAATGGCGGATATCAATAAAACTCATCGTGCGATAAGTTCCGTAAATATTCGTCGATTAATCAGAAATTTTCTACGTTTCATTATCTGCCCGAGTTAATTAGACCTATGGGTTTTCTAATAATAATCCGACGCCATTTTGAAAAATGGTGGATATAAATATAACTTATGATGCGATAACTGCCGAAATTATTTGTCGATTTACGTGAAATTTTCTACATTACATAATCTGATCGAATAAATAAGCCCCTTACACTGTGAAATAAATATGACGCCATTTTACAAAATGGCAGATATCAATATCTAATATTGCGATAACTGCCGAAATTATTGGTCCAATTACTTGATATTGTCTACTTTACATTACCTATGAAAGATAATAAATCCTATTAATTTTAATAAAATTCGAGGCCATTTTGGAAAATGGCGGATGTCATATAAGTTCCGTAATTATTCGACGATAAATCAGAATTTTTCTGTTTCATTAAATGATCGAATAAATAAGTCCTTTCTATTTTGAAAGAATTCCGAAGCCATTTTGCAAAATGGCGCATGTCTGAGAAATTCCGTATTATTCGTCAACTATTCTGAAATTTTCTATTTCTGACCGAGTAAATTACATGTAGTCCTATTTCTTTTGAGAGAAACACTCCGTTTTTGAAAATAACGCACATCAATGTATTCCTTGGTGCGATAAATTCTACATTGTTATTGTAAAAAAAATTATAGGAAACTTCATATAAAATGGTTAAATTTTAATACATTTCGGCAAAATCCAATAATATTGGGTAAGTTCTTATACCATTGGATTAATAGAAAATAATTATGGTAAAATTTATCATTTAGGCATAAGTTGGGTAAATTGAAATATTATTAAATTAGTTCAATTGGCATTGTAGAATTATTGGTTATTCGGGAAATTATTGTTAATTAAGAAAATGGTTGTAATTCAGGAAATTTTGGGTAATTTGGGAAATAATTTGTTATTCTGGAAATTATTGGTAATTCTGGAAACTAATGATAATTCTTGAAACTATTGATAATTCTTGAAACTATTGGTAATTCTGGAAACTATCGGTAATTCTGGAAATTATCGGTAACTCGGGAAATTATCGGTAACTCGGGAAAGTATCGGTAACTCGTGAAAGTATCGGTAACTCGTGAAAGTATCGGTAACTCGGGAAAGTATCGGTAACTCGGGAAAGTATCGGTAACTCGGGAAAGTATCGGTAACTCGGGAAAGTATCGGTAACTCGGGAAAGTATCGGTAACTCGGGAAAGTATCGGTAACTCGGGAAAGTATCGGTAACTCGGGAAAGTATCGGTAACTCGGGAAAGTATCGGTAACTCGGGAAAGTATCGGTAACTCGGGAAATTATCGGTAACTCGGGAAATTATCGGTAACTCGGGAAATTATCGATAACTCGGGAAATTATCGATAACTCGGGAAATTATCGATAACTCGGGAAATTATCGATAACTCGGGAAATTATCGATAACTCGGGAAATTATAGATAACTCGGGAAATTATCGATAACTCGGGAAATTATCGATAACTCGGGAAATTATCGATAACTCGGGAAATTATCGATAACTCGGGAAATTATCGATAACTCGGGAAATTATCGATAACTCGGGAAATTATCGATAACTCGGGAAATTATCGATAACTCGGGAAATTATCGATAACTAGGGAAATTATCGATAACTCGGGAAATTATCGATAACTCGGGAAATTATCGATAACTCGGGAAATTATCGATAACTCGGGAAATTATCGATAACTCGGGAAATTATCGATAACTCGGGAAATTATCGATAACTCGGGAAATTATCGATAACTCGGGAAATTATCGATAACTCGGGAAATTATCGATAACTCGGGAAATTATCGATAACTCGGGAAATTATCGATAACTCGGGAAATTATTGATAACTCGGGAAATTATTGATAACTCGGGAAATTATTGATAATCGATAATTTTACTAATAACAATCAAGATATATATTGTTAGGCGCTATTTTGCATACGGCAGATTTCAAATTAATGTACAAATAATTTCGGCAGTTATCGCAATATGAGATATTGATATCTGCCATTTTGTAAAATGGCGTCATATTTATATCACAGTGTAAGGGGCTTATTTATTCGATCAAATAATGTAATGTAGAAAATTTCACGTAAATCGACAAATAATTTCGGCAGTTATCGCATCATAAGTTATATTAATATCCACCATTATTAAAAATGGCGTCGGATTATTAGAAAACCCATAGGTCTAATTAACTCGGGCAGATAATGAAACGTAGAAAATTTCTGATTAATCGACGAATATTTACGGAACTTATCGCACGATGAGTTTTATTGATATCCGCCATTTTCCAAAATGGTGTCGGATTTCTATAAAAATCTATAGTACGAATTCATTCGGGCAGATAATGTAACGTAGAAAGTCTTAGGTTAATCGGATACAAATTACGTAACTTATTGCACCATGATTTATATTTGTATCCGCCATTTTATAAAATGCCGTCGTTTTTCTATCGAAATCTAAAAATCTGTTTACATCGTTCAGATAATGTAATGTAGAAATTTTAAGATTTATCGGCGAAAATATATGGCAGTTATCACGGCATAAGTTTTAGAAATATTTTGTATTATACCTAAAATTTCGACGTATTTATTCAAATTCGCTCGAGTTCACCCAAAATGGTTTTTATTCCCCCCTATTGGTCCAAAGTAATCCAAAAATGTAAAATTTACAATTTTCTTAAAAATAATTTTTTTTTGAATTATTGGAGTTTTTCAAAGGGGGGGGGGGGACCCTTAGAATTTGTCATTTTCGCATGTTATTTTACATAGACATTTTCTTACTTTATGTTGTCAAAAACATTTTTGGTTGCCATGGCAAAACGGAAGCCCAGCGTAACTTTTCCCTTTAACGGGTTTCATGTTACATCTAGGTCTAACGGGTGGGGTGCATTTTGCCGACTCCGCATTTGGCCGACTCCTCATTTGACCGACTTTTCATTTGGCCGACTGCTCATATGTCCGAATGCCCATTTGGCCGACAGCTCATTTGGTCGACTTTTCGGTCGGCCAAATGAGCAGACCATATGGCCGACTACTCATTAGGCCGACTACTCATTTGGCCGACTACTCTTTTAGCTAAAATTCTGGTCGGAGAAATGAGCAGCCCGTTTGACCGACTGCTCATTTGTCCGACTACTCATTTGACCGACTGCTCATTTGAACGACTGCTCATTTGACCGACTGCTCATTTCACTGACTCTTATACTATAGCCTGTCCTTATCTATGTCTTTAGTGTTAGGTTGACTTATAGAACGGGCAATGTATTCTAAGTATTGGCGCCTGACGGCGCCGCGCACTCGCTTCGCTCGAGCGCTGGGGGGCCGGACCGGCGCCCCCCCAGCCCCGTTCTTTATAACCAAGCTGGGCCTTCTAAAACGCGACCTAGAGGACAGTACCTAGCCAAACGCACCTAGTATCGTCTAAATGACATATGAGCAGTCGGCGAAATGAGTAGTCGGCCAAATGAGTAGTCGGCCAAACGAGTAGTCGGCCAAACGAGCAGTCGGCCAAACGAGCAGTCGGCCAAACGAGCAGTCGGCTAAATGAGTAGTCGGAAAAATGAGCAGTCGGTCTAATGCACTGTCCATTTGGCCGACTGCCCATTTGGCCGAATTCTCAGTCGGCCAAATGGACAGTCGGACAAATGTTCAGTCGGTCAAATGAGCAGTCCATTTGGCCGACTGTCCATATGACCGACTTCTCAGTCGGACAAATGTGCAGTCGGCCAAATGGACAGTCGGCGTAACGTGTATTTTGTGGTCGGCCAAATGAGAAGTCGGCCAAACGAAACTCTCCCGGTCTAACAATCCCCCAACTTTGAACCAAATCGGTGAGAACCACCTCGGGTCGTCTCCTCGTTAGTACTAAAATGCTAAGAGAGCTCGCGCTCTTGGTCACGTGCCTTCCTCGGTGTCTGCTAGTTGTCAATTCCGTATTTTATGTTTGGCTTAGACGCCCCGAAATTTATCTAGACCTTTATATACATTTCTTATAACTATGGTTTTAACCCTTAGACCCCGTAGCATCTATATGAACAGCGCTGCCAGATGTAAAAAGGGTAATTAGGATATTGACTGCCTGGATTTAATGCTCCAAAAGTGACAATTAATGCCAAATTAAAAGGACTAGTATATAGAGGTGACCTCCAGTTTAGTTAATATTAATTTAAAGAATTACTATCCCCAAGATTTGTTTAATACTGAACGCGTCCTTTTTATTATCAGTGAGTCCGAACGCGTGTCCTCGGTCGAACGCTAAATTATTCCGAGTGTACAACTATGAACACAAATGTTCAAATTTGCACTCCCTTTGAACGCTTTTTTCGGAGAGTGTATGCCTTACTTTCAGGATTTAGTAAGATGACACTCTAGTGAAGAAATTGGTCCTTCTATAAAAGAGTATTAAACTTGGTACATAAAACGGAACGACCTTCAGCTTTCTTGTCGAAAAGGATCCTTATCATAGATAATTGCGCCACTTATCATGTTCATAAATTTCTTTAATAACTCAACGTTTTACTGCTCAACATTGGGTTTGATTCCTCAACCAATTTTTGGCATCAACTAATTTGATTTAAGCAGCGTTCAGACTAGGTGAAAATATGACGTTTGCGTCGATCGTGTCGGTTCTTTCGATTTCTTACACCGTTCAGACTTCTCAACAGAGACTTTAAATTTTCGCGCGTGTCGTTTACATTTTTTCATTTCGTTGCGGACTGCCGAAAGCTCAAAAAGTTCATAGCAGACAATTAGCCTTATGCCTCATCAGCGCTGACTCTAGGTTGTGGCGACCTTTAGAACCATCGAAATACTATAACCAATCAGAGGTGGATAAAAAATATTTCAATTTTTCCGCCGTTATTACTGAGCTCTGATTGGATGAACAATCCCCTTTTATGTTAATCTCCGTGCAAGGTTGGTTCCTTTCTGAACAGTGAAATGAACGAACCGACGCGACCAACATAAACGAAACGACACGACCGATGCTAACGTATTGTTTTCACATAGTCTGAACGCTGCTTTACATTTACATTTCATTGTTTTTAATATGTTTTACTCTAACGGATGTATGGTTTATTTTTGTATTCATATTATTTCTTTTTCCCGAGATAAACCTCAGCTGAAAATAGTCTTTTTAATTTTTGACTCATTTAAGTCTAGAGATACGCTTCTGGTCTGCGAGGGCTAACCACTTTAAGAAAATCTGTACACCGATTACAGGTATACGAAACTGAAAATGTCATTTATATTAATTATGTAACCAGTTACGTAATTACTTTAGTACAGTTAAAGCTATAGATTTGTATACCAATTACCTGGGGTGATCAGCTGCTCGCATAAACAGACCCGTCTTAAGACCTTTTGGGGCCCTGGGCTAAATTATTTCTTAAGACCTTTTTGATCCCCAGCGGTCAGCCTTTGTATGTCCGTTGTCTTAATTCAACTACGCAATAATCAAACCAAAACTTATAATTTCAATAGTATAACATAGACCTACTGAAAATAAGATTTTTACTGACAGTGACTCGCTGTTAGGTTTGAGAAATTGTTGGTACCGTAGGATACGCGATGTGGCGATGAGTCAAATTACTTTAGACGTAACTAAAAGATACGTAATATTAAATTAGCATAAATAATATTTAACAAACTAAACCGTTATCCCTAGAGTAGAGACTGTATGGCAGGCCTTTCCGGGGCCCTAAAACTGTCTGGGGCCCCTGGGCTGTAGCCCATTTAGCCCATGCCTTAAGACGGCCCTGCGCATAAATTGTCGAAAGATTGTAGATCTGTATTAATTTACCGGGCAGTTTCCTAGTTAAGTGAAGTTGTAAGTGATCAGAGCTCGTTCAAATAATTAGTATACTTTATAGAGGTTCACAAATATCTTAGAAACGCTGACTACAGTAATTCTTACGAAGAAATTATGTTCTTGTTGGCGGTGATGACTTTAAATATCTACCATAGTGTCGTGTTAGGATTCTGGTGACAAAACAAGGTTTACGTAATATTACCACTTAAAAAATACCGAAATGACAATACGGTAGTATTTTTATTCTGTAGTCTGCTTGGATTTACTTCTAGTCCATGTCGAAGCTCTTCGTTACTCGTCCACTCGTTTAAAGGAACCTACATAGAACAAGAATTCTACATTAAATGAAAAGATTCTTTGTTAATGACTCAATTTTAACTAGTATGATTTTTGTAATGATATACTTAAAGAAATTACAAACTGTATTTGTAAAAAAAAACTATTTATACGTGCAATAAATTCTAAGTGCAGTTCTATAAACTAATCACTTACTTTTTGAAATTTTCCTTATTGATTTCGTTTTCTTTTTCAGTTATCTACTGAAGGAAATTGATGGTACCGGAAACAAATATCCAACACGATCATTAAGGAGAAGAATATCACTAGCTAACGATACCTTATCTGGAGAGACAGACCATCGAGGGATTCCACTTACAGCCGTATCGAGCTGGCAATGATGCAAATGGGGCAGCGTTTTCGTTCGTAAATGAATGAGCCTCTGATCAGATAATTGCTCAAATTATCCCGAAAGCTGGAGTTTGCGTAATAACACGTCTTCGCGGGGCCGCGTCGTATCTGGGGGGAAAGGCCACCCAGGCGGACACCGAAAATTGTTTTATTAAACCTTGTCGTCGAGAAATCGTCCCATAGGTGGCCCTGCGCGCCTATACCTCTAAAGTCTACCAACTCATTATTCAGCGAAAAGAGAAATAATTTGAAAAAGATTCCTCAGACCGAAGCGCGTGCCCATATTGCCCTACGGCCCTTTCATGGAACTTAAAAATAAATTTATCATTTATAGATTAGCGGTGTGCGTCTCCATGGTCCTGAATCCTATTAAGTAACATTAAATCAGTTGGCTTCGAATGTCGATACCTTCGGCGGTTTGATGCTTGTACATCGACGGCTTAAAGGAAGGATATGATAACTGCGTTTTTCGTCCTTTTTAAGGTAATATCATCAATATCATTGAATATCTATATTTTTATATAAGTAGTCTTAAACCTTGGAGGAGAGAAGTATTAGAAGAATACTTCCCTCCTCCAAGCTTAAACAACATATTTAATTTATTATAAATTTTAAAATTATGTTCCATGGTTTTTTTTAAATTATTAAAAGTTTTAAAAAAGACTGCTACTCCATGAAGTAGTAATCTTTTTTAAACTTTTAGTAATATTTCATTTATTTCATTTCTTATTTTTCTGAATAAAATAAAGACTTGGAAACATTTTGAATTGTTCACTTTAATATTATACATTTGAACTAAACATTAATGGTCTTGGAATAATTTTGAAGTGGTTAAATTGGTTCAATTTGACCTTATACGCTTGATCTCAATAAGGCTAGACTCTAACAATATTTTAAACAAGGCTTGAATTCTTTTTTTAACCTGTCCAAAAATGAGGCAAAATTTACTACATTAAAAAGCAGCATTTTGGGTACAATCTACGTGTCTTTTTAATTAATATCTACTCAAGTTAGAACATTTTCAAAAAACGGACTCTGTTTTTTAACATAGCACGTTATCGCTTTAGGACGACGATGCAGTCGTTTACGGCATATTTGGGATACCTTTCGTAACCAAATTGAGGTATATATATCAGATATCAAATTTCCGATCTTGTATAACGTCTACGTAACATCATAGGCATGTCTGCAAGACGAATTGAGCGTAGATTAATAATGCGACGACAGTCCCTCGTTCACGTAATTACGGGGCTTTTAATTTCGAAGACTTTTTATTCGGCAGACCACCGCTCGGCACTGCGACGGTGGTCCTTTTCCCGTCGTGTGTTACTGCGAGCTCCTTTTTAATAGCGATATGCGCTACTGAAAATAGTTCGCTTTTCGCGCCGAGATGCTATCGAAGCGCGGGTACTCTGCGCGTAATGCATTACCGGTAACGCCCTGTATTAAGCTAGCGAGCAATTTACAGACCATTTATTATCATTCGATCGCGGTTCTGTGTTGAGTTTGTTAGAAACTACGGAATTAATTTGCTTTTTATATCCACTGGGAGTGTAAAACGGAAGTTTATACTAATTTCTAACGCTGTTTGGGGAAATCGTTTAGCTACAAATGCATTATCTTATGACTGGATAATTTTGCAAAGATGTAAAAATCGTGGGGGGTCGAACATTTGTCATACACTGTACAGTTTTAAAATCTCGAAATATCATTTGTGGAGTTCCATTAGCTTCAAATTAGAGATCAAGGTTTGGATAAGAAATATTTGTTTTATTTGATCTTATCCATAACCAAAAATTATCCGAATAAAATCTTTTGTGTTGCAATTTAGATCGTTTAATAACCGTGAATAATATCCATTATTAAACAGTTAACTGAAAGTCTTATGAATAATCTAAATTTTGGCGGTTTATTTATCTGTTCCCCCGAGCTCTTCTTCTGAGCTGAGGGTCGAACATATGTCATAATCCAGATAACTCACAGTTTTCATATCTCGAAAGGGGAATTCCCTTAACTTTAAATCAGCACCAATTTTGGCCCAAGTCAAACGATTTACTCTATAATTTCGAATTATTTTAGAGCAAAGTAGGCATAGGCAGTACTGCCAACAAGTATAGACTATATCCCGCAATCATTTTGATCGAACCATTAGGAACAACACTTATTTCATGAACTTTTGATTGTTGCCAAAATAGTCTCCTGTACTTTTTTACAGCAAGTAAATTTATACATATTTATATTTTTTGTTTTTGTCTACACCGCTTAGACAATATACAGTTTAGTTAAGGTAACTTATTTGAAGAAAGAATATTTCAAAATATAGCAGTAATTAAAGCATTGGCTTCCTTATCAACGAATTAAATGGCCAAAGGTTCGTTAGTTGGATAGTTACCACCGTAGACAAAGTAAAAGTTCACCGTTTTCTATTTGAAATGCCACCCGTGCCACTAAATCGACGAAAATTATATTCAAGGCACAATGCTAAAGAACCCATCGAAGACAGTTACGTATAATTCAAAAATAAATTCATTATTTTATATTATGACCATTTAAAAGGTCATTTAAACGATGGCATGGCGGAATGCTTAGCAATCCTGGCTTGCAGCAAGAGGAACCTTGTTCAATTCCCGTTTGTAGAAGTGGTTAGATGACTAGGGCCTAAGGACGGTGGTGCCTTGTGTTTTAGCCTAGCCTGGATGATCGTTAATTATTCAGTTAATTTCAGTACCAGAATTAAAGAAATACCGTTATTTAACAAAGGTTTGTTCAAACATTTATCGGGTTAATGAGTATGGATTCGCACTAGTATGTAGGAAAAGGAAAACACTAGGATTCGTAGGAATATGTAGAAATAGGATAACGGTCTAGGATTAGTAGGAGTATGTAGAAAGAGGAAAACACTCTAGGATTCGTAGGAATATGTAGAAAGAGGAAAACACTCTAGGATTCGTAGGAATATATAGAAAGAAGAAAACACTCTAGGATTCGCACTCGTAAGTAGAAAGAGGAAAACACTCTAGGATTTCCACGCATATGTAGAAAGAGGAGAACACTCTAGGATTCGTAAGAATATGTAGAAAGAGGAAAACACTCTGGGATTTCCACTCTTATGTAGAAAGAGGAAAACACTCTAGGATTCGTAAGAATATGTAGAAAGAGGAAAACACTCTAGGATTCGTAAGAATATGTAGAAAGAGGAAAACACTCTAGGATTCGTAAGAATATGTAGAAAGAGGAAAACACTCTAGGATTTCCACGCATATGTAGAAAGAGGAGAACACTCTAGGATTCGTAAGAATATGTAGAAAGAGGAAAACACTCTAGGATTCGTAAGAATATGTAGAAAGAGGAAAACACTCTAGGATTCGTAAGAATATGTAGAAAGAGGAAAACACTCTAGGATTCGTAAGAATATGTAGAAAGAAGAAAACACTCTAGGATTCGTAAGAATATGTAGAAAGAGGAAAACACTCTAGGATTCGTAAGAATATGTAGAAAGAGGAAAACACTCTAGGATTTCCACGCATATGTAGAAAGAGGAAAACACTCTAGGATTCGTAAGAATATGTAGAAAGAGGAAAACACTCTAGGATTTCCACGCATATGTAGAAAGAGGAAAACACTCTAGGATTCGTAAAAATATGTAGAAAGAGGAAAACACTCTAGGATTTCCACTCTTATGTAGAAAGAGGAAAACACTCTAGGATTCGTAAGAATATGTAGAAAGAGGAAAACACTCTAGGATTCGTAAGAATATGTAGAAAGAGGAAAACACTCTAGGATTCGTAAGAATATGTAGAAAGAGGAAAACACTCTAGGATTCGTAAGAATATGTAGAAAGAGGAAAACACTCTAGGATTCGTAAGAATATGTAGAAAGAGGAAAACACTCTAGGATTTCCACGCATATGTAGAAAGAGGAAAACACTCTAGGATTCGTAAGAATATGTAGAAAGAGGAAAACACTCTAGGATTTCCACTCTTATGTAGAAAGAGGAAAACACTCTAGGATTCGTAAGAATATGTAGAAAGAGGAAAACACTCTAGGATTCGTAAGAATATGTAAAAAGAGGAAAACACTCTAGGATTCGTAAGAATATGTAGAAAGAGGAAAACACTCTAGGATTCGTAAGAATATGTAGATAGAGGAAAACACTCTAGGATTCGTAAGAATATGTAGAAAGAGGAAAACACTCTAGGATTCGTAAGAATATGTAGAAAGAGGAAAACACTCTAGGATTTCCACTCTTATGTAGAAAGAGGAAAACACTCTAGGATTCGTAAGAATATGTAGAAAGAGGAAAACACTCTAGGATTCGTAAGAATATGTAGAAAGAGGAAAACACTCTAGGATTCGTAAGAATATGTAGAAAGAGGAAAACACTCTAGGATTCGTAAGAATATGTAGAAAGAGGAAAACACTCTAGGATTTCCACTCTTATGTAGAAAGAGGAAAACACTCTAGGATTCGTAAGAATATGTAGAAAGAGGAAAACACTCTAGGATTCGTAAGAATATGTAGAAAGAGGAAAACACTCTAGGATTCGTAAGAATATGTAGAAAGAGGAAAACACTCTAGGATTTCCACGCATATGTAGAAAGAGGAAAACACTCTAGGATTTCCACTCTTATGTAGAAAGAGGAAAACACTCTAGGATTCGTAAGAATATGTAGAAAGAGGAAAACACTCTAGGATTCGTAAGAATATGTAGAAAGAGGAAAACACTCTAGGATTCGTAAGAATATGTAGAAAGAGGAAAACACTCTAGGATTCGTAAGAATATGTAGAAAGAGGAAAACACTCTAGGATTCGTAGGAATATGTAGAAAGAAGAAAACACTCTAGGATTCGTAAGAATATGTAGAAAGAGGAAAATACTTTAGGATTCGCACTCATAAGTAGAAAGAGGAAAACACTCTAGGATTCGTAAGAATATGTAGAAAGAGGAAAATACTTTAGGATTCGCACTCATAAGTAGAAAGAGGAAAACACTCTAGGATTTCCACTCATATGTAGAAAGAGGAAAACACTAGGATTCGTCGGAACATGCTCAAAACGTTTCTTAATAAATTGCTTCAATCTCTGCCGAGAGATGGGCAAACATAGAGAAGGTAAATGATGGTAATGGCAACGACTACATTTTGGCGCCAAACAAATATGTGGACCTTTGAGTTTTTCAGAATCTAGGAATATGAAAACGTGATGACTAGTTTTCCACCTCCTTAAGCTTAATCCTTTACAGTTATGTTTTTGAAAACCATGTGCATTGGTTTCTGCTGAAATCCAAAATTCATTAAGCAATAGCAACGCAATTTATGGGCTAAACAAATGCAAATAATCAGTCGTAAGTTGCTCTGAAAAATCAACTTTTTAGTCCAGTTGAAAGACAGTGATGCAGTCAGTAGCGCCGGCAGTATTTTTGGGGAGGTAGGCCAACCATTTAGAGGCCCCACCAAAGTTAAGGAGCCCCCCCCCCCCACCACAATTTTTTAAAATCCGTCCACGTGGATTATTTAATTTTTTTGAAGAAATTGTGAAATTTTTGGGTCAAATGGGTACGCGACGAAACAATTAGAGTTAATTATGAATTTTAAACTTTACTAAAAACTGAGTGTGTGTTGATTCTCTTTTGTGTACCGATAACACTTAAAAAATGAGTGGTTATTTACTTATTTCTGCGAATGAATTCCAGTCTATCAATTTACATTCATTCCTTCGGTACTTCGCATGTACATCAGAACTTACAACTTTACGAAAATGAATGTTCGTAGTTACACTAACGACGTAAGTAAAGTAAGTTTAAGAACCATTTATTTGTAAAGATTAAATTAAAGATACAATTTCGATATAGTAGCGCTCGTGGAAAATTAAAACTAAAAAATAAACTACTGTCAAAGAAAAGTGACTTGTACCTTTGAAAGGAATAAAAACAGCAGTGTCGTTAAGCGAATCACTCGCGTTGAATATTGGAAAATTAATAAATAAATAAATAAATAAATTATTTCGCGAACAAATTGCAGAATTTTTTATATTAAATAATTTGGAGGCCCATATTTAAAATTTTGAAGGCCCCTTAAGACGACCTTTGGAGGCCCCTACCAAAATTTCAAGTAGGCCCAGGCCTACCCCGGCCTATTGCTGGCGCCGCTACTGGGTGCAGTGTGCATAATTTAGAAAGGCAGTCAATTTTTTTAATAATCGTTAAACATTTTACGTTTGTGATAAGTGCCTTAGTTTATCGTATACAGATTATCTGGGATACATAGATTGAATATGGAGCTCTTCTCAATTTTGACAAAATAAATTGTAAACAATTTAATTTTTTTTAAACATTTCACAAAAAGAGAGGGATTTACCAAATGCCCTTAACCAAACTAGATATGGAACCCACACAGAGCCGTTTTCTTTAAATAAATATTAATTACAACGTTTTCGAAATTGCAAGATATAAATCTAGATAATTAAGAAATGAAAAATTGCGAGCTAGAAGACAGGTTAAGCTTTAGATAGTCTTAGAAAACTTGAACGTGAGTATTTGTCAAGGCGGAGACTTATCTTTACTAGGGTAAATCTACTCTCCTACAAGGGCTGGCTTAACCTCTTTATTTCCCGATACTTATTAAGGGATGTTGAATAGTAGCAACAGGCGCGTGCTTTCAATTATATCTTCATTTTTCAAATGTTTATCCCTAAAAATTTCGACAACTTTTTAATGAACATTTTATAAAAATGAATAAGACGCCGTTACTGGAAGGGTTTAGGGCCGGATTACGAAACTGTGGGGCCCTTGGTCCAAGCCAGTTTTGGTGCTACCTTTCACTGGCAAGCGAGTCACTCCCGCAATTTAAAATTGAAAAGTGGATGGTAATAACAATTTCGATGTAAACTTTTATTTGGGGATATTTTATTGACGTTTATAAATGATTGCTTTACATGGTATCGAAAAATGTGGACGCATTTTCTAAAATTGCTCTAGAAAAAATATTTTGATAAGAGTAAATAATAAAATTGATACACTTAATTTTTTCGAAACCTCTTGGTGCCCCATGTAGGCCTAGTGTCAAAGAACCAGGCCTAGTTGACCTATTGGGTAATCCGGCCTTGGAAGGGTTCCACGTCTGTTTTTGTTAAGTACATTTTTAACGAAGAAAATGCCACAACTCTCTAAATCATTTATATTTCGGAAAATGTTAAGATTGGTAAATCCCAACCATTGAGCAATATTAGAATGGAAATGGGATATTTTGGGGCAACATTTTGTCGCTGGAATTTAAGAAGGATCCATATATCCAATAATGATTTAAGAGAACCAATTAAAATTACAGACTTGTAACAGACCTGATACATTTGCTAATTTTAGTAAACTATGCGCTTCTACTATTCTAAATTGTAGCAGGCGATTATCCTTAGCAAATTAACATGCTTCTTGTTGATTTTTTGTGGGGCTAAGAAAAAGGATATAGCTTAATGAACACAACCATTTATCAGGTAAAGTATTTGTTTAAATTAACTACACGTAGAAAACTGTATAAATGAAAAAGTAAACAAGTCAGTCAAGACCGTAATATTACCTCTCCTCGAAGTGGATTTATTCGGCTTACAACACTATAACCACGCTTAATCAAAACTGTTACAACGGCGATATATTTGTTTTTAGAAAAGAAAAATTAGAAAGCGGGCCGTAAATTTCACAAGTTGGCAAGCCAAAATATACCTCTCCTCGGAAGAGTTTTTAATTTTCAGTGAAGCGTAACTGTATCCGTGGTTCTGCGGTAGAACTCTCACCTGTCGTGCAAGAGGGCTCGGGTTCGAATCCCGGCCGATTAAGAAATTATACTACACCCAATGACAAAAAGAGGGCGCTTTGGAAAAACCTTTTCCCTGATTCTAAGAAACTGGGTACGCAGTGATTACCCTTTGCCCCGAAAATGCGAACGCGTTCGCAGGCCTGACAGACAGACCCACAGACAGACCTACAGACAGACACGGTGGTTGTATAACCCCTCCTAGGGTACAAAGTCCCCTCGGAGAGGTAAAAATTGAACCTATTATTGTTACTAAGTAGAAACAGTAGCACAGGCTAAAGGCGTTTGATACACTTTAAAACCTCCTCTAAAACTGGACGATTTCGCGGGGGAAAAAATGTTACAAAACAAAGAAAAATATGAAATAGGAACAAACCAACGATACGGAAAATTAGACAAAAAAACAACGTTATCACGATCAGTAAAATAACATAAGACCCTTCGTTTGTCTGAAACACAAATTCTTATTATATTACAAAAAAGCGTATCCAGAAAAAAATAAACCTACTGACAGCAAATAACGAGTAAAGAAAACGACATTGATAACATCAAAAGTAACATAAGACCCAAAAGTGTGTCAGAACTGTGTAGTAATTATTGAGAAATTGTCCTAAAGTAAAAAAGGGAAACGAAGAGGGAGTCGGAAAATACGTCATAAAAATCGAGATACTCGAGCGCTACCGTGTGAGGCGGCTTAGAACTAAGAGTGATATTCCTACGCGATTTGTGCGCTAGTAAAATGGTGCCATTTCTTTGTGCACTAAAATGTATCAGGTTGCGGCTTAAAGAGTTTCAAGCTAATGGCCAAGTTATAAAACCATGTGATGCTAAAACATTGAAACATTTTATTTATAACAAAGCTTTAACAAAGTTAGCCTTGTCTCAACGTCACACACATTCAAAATACGCAGAAGTAGCGTTATACTACACCCAATGCAATATCAAACATTAAAGTAACAGAAACAAAATCAAAATAAACATCTACGTAAGGTGTTTAAATCTTCCCACCCAAACAAATATTACATTTATTTTTATCCCGGTTTTACTGGTATTTAAACTTTAGAAATGTAGACGTCAATGGCTCATCGGTAAAACGTCCGCGTCATAAGAATGTGCCCCGGGTTCGATTCTTGACAACGATTGTATTTAACTACAAATTGATCAATTTCCACATTTGACAATTTTATACATATAAAAAAAAATTAATGTTGTAATTTATTTCGCCTTAGGTATATTTAGACACTAGGGCACTCTGTGTTTAGAACTTAACCAAGATTGCGCAGTAGCGTTGAAGATAAAGGTAGGGTGGCGGAGTGGTTAGCACTTTCACCTGGCAGTAAGAGGAACCGGTTTCGATTCCAACTTGTGGCCCTGGGTGATAACTCACACCAACTCTTTCTGCGTTGAGTTTGTAAATTCTCTCCCCACTGGTTTAAGGAGTTATCTCACGAGTTCTTCGGTTTCCCCTTCCATAAAAGCATGTTGAGGTTAGATGTAATATATAGTGTAGGGAGCTATCGGCTCTCGTGGCATTGAGGGCTTGCCACCACCCTCCTGCTCATTGTAACCTGGCCACCTGAATTAATGGCTTTAAAAGTAACTTGATGACTTAATTGAACCTAAGGTGGTGACTTGGGTATTATTCAAGCTGATTCTTATTATAATAATAATTATTATCCGTGGCACTTTGTGATAATTTGGACCAACCTTTTCTGCGTTGAGTTTGAAAGTTCTCTCTTCACTGGCTGAATGGTTTTTCCAACGAGCTCTAAAAACACGTTTATGTTAAATTTAATAGTGTTGTGTCGTGGATACTAATTAAATACGGAACTGTTTACTATTTTAACAAAACATTATTTATTATACGATGCGACCGTTCGTGATGATTACATTGAAGGGAGAGTGCCTATGTCACTTGATAATTCAGTATTTATACAAATTAGGAAATATAAAAAAACTAGTTTATCAAAATAGATAAACAACGATAAAATAAAAAGATGAAATTAAAAAAAGGTTTGACAACACGTCAAATAGTTAGCGTAGGGAGCTGTTGGCTCGCGTCGTATTAATTGCTCATTGTAACCTGGCCATCTGAATTAATGGCTATAAAGTCGCTTGATAACTTGCGCCTAATGTGGTGCCTTGGGTATTAGCTTAGCTGATAATCAGTTCAGTTAAATTTTTCCTAATTGACATAATTATTGTTATTATGTTACTTATGAGTCTATATATAATGAGAGTATATACGTTTATGATTGACAGAAAATGTAAATCATTATTTGGTTTAAAGAAATCCCTTACAACGGCTCTGTGGTCATAGCAATAAATACATTGAAAGGGTCAAAATGCGGAGATATACGGCACGACAGAGAAACGTAAATGAGACGTCATATCCGAGATAAAAGCCTTTGCTCGAGAAGAAATTACAGCGCAATTTCGCGAAACTCACGATTTTCTGAGAGAGGAGTACGTTATCTGAGCACGTGATCGACTGCTAAAAATTACCATTACCCAGAGAATAAAAAGCTGAATTTATTGAAAATCGAGAATAAGTAAGAAATTAAATCTGCGGTCGGGATCTGCGGCCGGTTGAGCGCCGTAGCGCGCAACGATCGAGGATATTAATTAGATAAGTATAGGGCTCTAGAAGCTTGCTTCGAGGATTAACTTTAGGCCGATATCGGCACGATGTTTTACGATTGCTTATTCCGATAAAATACTCCGTGAAAACCGGTAACCTCCCATTTCATATTTCCGCGCATTCCGATCGAGGAAGATCTGTCAGAGTTGTTAAGTTTAAAGCGCCAATTCGTGGTTGTTAAATGTTTTAAAATGTTGGTTTTTCAACTTACGGTCGTAAATTTAGGATAAATTGATTTCATTAAACAATTTTCTTTTAGTTTTTAATTTTTGAAATAACAGCGCACGGGTTATTTAACAAATATTTCTTTTTTAGTTAACATGGTTCTCTTTGGGTAATAATTGTTTAAAGAAACAATTTTATTTCAATTTAGAAATTTTGAAATTTAAGTGCTCTATTTCGATTATTATGTTAGAAAAAGGATATTTTTATAGTTTAGTATTTTTGAAGTTCACCTTTTCTATTTTGGAAATTATTCATTTTAGAAAACAGTTTTCATTCAACATAACATTCGGAAATTATAGAGTTTTAGTTAGGTTGACCTGCTCTATATTGGTAAATGTTTGCTTGCTTACTGGGGTACCTGTAGGGAGTTAACTTGCAAACTCAACGCAGTAAGAGTAGTTTCGAGTTTTCACTCTGCAATAATTGTCTCCACGCATGGCACCATACCGAATATAACCAACTGGTTACTGACAAAATTAACCAATTAAACGTTGACTACATAATAATTTGCCTTTTTTTTACGGCCTAGTGTCTATAGAAGAAGGCTTTTAAAAACAAATACATAAATTTAAGATTTTTTCGTGTGTTTGCCTAAAGAACCAAGAAACTTAGTTTTTTGGCTTAGGTCAAAGTGTAGTATCTAGCTGGGGTACCTGGTATTTCCCGGGGAAATATGGCAATTTGTATAACCTAAATATTAAATTAATTCAATTAATTAAAGTTGTTTGGCCGACAGTAACCGTCGAAAACCACAGTCAGGGTACCATGAGATAGTATACCAAATGTGGTCGACCTAAGTTGAAAACTGTAGATTCCTATTACGGACAAACATATATAAATATAGAAGTATATATATATACACACACAAACAAACAAACAACAAATATTTATCTTTATTTATTAGATAATATTTTTTAATCATCGTTTGGTATTAAATATTTGTTAAAGAAAATAATTTTCTTTTAGATTATATTTTATTAAATTAATCTATTCTATTTATGTAATTAATTGTTTAAAAAATATTTCAGTTTATTTTTTAATAATGGTGTTCTATTTATGTAATTGTTTGTTTAACAAATGTTATTTGGGATTGTAGGATAAAATTAATTTTTAAACTGTGTCTAAATTGTCAAATCTCGTATAATTATCACGAAATTACTAGTTTACTTGTATATTAATAAACTAATTAAATAACGTTTAATATTTAAAAATTACCTAATAGTTTAGAGTATAATCATATTAGGAGAAAAATTTATTAAACACTTGATTTAATTATTTAATAAAAATCTATGCAATGTTTAGTTTAATTATTATACGATAAAACAAACTTTTTAAACAACTGGTTAATTTTCTCAAAACTCAATTTAATCTACTGATTAATTATCGTAAGTGAAATCCACTAGTTATCTTTCTACATAGTTCATTTTCACTTTTAAAAATTTGTTTATCAGCTTAAAAAAATTTTGATTTACCCGTACGGTATTTTAGCACGAGTATCGCACGCGACAGAAACGCGTGAGCCCCGTTCAAGAACAACAACGATCAAAAATATTAATTCAAATTAGTAATTACAAGTCCAAGTGATAGTGGCGAAATTCTCGTGAAGACAGTCGCTAAAAAAATATTTCAAAGCCAAAAAAGTTATTCGTCTAGACTTGTAAGAGAAACCAACCCGAACGCTTAAAGCCTATATTAATGATTTAATTAAAAAAATTAAAAATAAAGTCGTGGCAAATATATATTTCCCACGTCGCCAACAAGGTCGGCGTTAAAAAAGTAGTCAAATTCTATTAAGGAGGAGTGTTAAAATACTTGTCTATAACGCTAAATGTCCTTTCTAATTAACGACTTAGTTATAGGCTTCCAAAATCTGCAAGTTTTTATTATCTTTTCTTTATTTTTTGTGCCCAAACCTTTTCCGAACGAAAGCACCTTTAAAATAAAAATTTCCGTCTGGTAAAATTTTGGAGGGTTTACTTTTTGTTGAATATAATTTACCACTTGCCCGTCGTGATTAATGGGCTGTTGTCCCGTTTTCAACACAAATGGGAGTTTCGAAGTCAAACTAAACGAAATTCTTAATATATTGAATTTATCAATCTTGGTCAAAGTATTTTATACCAAATTTTAACTCAATCTAAAATGCAGACTTACTTTCGATGTTTTTAAACTCAGGTTATAAACAAGACACATTTTCCCGTTAGGATAAAATTTAACGTTTTGAAAAACTCTCAATTTCGGCCGACACATTTGACCTCTAAATGCCAAAATTTAATTTTGGAGGTAAACTGCTCAAAGGCAGGGGTTTATTAACTATTTATTAACTGAAACTGATTAATAAACTTTATTTCATGAATTATAAGTCAAAGCGTTATGCCATGTTAAGTGGTTTTTGATAAAATAATAGTTATCAGCTAGGCTAATACCCAAGGCACCACCCAAGTCAGCTAGCGACGTTTAATGCATCTATCAGGTGACCGGTTGGTGGCGAGCCCTTCTTACCAAGCGAAACAACAGTTCCCTACACTTACTAGTACCGTTAACCTCAACAAGTGTTCATTATGATACCCCCTTAACCAGCGAGCAGAGAACTTGCAAACTCAACGTAGAAGGAGTTTTTCCGAGTTGTAGCTGGAATTGTCCTTAACAAATATGGATATGGAACCCATCCCATTTTCGACCTTTATTTTTTATTAAATATTATTTAAAAGGTTCGGGATAATAATTTGAAAAATGAGGAAATATTTTTTTAAATACTATACCTATGTTAAAGACTAACCCTTAGGCTAAAACGTTCTGAAAACCATGACATCATATACACAAATGTAATATTTACAACGATATTAGTTATAGAGAATTGGAATGTAAATATGTAGGTTAAACATTTCTTTGGTATAGAAATTAGTAAAATAAAATCAAACGCTTAGGAGAAAAACAATGAAATAACATAAAATTCGAAATGTTTAATTATATAAACAAAAGTGCATTTTTCTATACAATAATCTGCTCATTTATTTACAACACATTTATCATTGTATTGGAATCTAGCGTTTGAAATTTTATCTTTATGATCAAAGTGATGTCTATGTATAAAAATTCCCCAGACGTACGAGGTCACTATCCGTTCAAGTTAAATTATAATTTTACTTTAATAATTTCTTTTTAATAATAACGAAAAATTTCCAAAAAATAATTAGTAGGACTATAAAATTCCAAGATGGAAATTTCCGGAGAAGGATTGTATCAGGGAGACGGTGTGTATACGTATAGCGGGAAATTGCTTTATTAAAATGAACGAAGCGGAAAGAAAACAATTTACCGGTACAGGATTCCACGATAAAATTGGTCAGCGCGCGCAATAAATCAAAGCAAAACGGTTTCTCGTGGTGAAACTTGGCTCGCCGTAGTCGGCAGTGCGTTCTCGCTATTCAATCATCGGAGATAATTTGGCTCCAGCATCGCGCGGAAAGAAAGAGTCGAATACGCTCCGAGATGGCTTATCTGGCTCCGCAACGCGTCACGAAAACATTTAATTGAAATGTTCGTGATGCCAGTTTATTAATTTGGAATGGCATAGTACACGTACTCATGTAAAATTAAATCTCCAATTAAATGAGAGATATTAATCTCCTAGTCGAGAGGGGGTAGCTTTTGACCCTTTCGGCGAACCCGAGTTCCGCGTATAAAGATTATACCCCCACGTTGTTCCATAGAGCATGCCCGGATTGAAGATACTACGGCAAATTCGAAAATCTTTAATCCATCATAAGACCATTATTAATTTCAACTCGTTTTGACTTTTTGTAAAATTTCCTTTTCTTGAAGTTTGTGTTACGCCGTATCTTTGTCAGTTTTCATCACTTAAAAACATATCTTTGGTGAAAAGAAAAACGTAAATTGTTCCGTGAACAATTATTATCGTATAATTGATAAGATATCTTTGACAACACTGTTCGTAATGTTGCTGCCTTAAACCAAATCAATATCCCGTTGTCAAAAGGTTGTAATAATAAAAAAATGAAAAATCTTTGGGGCCACTTCATGATAAGAGGATAATTTTGTTCCAGTATCAGTTGGAGTGCTCATAATATACGGGAACCCACAAAGGCGCGTGTCCTGCTGAGGTTACAAGTGTAAAGCTTAAGAAAACAAAAATAAGCTAACCTAATACTTCGCATCTAACAAATAATTTTAAATAGGTCAGGATTATCAATTTATCGAGAAAAAAAATAATTTACTGGCTCTGTACGTTCTACCAACATTCATTATCGTCGGGACGAAATATATTATAGTTTTTATGAAATGTTAATAATTTTGGCACTAAACCATTTTATCTCCCATTTAAAAATCCTTTGGTGGAACTTCTAAATATTTTAAAGTAAGAAATACATGATTTGCGATAAGAGATCTTGTCAAATTTATTTCATTATTGGTTATAGATTATGTGTACAGGAATCCATACCTCTACTTGGAATGCTTATCGTGGCAGATTTTCGTCTCGATGTGGCCGACGGTTTTTTTGACGTCACTTTTTAACTTAACAAACAATTACGTAAGATGGGTGGACGCGCAGAGGATATTTTTTCTCTCGTAGGCGGGGCCAAAGCTTTCAGCGATACAGCATGATAAGCATTCCAAGTAGACGTATGGATTCCTGATGTGTATAATTATTTGAGGTCTAAACAAGATCAAATACATGGTATGTGATTCGGGAAAAGGTTATTCAATTCCATATTAGGTTTACAATTTTTTTTTAAGTAAGTCGTTGTTATAAACCTGTGTTTCAATACCATGATCGTTGGATCCCTAAATGTTATATTTTCGAACGCGATTGAAACACAAGCTTCTAACGTTTTTACTTCATCCTCTCGAGACAGATAAAATAATTTTTTTTGTTTCTAATGCCATCCCCCAAAACGTCAGTGCTAGTACCGTGTGAGCCCGAGCTCAATTTGAGACCGAGCTCAGGTATTTTAAATAAATATTGTAGGCCTGAAACGAGACTGATAAGTTATCACGTTAAAGCCGAGCCCGAGCTGAGGTATTGTGGATCGCATATTGTAACTAGTGAGCCCGAGCTTAAGCCCCTGTTAAAAACAAATAACTTCGAGCTGTAGCTTGAACCCCTTTGATGATTCGCATTACTTGGAGCTCGAGCCCGAGCCCGTATTATTATTTATAATTCTTGTGCCACAGCTCGAGACTGATATCTGAAGTGAGCCCGAGCCCAAGACCGATTAGAATACTGTTTTCGTATCTGAGGATGAGCTTGACCTACTTCGAATTCCCGATATTTTTTAGCCCTAAGCCCACATTCGAAATTTATTTTGGCAAAACATTGCGTTAGAAGCTAGCGCCGTCCGGATTTCCGGGCTCATGGCTGCCTGACCACCTCCAACTGTCTTCCAGGTGTGCCAGTGATGCCGGAATGGAGCTCGAAAACACTTATTGGGGTATTTGATAAATAAATTATGCGATGAAACATCGAGCTCAAGCTTGAGCCTTTAGTAGTTTTAAAATTTAGTGAGACAGAGCTCGAGGCCACCATTTTATTTGTAAGTAACTATAGGGGGCCTGAGCCCGAGATCTCATGTCGAATTGTAATTGTTGCGAGCCCGAGCCTGAGACCACCCGGTGATTTTTAAATATAGAGAGTGCGAGCCCAAGACCACCCGTCGATTTAAAACTACAATGAGTCCAAGCCCGAGACGGTTTGAAGGTTTTAAATCTACTGAGCTTGAGACCTCACATCGGCGGTGAAAATTAGATTGCGAGCTCGAGCCCGAGACCCGGCCAATAATTGGTGAGACGACCTAGAGTCCAGCTCTTGGCGTTGACCTATTCCTTCCGGGTACTTAAAGTAAAGACTATTTTTCTGCGATTTATTGGCTTCGTGAAACCACGTGTTTAATAAGTTAATAATCACGTGATTCCGAAAAGCCAATCAACACAGGAAGTTCCCAATTTGCCACACCTTTTAGGCTAGATTTTGATGCTTACTCAAATTGTTTTGAATTATACGCTAACGACATTAAGTGCAAAAGTACGCAACTTGACAGAAGCCGATACCAGGGTTGGACATAAAGATATTTAATTCAGTAGTCAGCCTGACTAGTGAGCCTCCTATCTTAATTTCTTTAGAATAGGAGTTTATTATCACTTGAGTTATATGACTTTGGCCGATCACAATTTTGACTAGTTAAAAATATTTCCATTGATAATATCATCAAATGACGCATTCATTTGAGATCGAGATTCTGAATCAGAACTTGTAAGAGGTGCAGTGGACTCACTTGACTCTTGATTTTCTGCAAACTCTACAAGCGTGCTGGTTGAACCATTTCGCTTATTGGGTCGTCTTTCGCAAGCTTCAAACCACGAATTTAATACTGGTAAAGGGTCAAAGATGTTACAGACCCTTAGTTCATTTTGATTCGGATACTTTTGTCTAGATGGTCCAATGTAGGCCTTGATCGAGTAGAGCTCTTGGTTTGGTTTGAAATGCAGAAACCCCTTTCAGCTTTCACTGACGATGGAGTGACTAATGTCAGAATTTCAAGAATGGTAGATATTATAGGAAAACCTCGTTAATTTTTCACTAGTCAAATTGACTAGTGAGCCCCCAGCTTTTGATTAATTTTAGTAGTCAGAGCAATTATTTTAGTAGTCAAACGCCGTGACTAGTGCCGTATGTCTAACCCTGGCCGCTACTTGCTTTAAATGAACGCGGATATGTTGGTCCTTCCCCAATCGTGTCCAAGAAAAGTTCGACCATGATGCCATAATTATAAATGAAAATTATAATAATTAAAAACTTATCGTCTAATTTTTGAATTTTCAATCAGAACGCAATAAAATTATTCCACTTTTTAATTTTCAAGATGACGCTGCAGACAGATGCTTAGGCGTTTCCATTCTGAGAGACTGAGAAGTATGAGATCATGGCAGCATGGGACAATATTATCGTACATAGTTCTTAGTTTTACCAGGAACACATAGAAGTAACTAACAAAAAAAGCTTTTCTACTTAAATATAAATACATTCTTAGTAAAACCATATGTAACATAATTACTCATAAGTGTGCCAGAAAAAACTTTTTCACAATGAGACATTGTTGCAAGGATATGACGTAATTGACGTTACTTCCCAGTCGACGATGGTTTTATCGTCATCAAAACTAGTTCTGGCGGGGAGGGAAGAAAGTAAAAACCAGTTTTACGCGACGTTAGTCCGTATTTTCTTTGGTGACTGTGAAACAAGGTCTCATTTAAATTTTCAATACTGAGATGTTAAAAAAAGGCACACTTATGGGTAATTATGTTGCATATGGTAAAACTAACTGAAAACGTTCTCCAGTGCCCCTTATAGATCCTACCGTAGCGAGCCCAGAAATGTATCATTATTGTAAATTGCGTACATTCCCCAGATCGTTTTAAAGTCGTGAGGTTTTTCTAAGTTAAAGACAATAAGTTTTTTTGTAATTCGTTCTTTCTTACTGGTGCCATTTAGGAACGTGAGAAATCTTACACTTCTACAAGATGATGGTTCGTTTCAGCGAAGGCTACTCTCTGACTAATGACGCGACGCGGATTCGAACATTTCGCCAAATTGGAATAGAGTTCCTTTGTCTTAGGGCCTAGGACTAACGTGACTCAACCCGTACACGAGACTAATTTGAAACGCGTGAGCCACAATCAGCGAACAAAAATATATAATCGACAACATACGAACAAATTTTATATACTTTTTCGCGTTTTTGGGTGGGGAAAAGTTTCTTTCGGTGGTGCTTTTGTAAAAGAAATATTGTAAACACGGGCCAATCAAATATCGTCGAATGAATAATTCCAAATTGCGCCGCTATGAGGTCATATCCTTCGCTTAGAGGATAAAAAAATTATTGCAAAATGGAAAAACCCATCACGATCTCTCGGATAATTTTCTCAATAATGATCAAGTAATAAAAAAAATTACATTTTATAATCTTGAAATATAAAGTTTTTATTCTTTTAAACCGGGCAGGTTCGCTTTATTAAGAAAACTGGATTTTTGATTAATTTAGTAACTTGAAAAATTTTCTCGAGTAATATTTAAAAATAAATATCAAGGAACTATTTCAGAGAAAATAATTTAGGATAATGGTGTCTATTTAATGTGTTTTCTTAGTTTACAATTTTTTTAATAATTTTGTTTGGTCTACTACAGATGTACTTTTAAAATTAATAAAAATTCTGATCTTTAGAAATCTGAATATGCTTTATTCGAAAATCACAGATTACAATTAAATTGAATTCAAGAAAGACCGGGAAAAACCGCATTTTGTTTTGATAGAATAATAATAATCAGCTAGGCTTATTCCCGAGGCACAACCTTAGGCCTAAGTCATCAAGCGACTTTTAAACCCCATAATTCAGGTGGCCGGGTTACAATGCGTAGGAGGGTGGTGGCACGCCTTTCATGCCACGTCAGCCAACAGTACCCTACACTAACCATTACCGTTAACCCCAACAAGGTTTTCTGGAAGGGGCAACCAAAGAGCTCGGTGGGGTGGCGGAGTGGCTAGCACTTTCGCCTCGCAGCAAGAGGAGCCGGGTTCGATCCCAGCTTGTGGCACTGGGTGAAAACTCGGAACTACTCCTTCTGCGTTGAGTTTGCAAGTTCTTTCCCCTCTGGTTTAAGGGGTTTTCCCCCGAGTTCTTCAGTTTCCCCTTCCATAAAAACTTGTTGAGGTTAACGGTAATAGTTAGTGTAGGGAGCTGTGGGCTCGCTTGGATTCAAGGGCTGGCCACCACCATCCTACGCATTGTAACCCGGCCCCCTGAATTAAAGGCTTCAAAAGTCGCTTGATGACTTAGGCTTAAGGTGATGCCTTGGGTATTAGCCTAGCTGATTATTATTATTATTATTATAACCCCTTAATCCAGTGGGGAGATAACTTCGAATCTCAACGCAGGAGTTGTTCCGAGTTTTCACCCAGTGCCACAAACTGGGATCGTACCTGGCTCCTCTTTCTACGAGGCGAAAGTGCAAACCACTCCGCCACTCCACTTCAATTAGGAGTTGTTTTAAGAAAATATTTTACGTAAGGGCTGATTTTGGTCCACAAATTGGAATACATTCAGAAGCGTAAAATATAAAGAACTTAATTATTGTAAATTAACAATATTTTTAAATGTATTTGCAAATTCTGGTGATACAATTAATTTAAAATATAAACAAATCATTTTTAAAATTATTTCAACACCAAAAACGTAATCTATGGTGGTGGTCGACAATCTGATTAACGAGTTTTTCCAGTTTTGTAATGCCTTAAAGTGAGTATACACAAACAATTTTCAAGGTTGACCACCACATTTCGCTTTTGCAACATTTTTGACAACATCTGCGATGTGAACTATTCTGAAGCCATGTAGAAGTTTATTTACATCTCTTTAAATCGGTAAAATTCTAAACTTTAACTTGAAAAACACTAACCTCTTAATTAAAACTAGTAAAGGAGAACTTTGAAATTTATCACGCTTTAATTCTATATAACATACATCCATTTTATGTGGTTTAAATCACAATTGTTCAATTTAAAAATTGTTTCGAAAGTCATGGAAATATAAGTTGAAATATCCTAAAGCCATGACTTGAACGACTTTAAAATGCAAAGTTAGATTAGGCCTTTTTAAGTACTGGATTTAAAAGTATAGCCCTATAAATAGTCCCTAATTATTGAATGGTCCACCCTTGTTTTCCCACGAAAGATTTATATATTTCTCGTATTGTAATCACTTGAAAAAACGAATCTGTTCCATTGCACCGAATCCCATTCGACCGAAAAAGCCACACTTTGGCGGATTTAGGATTCGGTCTAAAGCGATTGTCCCATTCAACCGAAAAAACCGCACTTTGGCGGACTTAGGATTCGGTCTAGTGGGATGTACTGGTCGCCTCGGCGGATTGGGTAGCCTGCTGTGGAGCGGCGGGCCTCCGTATGAGGGCACGGCGGACCCATCTCCCGGCCTTTTGGACTCCCACCGGGATCTCCGGTGCCAGCTGTGCCGGGTTACTTGGGCTGGGCTGCTGTGTGCTCGTCGTTCCCCTTTAGAAGCTTTCTCCAAAGTGTTTGACTCTTTACCTTCATAGGTAGGGTGTCGGCTGGAGTTGCTATAGCATCCACTCTTAATCCCACTGCTGTGTGCGAAGTGGGGATTGGTCCACCCGTTGCTGCACCTTCTGCTGGGTTGAGTGGCTTGCGTCAAAGGTGCGACCATCAGTAGTAGGGTTCTGCTACCCATGCTGGATTTGTCACCTGTCCGGGCTAGGGGGACGCTGGCCCCATTCGACCGAAAAAGCCGCACTTTGGCGGATTTAGGATTCGGTCTAGTGGGGTTGTCCCATTCAACCGAAAAAGCCGCACTTTGGCGGATTTAGGATTCGGTCTAGTGGGGTTGTCCCATTCAACCGAAAAAGCCGCACTTTGGCGGATTTAGGATTCGGTCTAGTGGGGTTGTCCCATTCGACCGAAAAAGCCGCACTTTGGCGGATTTAGGATTCGGTCTAGTGGGATTGTCCCATTCGACCGAAAAATCCGCATTTCTCCGGGTTAAGGATTCGATTTTATCCGAAAAAACGACCGATATTGGCCATTGAAAAATTAAAGTTGATGGCAACATTCAATAAAGTAATTACAAAGTCATAGCTTACTCTTAAGACAAATAATTTATGGTGCTCTTAATTAGCTTAATTTTTCTTATCTCATTCGGAATCTCAAAGAAGTGGCCTACGCAAAAAGGCAAATTTAACTTTGTACCAGCATCCTTAATCCTTGAGGGAAATTCCAGAAGATAAATTTAAATGAATGCCCTCTCCCCCGGCGCGGTGGCAGTCTGAGACTCTCTTCTTATCAGCCCGACCGCTGGAAATTAAATCAGATTAACACATATTTTAAAACTATATCGAAACCACCCTGACTTTCACGGCGGCAACTACCAAAGAGATGGAAAACTTAGATTGCTTACGTATTTAAAGTCTTTGAGACTACGGAAAAGAAATCACAAAAAATTGAGATCGAAATAAAAAAACATTAATTAGCAGTTGTTTAAAAAGACCCTTTGAGGACAAAAAAGTTAATTAACAAGAATATGAAATGAATGAATGTTGCCCGATGTATTTGGTAGATTACGTTTTAAAAATACGCACATTTTAAGTGCTTGTCCGGAAATATAAAAGAACTACAGTAAGTGTTGTTGGAGTGTACAAGATTTTTCACGGTTATATTATTTCAGGTATTTTAGACTGCTTGGTTTTTGTGACTTAAAATCAAAGGGAGATACATAATGAATTTTCCTCTATTTTGGTGTAAGCATGAAAAAGGATTTGATTCACCCAATATTTGCATATTTAGTACAATTAAAGCGCTAGTTTTAGTGAAGTGCCTCAAAAGAAAAAGAATTAGTTGGGATGCAGAGTCGTTTGCACTTTCACCTCGCAAGAATAGGACCCGGGTTCGATCCCAGCTTGTGGCACTGGTCAAAAACAAAACAAGAACTTCGTCAGTGTATCAGAATTTATAGCCCGGTGTACCCATAGTAACAGAGACCATACCACCGGAGGTCGATCATATTTCCCTACGCCATCGTCCACCTAGCACGGACAGGTGACAAATCCAGCATGGGTAGTAGTACCCTACTACTGATGGTCACAACTTGACGTAAGCCACTCAACCCAGCAGAAGGTGCAGCAACGGGTGGACCATTTCCCACTTCGCACACAGAAATGGGATTAAGAGTGGATGCTGTATCAACTCCAGCCGACACCCTACCTACCAACTTCGTCAGAAATCTTTATGGAAGACCCCTTCAATTTTTCAAATTACACTGTACAGTGGCGCCAAATATACAGGGTCTTTTTTTTTGCTCGGAAAAGTGTTTTTTTTCAAAAACTATTTATAGTACCGATTTCAAATTTGGAAGGTCAATTCTCTATACCGGGGGACATCAGTTTGAGAAATTTGAGCGTTTTCGGTAATGTTTTTCACCAATTTTGAAAAATTATTTTTCGACCACTAGGTGCGAGATAAAAAATTTCTATTATAAAGTTGTAGGCCGTCATCGAAAACCCTTAAAAATTGTTCACTCGACGAAAAACAATTTATTTATCAGTGAAAATTCGAGCTTGAAAAATTTACAAGTTGGTGAAGCCAAATTACGATTGTTTGAAACGATAATTGAAACCGAATTACCTAATCCAGTTGAAACTTTGGTTAAAAAAACGACCGGATTTAAAAAACACGAGGCTATAGGTCAATCCTAAACATGCATTGGGTATTTAAAGGAAAACTTTGGGAGATTATTATCAGTGTTTGATAATATTTCGAACAATGCCTCGTTATTCAGTAGCTGAGCGTACCGAGATAGTTGCCATTTACTATGGAGAAGCAGCGCAAAACCTTAGAAGAGTGACTGAAATCTTCGCAGAAAGACATCCAAATGGAGCACCATCTGTAAATACAGTAAGACGAGCAATTCACGATTTCAATCAATTTGGTCACTTGCAACCTAGGTTTCGCGGATTGGGTCAACCGGATTTAAGACTTCGAGAACAATGTACTCGCGTACTTTGTGGCATATCCTCGTCGCAGTTGCGCTAACGCCGCTGCTGATTTGGGTTGTTCTGCAAATCGTGTGTGGAAAATTCTTCGTAAGAATCGCTATCACCCATACAGAGCTACGCTCCACCAAGGACTAATTGACGGAGACCATCAAAGACGTTATGAATTTAGCAACTGGTTACTAAATGCTGTCCAAGAAGATAGACAATTTTTGCCCCATGTTTTGTTCTCCGACGAAGCGTCATTTTCTAGAGATGGGCCCTTTAATCATCAAAACAGCCATCATTGGTCTGACATCAACCCACATTGGGGTTTTGAATATCATCACCAGGTTCAATTTGAACGGGTCAATGTTAGGGTTGGACTTGTTGGAAACCGTTTGATTGGTCCCTTTTTCCTGCCGACGAACCTCAACGGCCAAAGGTATTTACATTTTCTACAGAACGAACTGAGTGACGCAATCGACGACCTTCCATTGGCTGAAAGACGTCAGTTGTGGTTTCAGCAAGATGGCGCCCCTCCGCATTTTTCCCGGCAAGTAACTGAGCACCTCAACAACGAGTTTCCTGAAAGGTGGATAGGGAGAAATGGTCCAGTGCATTGGCCAGCAAGGTCACCTGACCTAACACCGCTGGATTATTTTCTCTGGGGATTCGTTAAAGCAAAGGTATACGCCACGCCCATTGAAACTAGGGAGGAACTCATTAGACGAATAATCAGTGCTTGCCGAGACGTCACACCAGAAATGGTAGAGAAAGCGTTTGAGAACTTAATTGTCCGCGCACAAACCTGTGTTGCAGCCAATGGTGATATTATTGAAAATGTTTTGTAAAAATTTATGTGAATAAAATATCGGCATTTAAAAACCAAACGTGTAAATTTTTTCAAGTGTGAAAACTCTACTACGTTTGTATTAGACTTGTTCCCTTTTCAATTATCGTTTCAAACAATCGTAATTTGGCTTCACCAACTTGTAAATGTTTCCAGCTCGAATTTTCACTGATAAATAAGTTGTTTTTCGTCGAGTGAACAATTTTTAAGGGTTTTCGATGACGGCCTACAACTTTATAATAGAAATTTTTTATCTCGCACCTAGTGGTCGAAAAATAATTTTTCAAAATTGGTGAAAAACATTACCGAAAACGCTCAAATTTCTCAAACTGATGTCCCCCGGTATAGAGAATTGACCTTCCAAATTTGAAATCGGTACTATAAATAGTTTTTGAAAAAAAACACTTTTCCGAGCAAAAAAAAAGACCCTGTATAGTTTTCCATTCTGTTGCTTGGCTTTTAGATAAATAGATAGATTTAAATAGATTCAGGTTTGCACTTTTATTTTTATTATTGTAAACAATATTTCGTACCTCTTCCTTAATCCAATAATATTGGAATGGTTAGACATCTTGTTACGTTTTAAACTAACCGGATATTTATTTCGATTTTTTTCCCAATCAATATAGCTTTACTCTCTACGAAGTGCAATTTGTATTCCTCGCGTACACTACTTCACTAAATACTCATAAAATTAACTAGAATCACAACTTAAGAATGGCGACGGACGGAATTTTCGGACGCAAAATTAGTCACGGGAAGAAAGGAAAAGTCTAGCTCTTCGGAGTTAGTTTTCTTCCCATTCTATTTTTTCTAAATATGATGTTTTTTACGATTTATATATAAAAAACATTGAAGTAACGCTTTTATTGGGTATTTTACGTTTCATAAAATACATCAATAGTATACCACTGAATAAAAATGTTCAATTATTTTCAATTTCAAATTGATTAACAGTAAAATAAATTAATGAAAGATAATACAGAACTCATACACAAGAGTAGAAATCAGTAAGCAGCGTTGCCAACCGTACTATAATTATAGTACATTTCGATAATTATACCTTTCGAATTTTTCCGTACTACAATTTCAATCGCGTACTATATAGTACGCTTTTTGCGATAATTGTATTATAGTTTTACTATATTTCCGATATTTGTGCGATAATTTAAGAAATATTAGACAGTTCCTTTTTGTTTACATAAGAACGGCGTTTCCAGTCTCTTAAGTAGGCTAAGAATTGAAATATTATACTCGGAGTGTTTGGTTTGTTCTCGAAAATACGGCTGACTTGACTAATCAAGCGTGTTGTAGCCTAACGAAAACGAAATATGTTAGTAACGGCCAACTATGATAAAGTGCTACAATGGTATAGCCAGTAATCAAAGCTGGCCGTACTTGTGTACTATAATTTTCTAGAAAATTCGAGAATTTTTGGGCTTCGATACTATAATTTCAGTTTTGGGACCTGGCAACGCTGTCAGTAAGCTTTCGAATTGTAAAACGTATTCTACGAAATGCAGTGGTAGGCCTAACCATTAACGCCATGAGTAGTAAGGTTATTATATATACTGTCAGTGAAAAGCGTTTAGTTGTATTCTTACCTTGAATGCAAATCCGTCGATTTAAGTAAATTAATTAATATTAAACTTAACGAAACTGTTAAGTCCTTGCAGTGGAAAGCAAATTTTTCCAACTTTGGAAAAGGTGAAAACGGGGCAAGCGCTATCGACTACGCGCGTCTGAGAGATAGGGCTGCCAAGTGCGGATGGTTTTTTCCGCTAAATTGAATACTGAATCCCACGAAAATAAATAGGAACCTGCGACTAAAAAAACGAGGTTTTGATAGCTAATCCGTGTTTTCCCAGCTTTCTGTTTGTACATATGAACCATAAATAGTTTTAGCATTTGTCAGCGTGCAGGTAGTTCAATACAAAAGTGATATCTTAGAAGTCTATACATTATTCTAAGAACTTTTGAAGATAACGTAGCCTATTGATGAGTTTGGGGGGGCTTTGAAAATATTTGGGGGGGGGGGTACGACGACCTTAAAACGGCCCTGTTTGAAACGTCTTGTTTTCGACACTGAGCAAAGAAGGTTAACGCGGCCTAGGACAAGCAAATCTAGTAAGCGCTATATTTAGTCTTTGTAGCGAAAAAGAAGTTTGCTCTCCAAAACGTCGGTTGGCAAACCTGAAACGTAGGTATAGATCATCCTTGGTTTTACATTTTAAACGCGACAGGCGGACAAGGCTTAAGGTTTTTCAAAGCGTATTGAGAAATTAAATTGCCTTCAAAATCACAATTATTGTTCATTAGTATGTATATTTATGATAGAAAATGATAGTTTTAATAATTATTACCTTTGTAATATAGAAATTACCAAGTTCAATCAAACGAGACCGGTCTCTCAATATTAAAAATTCCCGTCAAAATCCCATGGGAATTCCACCTTGGAGGAAAGAAGTATTCTGGCGTATAAAAGTCGGGCGCCACCTGCGGCTTTGTAAAATTCCCATCATGCTCTTTTTGGTCGGACGTCATCAAGCCAGAATGATGGCAGATAAAGCTGACGTCCGACCAAAAACCGGTTTAACCGGGGTAGTCTGGGTAATTCTAACATCAATAGGCGGGAAAGGACGTTCTTATTACCGCTATGGGATTTTCCACTCCAGAATCCTTCCTTCACCAAGATTCCACGAGCTAAAATGTAAAGAATCGTCTGCATTTTTCAATTGTTTTCTCCACTACTGCTCGCGTAGTAATCGAGGGGCTATCCAATCATTCCAATGTTAGAAAATTTGTACATCAGATTTCAGATTCCAAGTGATTTCAATATTTAATTGATTAAAACTACTATATTTACGATATTTTAAGGGATTTCACTGCTGATTTGTAGACCTGAAGTCTCTCAGTATGAATATATCGAGAGGACTATATTTTCTGACCACATATCGCTTTAATAAATCTGTATTCATCCGAATACCTCTAGTTTGAAAACGAGACTTTTCACGATTTTAGGATTCTGATAACACTAATTTACACAATTAATAAATGATTTTTGACAAATAAAATTGTTTTAATAATTTTTGGAAATCAAATTTTAGTTGGCTTTCAAACAATATATATGAAAACCAAATGGTTTCGTTTAACAAGCTTCAGGGACACGGCAACTGAATCCAAATGCTACGTGGGGGGAGGTGCCAATCTTAGAAAGTCGGCATCGACCAAAATTTATGAATTTTAAAATTTAGCTAATAATATAGAACTTAGTAATTTTCAAATATATTTTAATTACAAATCCAATATTTATTTGAAATTAAATGAGTAGAGCAATTAATTTTTTTTAATTATCTTGTTTGTATTAATTGTTGATTTATTAAGCCTTTAATAGACTGTTTCACATAAAAAAAGCTAACATTTAATTTATCATTTTCTAAATTGCCACCCAGAAGGTTTTTTTAATATAGCTAAATTGACAAATGGCTGGAATCCATATCTCTACTTGGAATGCTTATCCTTCCGTATCGCGTACGGTAAGATCACTCTGACGGCTTTGGCCCCGCCTACTAGAGAAAAATCACCTCTGCGCGCGCTCCCCTCTCACGTTGTTGTTTGTTAAATTAAAATAGTGACGCGATAAACATTCCCAGTAGAAGTATGGATTCCTGTGTATGGGAATAGAGTATTTTTCCAAAATGTACCATTATTATATATGGATAAATGGAATATTAAAATGAAATTTTCTTTTTCATTGTTAAAGGGAATAGAACCTCCAATGCGTTCTTTGTGGAAGACCCCATCGATTTCCTTTAATCCCTTCACAGTCAGCGATTATCAGCGCCGCAGGTATGAAAAGCCATGGGAGGCAGCGGACCATATTGGAACCCTCGGAGTTAATTTTCACTGATTTAGGTTACAAGCCTGTAGCTTTGACTGTACTAAGGTGATTACGTAATAAATTACAGATTTAGCACTACCAAAGGCTGGACTCTCTGTAATCGGTGTACAGAATTTAAGGAAGTGGTTATCCCCTTAGGCTTTTGGCACTCATATTTACTATTTCTCCCATACTAAAAAAGTTAGAACTACTCTAAAAACAAGGGAGGAATTTTCCAAAATTACCTCCTACCATCACCGCTAGTTAGAAGCAGTGGCTGACATAGTAAGCGGAAATGGTGGCTTTATAATTACCTTATCAATTATAATTTTTTAACGAACTTAGATAAAGGAGGGGTAAATTTCAATAATCGCACCTCCCTGTACAATATTTGTTGTGTCCCGATGACTGCCGTTCGTATCATTTTTTATTATTATTATTAACAACATATGGAACTGTAACTTGAATCGTGCGGATAAAGATTAGCCGGTGTTTTTAAAAAAAATAAAACTTTAACAAATTTTTTAAAATTATTTTCTTATCAAATCAAAATTAAATTCAAAATAATGTTACCTTATCAAGTTGTGTATGGCATATGACTTCCTAAAATAAAGAATCTTTAACTAAACAGGGGAGTAGTAGTTGTTAAGGAAATATTAAACTCTTTGAATTCTAAAATAAAAATATTTATAGAAAAAAGATTTCAAAAGTTTGTCCAAAAATGTTTTAACTGATGTTAGCCCGATTTGCTAAAACAAATTCTCTGCTATTGGTATAATCTTGATAGTAGATAATATTTTACGGATAACACTAAAGCAGTTTCATTTACATTTACTGTATACCATTTCATAATTAAAGTTTAAATCAGTTTTAATGGTAGTTTTGGCCAATGAATCCGAGAGAAACTCACCATGATAACTGAGTTCATTAGTTCTTTCCTGTATTTACTTTACTTATTTATATGTGGTTTTATTAAAAAAGTTTTATCTTTAATTAATAAATTAATAAAGAATATTTTCCGATATTAAGACAGATGCTGTTTATTGCATATTTCACAATTAAAATAAAGTCATAATTAATTGTCAGAGGCCTTTGTCATTTATTTAGTTAAAAGTTAAAAAAACACTTGAAATATTTGTATCATTACTTCACGTACGGTTCGATAACTTTAATTAGTATGTAATTTAAAAAATTAAATTGATAGTGACTGTTATTATAAGAAAAGTTAAGATTTGAAAATATTAATGGAAGTTTTGTCCTACTTTGCAGCTGTGCAACATATTTATTTTCGACTGAATAATAAAATTATTTTAATAACACTTTAGATTATGAGAGCATCTTTTTTAAAATAAATAATGATTTGCAGGCCTTTTTTTTAAATACATTTCCATTTACATTTTGTCCTTGTTTAGAACTTAGCATATTTTCATGTTGATCAAAAATTACTTTTTATTACGGTACCTATGATACACAAAATAATACGAAACAATTACACAGCTAAACTTGTTGAAAGGACAGTCTTGAACGTATTATAATTGATTAAAATAGAAACCACTATGGTACAATAGTGGTTTTTATTATAATCAATTATTTACCTAAAAACTATTCACATTAGAAACAACAGTATACAGAACTTTCCAAGTAACATCTGGCATCAGCGACACTTCATGTTTTTCTTTGCTATTTTGGTGAATCTTTATAAAATGTAGTTCAAGGATAGGCGTAAGCACTAGAGCGAAACCCCACGACAAAAATTCCTTTTACGAAGAAAATTATTGGTAAAGTTATTTCAGCTAAGCTCCCTCTATCAGTAGGATATGCTTAAATGACCGAACGCTAATCGGGAATTCACCCTTGATACCCTCAACCTTTTCCCAGGGACCTTCTTACATCGGCGGTACATCTCCGCAATCTTTGAGCCGATACAACGAGAAACCCTCTCTTTTTAGCTAGAATAATAGCTGGCTCGTTTGTTTTTAATCGAGCAGCGCGCCGACTCAAAGAAGAAGATAAAAAAACTAAAGGAAAAAAAAGTAAAGTCGCGAGATTGAGAATTTTAACCGGATTTGTTTCGTGGGGTTTATGAAGAAAATATTAATTATCGTTCTTCTAGGCGCTATGCACGAAAAAAGATCCAAAGGCAGAGCGTAAAAGTCCGTTTATCTCGGCATCGTGCAGTCATGGTGGATATATATGATAATATTGGAAGTGGAGAGTTTGGCGGAGGCCCAGCTATGAGAAATTTCCTCGTTGCCTGGCCGAAAGGTCGAAACCATGAAATCTCCGATTTTCGTTTCCCGTTTTCCGAAAAAAATAAAATGATTTTCTCCTTGGGATTGCGCGCCGAGTGACTTCTCGTTCTCGCCCCGAACCCGCGATGAACGGAACCAGCGAAATATGTATTTACGCGAAATAAGTTAGACTCTGATGTAATCGGGCAGCACGAAAAAGGGTTCTATACAGTTTTTTTTCTGTTTCTTTTTTCGGTTTTCTCGTTCAATCGTGTTTTACGCGGTGAACGCCCATTAAAGTTCGTAATTAGAGCAAGCGTATAAACAGATTAACGGGTATGAGTAATTGTTATTTTAATTAAATTAAGTTATTTTTTGTTAGCTGTAAATAATGTCTCAATGTTTAATTTTTATTATTAATGAAATATGATTACTTTAATAAACGGTTAAATTAAAATCCTTGAGTGACGCAATTTTAAAATTGCAACAGCAAATTTAGCAATCTCGCGCGTACGGACCTTAAGTTAACGAGATAAATTTTACAGTTAAATAAACATGACAAATGTTTTAAGGGTGGCGTAACTTCTGAACAACAATTATCCTAAATAATTAAAGTAAACATTAGTTTTTACATTTATACATTTAATTTTAAACTTTGCGCATATGGCCAATTTATTTTACAATTATTTTTATCACAGTACAGCAATTGTAATAAAGTAGGCAAAATAAAAATTTATTAATTTTATTTTAATTTATGCTCGCAGCTTAGCTCCGTACTCCGGTATTTCATTGGTACCCTAAACATAGAGAACGGTCCAACATTTTATAATTTTGCGTGCCGGTTTTTAAATGTCAAAGTAATTTCAGAATAGACAAACGGATTTTGATATCTCAGACGCTCAGTGCTTAATTTTCGTGTTGATTTTGGGATTTCTAGCTGATCTTTAGATGTTGGAACTACTTTTCACCCCAATTCCTGGATTTCCAAGTTGATTTTAAGATATCTAAGATCTTTATTCTTTACAGTGCACGGGATTTTTACGAAGTTTGAACTCCTCGAAACATAGCCATTCATTGAAATAATGTATTTACTATATCAGTTGTAGTTCTTGCCTGGACGTTCTTATCAAATGTTAATTGCATTTTTTTAGGCTTCAATATTTAGAACGAAGTCATCAATGGCCGTTTTTCTTTAGCTTTTCTGAGAGTCACTCTTCATGAGCATATCATAATAGTAAATTGCGAGGGGTAAGACAGTCTCAGATAATCTGTACACCGAGTTCGTGCATTTAGCACTGTTAAAGGTACATATTTTCAAGAGTTCGCGAATTCCAATTAGCACTGTCAAAAGTACGGCAGTGTACACCGAGTTCGCAGAGTGTCTAACCCCTCGGTAAATTGTAGTATTTAAAATCGCGAACTTCTGCCTCTTGAAATTTGTCATAGAATTGCTAAAATCCCTCAAGCACGGCTGTTCGACGGCCTATCTACTTCCGAAAACACCTTAACACCGATAACGGCGATAACAGACTTTGCTAATTCTTAAACTGCAACCAGTTGCGAAATTATTTACTAAAGTTAGAGCTACAGTTAACGGAGAGTGATTAGTCTCTGTAGCTAGTTAGAGCTACAGTTAACGGAGAGTGATTAGTCTCTGTACCTAGTTAGAGCTACAGTTAACGGAGAGTGATTAGTCTCTGTACCTAGTTAGAGCTACAGTTAACGGAGAGTGATTAGTCTCTGTACCTAGTTAGAGCTACAGTTAACGGAGAGTGATTAGTCTCTGTACCTAGTTAGAGCTACAGTTAACGGAGAGTGATTAGTCTCTGTACCTAATTAGAGCTACAGTTAACGGAGAGTGATTAGTCTCTGTACCAAGATTAGGAAACGTTTTTGAAAAGGGAGACCACAGCTTCTTGGTGACAATGGTTTGGATATAAAAACCCTATTTGAAATAAAAACATATACTACTACTACAACAAATTGGACATTAGTTTTCCTGTATGCGATATTAGCTCAAACTGTATGCGTGGTTATCTTAAAGGGAACCTTTTTAAAGCATCAATTAAGAATTTAGGATCGTATCAGTCAGCGAATATCTGATTAGAAGAATTTAAAACCACTTTTGCATAGTAAAAACGGTATTTATTTTAGAATAAACATAAAATAAAAAATTCTTCTAATCAGATATTTTAATGCATAGGGTTGGACTAACCAAATCGACAGTCAGCGAATATTTAAGAATCATCATTTAAAAGACAAACATATATGCATAAGCTCAACCTTATGATATATGTAAAGATATAAGCTATATCTTTTAAAAATATTGCGTATTTTGAAGCAGAGCTACCTGTATTGCCGGAAGTAAATGTGCTTGGAGTATAAATGGAAAGGTTAGAAACATGGGGACATTGATCGAGGATTTCCAAGCAAAGCATTGGCCTCCACCTCAAATTTGTTTCGTTCCTTCATGAAAAACGAGTTTCAATCATAGAAATAGAAATGAGACTAGAACCACTGCGCTTTCCGCCAATCCCAAGGGAAACGGGCCAGCTAGAAGGCTGCCATTAGGGTGGAATCGGGCTATCAGCGCCATCTCACAAGCGCATTAAACGTTATCGCCATGGTTACGGCGGAAATGTTGAAGTCGTGCGTCGTGCGCAGTGACGGTACTTTTGTCAGGGAAAACAGGAAAATCACGGAAATGTCGGGGAATTTTAATAATTTGTACAACGTCAGGCAAAAGTCAGGGAATTCAATTTTCTCTTGGCACTTTTTGAAGGTAATTTTACTATAGATCTATGACAAATTCTATGATTATCATTTATTTCCTTGAAAGTTTGGCTAATTTCTTCAACATTGCAATAACCTTTTTACAAGTCTATTTAAATTTATTAACTTCTAATTAAAATTTTAGCTTTAACAAAGTTAGGGAAAATCTCTTAAAATGATCAGGGAAAACCGGGAATAGTCGGGGAATTTGAATTTGAAAATTTTGTCGTTTAAGCATAACCGCGGAAAATAAAAAGGGTAAAAAATTGCGTGTTTTTTTGCACTGTAAACACAGATTTCATCAAGAAATAAAATGCTCATTTCATAAGTATGTATAATTATAGGAATAATTTTATACTAATCTCGGAATATAAGTGTTTTTACCTCTCCGAGGGGACTTTATACCCTAGGTGGGGTTATACAACCACCGTGTCTGTCTGTCTGTCTGTGGGTGGTTCTGTCTGTCAGGCCTGCGAACGCGTTCGCATTTTCGGGGCAAAGTGTAATCACTGCGTACCCAGTTTCTTAGAATCAGGGAAAAGGTTTTTCCAAAAGCGCCTTCTTTTTGTCATTGGGTGTAGTATAATTTTTTATTCGGCCGGGATTCGAACCCGAGCCCTCTTGCACGACAGGTGACCGTTCTACCGCATAACCACGGATACAGTTACGCTTCACTGAAAAATAAAAACTCTACCGAGGAGAGGTATATTTTGGCTTGCCAATTTGTTCATTTTCAGCGAACTTCAAGACCTTATGTTTGACTTTGAGTTGGGGATGAGCCATCATCACGTTTGGCTTACATGTAATTTACGTTAATTTAGATTCTTGTGAACGTAATTATTTGCATAGTTGTTTAAATAAGTTATTTAATGTCGTTAAAATAATAAATCAGTTTTTTTACAACTCTGCAATGTCGTAAAACGATCGAAGAACATAAACAAGCCAGACGACGTTACGCCCGTGATCATATTTAGTTTCAATTTTTTTACTAGATGGCGCGGATCTGCGCGATTCCACTCTAATGGCGGCCTTCTAGCTGGTACATCTCCCCCAATCCGATTCTAGTCTCATTTCTATTTCTATGGTTTCAACTAGTAAAGGAGCCACTATCGAAACCGAGTATACGATAAAAACATTTTGGATAAACCAGGAAACACGACGATAATATAAAGTTTGAACAATACTAAATTGCCCTTAAGACTTCTATGATAATATCGTTTTTCTACGTTTTTCGAATAACTGAAAATTTATATATTTTGGACCCTTACTTCGTCACAACATACAACAATGGCGGTTCCTTAAAATGATATTCTAGACTTGACATCATTGTTCATTGCATTTCCGCACAAACCAACGAAAACAAATCATTGAGTAAGATTTTTACTCCGATAATTGAAAATGGCGCTACTTTCCAGAAAGAGGATTTCTCAATTATAATTAATAAAACTAAGCAGGACCTTTTGACCACACCAGTTTGACCTGGCCGTTTGGACCCGGGTAGTTTTGCTTCCGGACATCCCGACCCCAGAGACGGTGAAAAAGCCGACTAAACAATTTACATCAGCACTGCTTGCTCATAATAGGTTGAGTTGGAATTCGGTTGTAGATTAGGCCATCATTTACTGATGAGTTGAAACATTCGTCGGTAGGTGGATCAATCAATATTTTTTGGCGTGGGGTCAAACCGTCTTCGGATCAAAAGGTCGTGGGGTCCAACTGTCTCAAGGACAAACTGACGAGCTCAAAATGGTCGGGGTCAAACTTGCGAGGTCAGAGCGTCATGTACCGGTGCGCACGGTGTCAGGTGTTAACAGTAGAGTATCCAGATTTAAGGTCGCCCGGGGCGGAACATCGAATTTGCGCCCCCTCCCACAAGGAATTAAATTAATCTCAAATAAAGACTCAAGAACCGCAGCTGTATACGATGAAAAGGTTACGCTTTGTTCCGAATGTTACTTAATGATTTATAGTAAACGCAATTTAATTAATCTTCAACGGTGGTATGAGATTGAGGGAAATGAATTTGCCAAGTAGTAGCCTAGCAGAGGCTAAAGAAATTATACGGCACAGACTGGAAACTAAACAAAAAGGTAATTTACCTACCAGATTTAGAATCGTCAATTCGTCATGTACCCTGCTTTAGCAGCTTTATCTAATATAAATCATCATATCGAGATACAGTGTGACAAAATAAACTTCTGTTATGGTTAGACATGAGTATACATGGAAGTCATTCAAATAGAAATCTCGATATAATACAGATATTATTTAATTTAATTAAATATGGAAAATAATCTTAAACTATATTTTTCTGTAATACAAGGAATATAAGTATAATGATAATCAGCGACTTACCATTAAAAATGGCCAAAAACACGCCCCCTTGAAAATGTGCGCCCGGGGCCATTGCCCCCCTCGCCCCCCCGGTAGATACGCCACTGGGTGTTAATTGAAATTACATCAAGATAAACTCCACTGTAGAAACACTATTTAGATTTACTTAATGACACCTTACCCCTTCAAACCACTAAACAAGTATTCAATCAATTTTTTAAATTAGTTTATTTCCTTAAAAATAATTAATTTTCACCATCAATTAGTAATATACTGCAACCAAAGCCTTTTTAAATGGTACCAGAATTTCTTCTGTACCTTAGTATGCAGATTTAAAACAAGATTTTGAGTGTTTTTTCTTGCTTTATTTGTCTAGGTCAGCGTAAATCGTAAAACTACCACTGCTGATGCGCTCCGATATCGATATTGAATTGGCGTTTTTTACGTTGATAATAGATGTTAGCTATAAATAAAAATCAGTCATTTCCCTACAGTAAACAGTCTATTAGGTCTACTGTCTCCTTTGCAGACAATGTATAAGGAGTATACAAGAGCTCGGCACACTCCCGGAATAATATTCTTTAACGCTAATTTCAGACAATGTATAAGGAGTATACAAGAGCTCGGCTAACTCCCTGAATAATATTCTTTAACGCTAATTTCAGACAATGTATAAGGAGTATACAAGAGCTCGGCAAACTCCCGGAATAATATTCTTTAACGCTAATTTCAGACAATGTATAAGGAGTATACAAGAGCTCGGCAAACTCCCGGAATAATATTCTTTAACGCTAATTTCAATGTTGGATGCAAATTTCCTAAAAACGATAAATCTGTTGCAAACGCTGAACAGTACATGACACAATCATAGTTTGTATGAAATCTTGAGCCACACGCGTACAAAGCGACGATAACAGTAACAGTTGTTATTTATTATTTTCTCTTGTTGAGGTTTCTAGCGGCGTGTTATCCATTGAGTCACTCAAAATGAGTTTGGCGCCGTGGAACCAAATAGACAGGAGGGACACAGCTGGCGAAAGCGAATTTCCACATAAATAATTAGCGCTTTTAAATGTCAAGAGAGTCAACAAAAGAAGTTCCAACTACCGCGTCGTACCGCGTGTTTGCGTCCGTAACCCCGACAAATAATCCATAACGGTCTTTTTATTTTCAACTCAGCTGATCCGTTAATTAAGTAAATGGCATCAGAGTTTTATTGTTCAGTAAATTAAGAATCGGGATTTATAATTAATTATAATATTGTTACAAATTAAGTGCTCAATTTAATGGTAATATAACCAATTTGGGAAAGGTATTAATGGGAAATTGCAAAATTGAATTTTAAACAAAGCGTGCTTTACTATAACTAGACGCATTACCATCTGTATGCTTTAAGCTCTTAACGTTCATAGCATTATCAAGCCCTTTTCCTTGAACCTATCATCCCTATAAATATCTATTTATTCGAACTTACACTAAGAAGCCCTATTTATTGGAACTCGCACTCAGAAGCCCAATTTATTCGACCTAAAACTCAGAAACACTATTTATTCGATCTAACACTCAGAAGCCCTACTTATTCGACCCAACACTCAGAAGCCCAATTTATTCGACCTAAAACTCAGAAACACTATTTATTCGATCTAACACTCAGAAGCCCTACTTATTCGACCCAACACTAAGAAGCCCAATTTATTCGACCTAAAACTCAGAAACACTATTTATTCGATCTAACACTCAGAAGCCCTACTTATTCGACCCAACACTAAGAAGCCCAATTTATTCGACCTAAAACTCAGAAACACTATTTATTCGATCTAACACTCAGAAGCCCTACTTATTCGACCCAACACTAGGAAGCCCAATTTATTCGACCTAACGCTCAGAAGTCCTATTTATTCTATCTTTGGAACTAGTACTATCATATCATTTTTACTTCACTTTAGCTCTATCACTTTTTCAATTCATTCTTATATTAACACTACGAGTTAACCCAAATAGTAGACTACATATAGGACTAGGCGGGTAGTTTCGCAATATGACAGGGTTAAGTGTGTCAGTTGTTACGAATGGACGAAATTATGAGTGTTTATAAAGAAACCACCGACACTTCTATAGGGACTTATTAAAAATATGTTAATTAATAACTTAATTTATTTTATATATTTCCACATTATTTTTGATTAAATAAAAGTGTTAATAAGAAAGACAAATTGGCCTAAATTTTGACAAACTCGGGCCTTAAGTTGAGATCGTTTGAATGGAAGCGTATTCTAAATAGGTTAAAAGTTAACCATATACAATGTACACGTGAAATCTAAGACGTTATCGTTAAAAGGGAAATTAATTTATTAGAATATCCTAAAGAGTCTGTGAATTTGGCATGTTGAAGGTTGATTTTGTGTATTTGGCATGTTGGAGGTTGAGTTTGTGGATATGGCATCTAGAAGGTTAAGTCTGCGAATAAAATGTGTATTATCAGTTTTTTATAACACAAAGAGTCATAAGTATTATGCTTCTGTATAACGTTTCCATAGAAAATAATTCAATGAGGAATTGTTCAACACTGAACGTACAATTAATGGACTGTAAATATATAATTCTTATATTCCGTGTGCTATTGAAAACGTTACCACGGAAACAGAATCTCTCAATCACAACTAACTATGGATTTTTGCTTATTTTCAAAATCCTATTCACTACTTCCGTTTCCCATCAGTAAAGTTCATGACATGCAGTTGGAAGTGACGTTATTTAGTCATAAACCGTGAACATTAAAGAATATACCCTTATGGCATATGTAAGATTATGATACACATCTTTTACTTTAGGATAAAAACACAGCATAATTTTTATCTGTTTACTTATTAAAAATCAAATTATATTGAAATTCCCTTTCTTTATATCTGAAGATGATTTTTAGATTAATCTTAAAATTAACGCATCAGATAACGTGCCTATCATTATCAAACAGTGCAAGATGACTTGGGCCTAGGGTGGTGCTTTCTGTATTAACCTAGCTTAAAATTATTAATATTATGGATTATTTTTTTAATGTTTTACAAAAAATCTGAACAAACTCATTATTTACAAAAGTACATTTATTCGGAATTCAATATTTCAATTACTGATTAGTCGCTTAATAATAAATAATAATAACTGTATAAGTTTTGCATAACACAGTTTTGGCGTTTTAGGAACTCCGGAAAAACACCTCTTTTGCTACGATGATTACCTGGGCACCCCATCGGATTCGCGATCAGCTGTTGAGGCGGAGCTTCGGAGTCGATTTGGCGGCGAACAGTTTTTCCCTCGCCTCCTCGAAACACCCCGGAGCGATCTTACCTTCCTGAAATAGAGCCGCCACGATAGTCCGCCGATCATTTCGACCCCGGCTCAGGTAGACTAAGGTAGTTCCGAGCGCAATCTCAGCTTCTCTCTCGCTCCGACCTCCATCCACACGTCGCTTTTGCGTTTGGCCGCCGACTGCAACGTCATCTACGTAGTATAGTCGCTAGAAATAAAAGTTCGGAAGCTTTACGAAAGAGTCAAAAAATAGATCGCCGTTTTCTTAATTCGGCATGACATTATCACGTCCGTCCCAGGTGTCCAAGGGAAACATGCCTCATCCGCAAGACATCTCGACGACCAACCCGTGCGGCATCCACAACCGCAACGCCTTTCAAATCGAAACCGTCCATCAAAGGTGCAAGAGGAGGTTGAACATGGGACATCTCTCGTATATGGTACCGACGGCGCAGCACTCTTCCATCCAGAATTCCGGAAACGGAATGCCGACCGCGGTCGCCAAGAGGAACGAACGCGAAAGGAAACGCGTCCGGATGGTCAACAACGGCTTCACCACCTTAAGACAGCACGTACCCAGCGGTGCTAAGAACAAGAAGCTGAGTAAAGTGGAGACTCTACGTTCAGCCATCGACTACATCAAACACTTGCAACAGGTACTGGGCATCTACGACATGCCGTCGCCCACGTGTCACTCCGATATCGATTTGTCGCTGGAAGACGACGAACAGACGTCCCTCGAAAGTTCTCCCGGCAGCGAATCGGCGCGAGGCAGATCATCGGACGGCGCCGACGAGAACTCTTTCCCGAGTGCGTCCGTCCCTTCCGAGACGACGTACGCTCCAGCCTACGGAGAACCGTACGCGCATCCCAACGTTTCTAACATGGACGTCGGGTACGGCACCCATTACACGAATCTGGACATGTGTCAATACCAAGGGGGTTATTCCAACATCCAATTGGGTGGCTGCTCCCTCGCGTCCTCGACCCTCGATCAGGACACTAACCGTCCGGGCCTGCTTAATTACAATACGGGAGACGAACTCTTAAGTGGCGTCACCACCTGGTTTAACTAAATAAAAGCCAGTAGGTGAGACTAAAACTCTTTTTATTTGCAAAATTAAAACGCTACGCGTGGCTTTGTGGTGGCTGCAAGAAATTCTCACGCGATTTCAGGAATAATAAAAAACTCTATTCTACACTAGAAGTGCCATTGGTTTTGCTGAATTTTATCTTTTATTTTCAAATTTTGTTTTATCGCCATCATCAGCAAATTCAATCTGAAATAGACAAATTTCACCAGAAATTTATTAATTATCGAATTTTATACGATATACCTCATACCGATACTCAGTTAAAGTTGAAATATAAAGTGAATATATTTTATAATATGGCTAATTCATTAAAAAAATACTTTCCATATTACATGTACCAGTAAATATATAGCAATTTGAAAAACCCAATAACTCAAATATCCCACAATAGTTATTTAAATATTATAATATTTGGGTTGATGTATATCTTTAAAAAAAATCACCTTCAAGTGCCATTGTCGAGAATATAACGATTGTCATAAATATTACGTAGGCAGTTAAGGAGGGCTTTCTAGTCTTGGAAATGTAGAAAAAAATATATATTCTGGACAATTTTTTTATACTGCTAAAGAGTATAAGCCCATTTTTATTACAAAATGTAGTAAAATTATATTTTTCATAAAATGTTTAAAAATGATCAGTATTTCACTTATTGTAAATATATATTTTTATAAGAAGTTATATACAGGTGAACCTGCACTTTTAGCTTAAGCAAATCAAACTCGATGTAAGTACACACAATGTATTCGACATCTTCAAAGTTTCAATTTGTGTATAAATGTTATGTAATATTATGTACATTTTTAGGGCATTAAATGTTAGTGTTAATAAAACGAAAATTCGCACTCTCATACTTTCATTACAGAGTTAACTCATTCAGCACGCTTTGGGGCTTTTGGGCTGCTATTAATTGCTAGTATATTTTTATTTAATCACTGTTCTCTCATGTATCTAGATTTAAAATTGAATGGAACGTGGTTGAAATCAAGTAAGCAGATATATTCAGTTTACTAAACAATATTTTACTTTTATTAAATTGTTCTGATAGCATTAAAAATGAATTTACACGAAAGTGTAACAGGCTTGAACTTTTCTTACCGGATTGAACAGCGAATCAATAAGGTTTTAAATTTATCCGCGCATCCCAATCTTGTTTAGATCATCTTCTTAAAGCCAATTAAGATTCCATAGATAATTAACGCATAGATGACGCCTGGAGAACTGTTGAAAATTTATGAACCATATATTTATTAAACATTTGGTTGGGATTTAAAGTTTGAAATCTGTCTTTGTAAATTTAAAACGATATTAACGTTGTACTATTATGTTACATAAAACCAAATGTATCAATTAATGTAGAAACCCTTAATTGCATCAGCATGGGGTCATTATGACCATTGACTTGGATTGTAGTACCTAAAAACGTTTGATATAAAACCACTTTATTTTTGAATGACTCTAAAGCTAGTAAGTATTATTTAAAGGTTCCGTAATGGGAAAGTAGATGGCGCCACTGGAAGGCAATATTTTTGACTCCCATATCTCTAAAATGTAGTTTTCTTTGTGCTTAGGTTTCGATATTAATAATGATTAGATAAAAATGTTAACAAAACGATTTAAAACGGGCAATGTATGAGTTTGAAAAGATAGCTTTAAATATCAGATACCAGGTCTACATTAAAACCGTAATAAAGTTATACTTACTGCTTTTAATGACCAACTGTTCAGATTATTTAGCATGTAATTTTCAGATATCTGAAGGTAATCAGTAAGATCAGGATTATATTTTGATTCCCCCACAAAGAAAATGTAAGAACTGATCTACTTTAATTCGTTTAACAATATTCCATAAGCTGAACAGTTATCTGGTTTATACGTTTATAATACATAAATTTATAGAAGGAAAACTTTCGAAAATAATTTAATTCGAGGATATGTAAAATATGAGGCATTTTAAATCTAAATTCAGATTAGTTTCGGGTAGAAACTATTTGGTTTTTACCCATATCAACTGATTTGATAATGTATCTTATCTTATCTGTCCGTTATCTTATCTATTTTTTGGAGTAGTTTAATAATCTGATAACAATTTTTTTGAAATTATTTAATAATCTGATAACAATTTTTTTTGGAATTATATAATAATCTGATAGCAATTTTCGTGGAATTATTTAATAATCTGATAACTACTTTTTTGGTAATTATTTAAAAATCTGATAACTATTTTTTTTGGTATTATTTAATAATCTGAAATCAATTTTTTTGGTATTATTAAATAATCTGATAACTAGTTTTTAGAATAATTAAATAATCGGATATCTTTTTTTGAATTATTTAATAATTGATATCTATTTTTTGGTATTATTAAATAATCTGCTATCTTTTTTGGAATTATTTAATAATCTGATAACTAGTTTTTAGAATTATTAAATAATCGGAAATCTATATTTTTGGGATTATTTAATAATCTGATAACTATTTTTTTGGAATAATTAAATAATCTGATATCTATTTTTTGGAATTAATAAATAATCTGATACCTTTTTTTGGAATTATTTAATAATCTGATAACTAACTTTTAGAATTATTAAATAATCTGATATCTGTATTTTTGGGATTATTTAATAATCTAATAACTATTTTTTTGGAATTAATAAATAACCTGATATCTATTTTTTTGGAATTAGTTTATCGGTTCAAATATCACTACTGTTATCTGAGAATCGGTTAACAACACGAGTTATATCGCTTTAGTTACTTTAATTGGCGGGGAACGGTTTTATAGAGGATTAAGCGTGAAATTAACAGACCGCCGACAGTAATTGTGTATTAATACGTACCTCAAAATTTCGTCAGAAACTACAATGGATTTTTTTTCGTAGGAAATGATAACTGAAATCGCCCGACCCGAAAGAAAGGGCTTCCCATCGCGCGCGTTTTATTTTATTATCTCTTTATGCGCGCGCTTATATTTCTAAAGATGCCACGTTTTAGTTTTTATTTTAAAATATAAATTACGATTTTTTATATTAAGGAAATATTAATCGTTTAAACCGCATTCAATCGTTCTTTAACAACGAACTATTTATCGCACTTCAAAAAAACGAGGCTTAAAAAGTTTCAGTTTTAATAATATTTGAGAAATTTGAAGTTAAATTAGACTATAAGATTTAGAAATCATAGTAACCACGGTAAAATAATAATAATAATAATAATAATAGATATTTCGCGATATTAAAAACAAAGTTTTTAAGATTAACATTGATTTTAATACCAAGAATTATCCGTTACGTCGTTATCATTATTATTTTAAATCAATATTAATTACTTTATATTAGACCAATTGAAATACATTCAAGGTGTAGTCCATTAACTGTTGTATCTTCAATGTAGCATTTAAATTTTAAACAAATATTTCTTGTTCCACGAAGTTTGCGATTTAAAAAAAAAGCGTCAAGATTATAGTTACCAAGAAATATTAAAGGGAATATGAACTTGTTTATTTTTAATAAATCAATGAATTTCACAAATCTGCCACCAGGTTTAACAGAAGCTTGTTACGTTTAAATCAAGTCGTAACGAGAGTTAACAGACAATTTTTAGATTTAGTTGCCATTCTCTTTAAAGGCCTGTAAACAGGTAAAGAATGCTAGAGCTAATAAACCAATATATACTAAAATATTATGTTTTATTACTTTTATTCCATCTTTAACTAGCAGATATATTTACTAAGCATCAATCATAATTTATTTATTTTTTAATATATATAAAAGTAAATAGTTACAAAGGTGCAATTTATTTGGTTTTGTTTTAAACATTTCTTCAAAAAAAATCGAGTTTCAAAGTCTTAATCAAATCTGTTTTTGTATTAAGTAATTTATATTTTATTAAAGGCCAGGTCATATTATAAAGGGGCACTGAACACATGACATTTATTCAGTTGTCCACATAGTCATTGTTCCTAAGTTTTTTAAAGGCATTCAGATTTGTAAAACATTTTACGATTGATATGTGTCGACATTAGAATTGACTATATATATATGTTAAAACGATTTTTAGCGCTGCTTACAATTCTTCTAATGATCGAAGAATGCCTTTCGTATATTATAATTCCATCTATTAGTTAATCATATAAGTAAGAACTATTAACCACGGTGAAAACCATTGTAATTTCAATTAAAACAAACGACTGCAACTTCATGGTTTAAATATTTTTATTTGAATTTAAAGTTGTTGCTAATTTTCGGATATGAGACCCCTTTTCAAGTTACTGTCTTGACTAAATTACAAATTAAAATTACCTTTTTCGTAACGTTTTTAAACTCCCCCCAATTGTTTTAACATGTATACTCTTTAACCAGATTTTATTTTCCATCTTCTTTAATAGCTACCGTTTCTTTAAATTTTCTTTTCAAAAAATATGATTTTCTTCTAATAAATCACCGGTAACTATTAGTTATCGGTTTTTATTTGAAAGTTTTTACCAAAAAAATTGATATCAATCAGTGATAATGTTATTAAAATTACCATTTAATTATAGCGCCCTAAGTAATATTTTGCAGAACATATTAACGAATATTTAAATTATTCAGATCGTTTATGGCGGTATTTCCTTCAAAAGAATATTGAAGGAACTATTAAATCTCAGATTTGCATAAAATGCTATCATATCATTTCAATAACGCTTCCTAAATCTATAACAATCTATTCAATGTTTCTTTCACAAATTAAAGCTTAAATTCTGCTCTAATGAAGTTTGTCACTTGGCACTTTTTTGTTTAAAGGGGCCTCCTCAAACTTTTTACAATGCATTCATAGCTCATGAATTTTTTAATTTATTAGTTTTAACGCATCATAACAATCACACTCTTCCTGAGCTAAAGCATCTTTCTTAAAATTTTCAAAAGATCCGAACAATGTTAAAACAAATCGGCTAGGCAAAGTACCCAAGGCACCACCTTAGGCGCAAGTCATCGAGCGACTTTTAATGCCATTAATTCAAGTGGCCGGGTTACAATGCGTAGGAGGGTGGTATTATGCCCTTCATGCCACGTGAGCTAACATCGCCCAAGACTCACTATTAGGTGGACACTTTTCTATGGTTCTGGGAATTCGGAGTAGTGTAAGAAGGGTAACCCTATGACGTCATTATTTTCCGATTCTGTGGGGGAGAATAGATCGAGTCGGGGTTAATATGTTTTACCAAAATGGCTTCGTGTGGACATTTTAGTAGATAACTTGATTATTTTATCAGCTTTCTCTGTTAACACCTCAGTTTCAGAAGGAGTATAAAGAGTAGCCCTAAAATCCTGCAACAGACGAATAGTTCGTTTTTATTCTCAACAAGTTTTTAAAGAAATTTGCAAACTCAATTCAGAAGGAATGGTTCCGAGTTTTACCCAGTTCCAGAAACTGCGATCGAACACGGCTCCTCTTGCTGCGAGGCGGAAGTGCTAGCCACTCCGTCACCCACAATGTTTGAGATATCTCCGCAACAAACCACTAAGCTGCACCGAAAATAGCAAATACCAAAAGAGGGAGTGGCCAATGTTGGAACCTTTTGGACAGGGCGACAGAAATACTAGTCGTTATATTCCCTTTAACCACTTTATTATCGACGACTTCATTTAAATTCTGATTTTATTTTAATTTCAATATTATTTTCATTATAAACCCTTAGAACCGTTTACGATATAGTCATATAGCTACGAGAATTTACATCATTCTATCAGCTTTACTATTTCTTACTTCATTACCAAATGAAGATTTCAATAATTTAAATTCAAATTTACTTTTAATGAAGTTGGTGGAACGTTGCGGACGGTAGTTCCTTCAAAGAAATCTAAAAAAAAATCAAACAATTAAATGTCAATTTATTTTTTAAACGATCATTCTGAAGAAGTGACGAAGAAGTCGGAGGTCTCGGTTTCGAGAAACCCTTTCTTGTTAAATTAAACTTGAGGAATCGTTTTTTGTCGTCTCACCACGACACCATACCGTCTTATAGGGTGTCCTTTTTTCCACGGGGAATCTCTTCGGAATTGGTTGGAGCTGCGGGGACAAAGCTATATTTAATGTCCATTAGAGAAGCCGTTTTCCTCCTCGAAGGGTCCGCACCATTAGGGCGTCGTGGTGTCCCATCCTCTCCCCTGACATGATGGACCCGAGAAAGCCATTACCCGACGGATTAATGTTTGCTGCTTCGCTTAAGTGTAAATTATTGTCCACGCGACAGTTCAATCTCTTACTTGCCGGTGCTCTTCTTGATATTCCGGCGGCTCCTAATCAGCTTATTACAAAAAATCAGAGACGATGAGAATAACACCTGGTTTTCGCGAATGCGGAATAATTAATGTATATTAAATTATAATATCTTCGTGCCTCGCGTATAAAATACCCTTTGCCACGTGCTGCTACTCTGAGTTCTAAGGCGACCAGCCTACGCCCTGTCAAGCATTTCGTGTCGAATATCTCTGGATGGTTGCTTTTAATGGCACATACCATCTTTTAATATTTATTTAAGATCATCTTCAAGTTGAGAAGTACGTAAGAAATGGTTGTCGGTGCGTTACTGGTGGATGAGCCTAAAACTACGCGCGAGCTTCATGAATTATTCTAATGAAATGACAGCTACTGTTGGTTTGAAGTGGGATAGTATTAAACGACACGAAATAGTTTAAAAAAATAACGTTGTAAGGGTTAAACTTAATGTTTTCTTAATTAGTTTTATTTCTAGTAGTTATTACAAAAATAGTGATTATCCATTAAGACATTTTCAGTAAAATGGTTTATTTAGTAAAGAAGCTTATAGTTAAAATAAAATTATCGTAAAATAATTCAGTAACCCTTTTTTATTAAGTATTTATTTTTACTATAGGCATTTATGAATTCATATTGGACCGTTTTTATTGTAATATTTTGAAGTCTTTATGTAAAGAATGGACGCAAGAGCCAATCAACAATCTCAAAGCAGGGCCGTCTTAAGGCATGCGCTAAATGGGCTACAGCCCAGGGCCCCCAGCCAGTTTTAGGGCCCCGGAAAGGCCTGCCATACAGTCTCTACTCTAGTAATAACGGTTTAGTTTGTTAAATATTATTTATGCTAATTTAATATTACGTATCTTTTACATACGTCTAAAGTAATTTGACTCATCGCCACATCGCGTATCCTACGGTACCAACAATTTCTAAAACCTAACAGAGTTACTGTCAGTAAAAATCTTATTTTCAGTAGGCCTATGTTATACTTTGGAAATTAAAAGTTTTGGTTTGATTATTGCGTAGTTGAATTTAGACAACGGACATACAAAGGCTGACCGCTGGGGAGCAAAAAGGTCTTAAGAAATAATTTAGCCCAGGGCCCCAAAAGGTCTTAAGACGGGCCGGTCTCAAAGATATTTTGTGAAACTATAAAACAGATAGGTTTAGTGTTAAAAAGGTATGACGACGAAGGCTCCAAAAGAGGATTCCAATTTCATACGCATTTATATTTTAACAAGCGCATGTCAAAACCATTAATTGATTATCTTTGGTTGTCAACTATTAGTATCCAGTTTATTCTGAGTAAAAATTTAACGCTTGTAAAACTGCATCCCTTTTAGATAAATTTGATTTGAAAGATTTCGCAGTAAGTCAAAAAAGAAAAAAGAAAACATTTGAGGGAGGAAATATTTATCTTCTAAATAAATGATACTAGGTGTACAAGAGAGGGTGGAATAACGAAATAGGCCCTCACTGTCGCTTTATCGAGGGATTTAATTACGCAGAGCCGCGTTCTCTTTAGTTTCCCACGCTCTGGGTTTTCTCCGTCACTGCGACACACAACACTCGCGGACATATCCGTTGCGCCTAAAGGAAACTCGAGACCCGCGAGGGTTTCCTGGTTCGGCCTTTCTAGGACGCCACCTCGACACAAGCTCGCCTTTTCACCCAAGCACATCATTCGATACCACGGATTCATTGTCGTTCTATTATCACTATTTCATGTTTTATTGTTTGATTACTCTCAATCGTATCAAAATGCGAGTCCACTTTTATTTTGCTGTAGTTATTTGGAAACAAATATGATTTAACGTTAGTAAATTAATGCCATTATATTTGATTATCTGAAACATTTATTCATGTTAGCAGATAATATCTTTGGAGTAGCCTGTTCGCCGAGTGATTCCCGGAACGAAACCACGCCCTTCAGCCTTTACACGTAGTTATAGAATTTTAAAGAAGTTATTTAAAAAAATTGAATAATCTCTATTCCTCAATTTTGAGTTTCGTTCCGTTATAGCACCAACGTATTTAGTTCAACCCAGGAGCAACAAACAAAAGGAGAACGCAGCTAACCTTTAAACACGCTAACGAAGGGTTGTGTACTGCCATATTTAATGATGTATTTTTAAAAGGCTAAATGATTTGTGCAAAATATTATCGTATTAATTTGTATAGAAATAAAAATACTTTCATTTTCTGACAATTTATTTATGGGTGTTATTTATTTTTTGGCATAAAATTATTTTGTTAAATTTTATACTGCATTTAAACTAGTAATATTTGTTTAATTTTTAAATGATTAATTATTTTGTTAAATTTTATACTGCATTTAAACTAGTAATATTTGTTTAATTCTTAAATGATTAATTATTTTCAATTTAATACCGTATTAATATGATAATTTAATTATTTTAAGGTCCTAATTTGTTATATTCTGTTAAAATAATTACTGCTATTATTTGATTCTAATTAATGGTATTTTTTAAATTTAATTAATTGGTATTTTGTAATTTAATTAATGGTATTTTTTAAATTTAACTAATGGTATTTTTAATTTAATTAATGGTATTTTTAATTTAATTAATGGTATTTTTAATTTAATTAATGGTATTTTTAATTTATTTAATGGTATTTTTAATTTAATTAATGATATTTTGTAATATAATTAATGGTATTTTTAATTTAAATAATGATATTTTGTAATTTAATTAATGGTATTATTTTATCTGAATTAAATGTATTCTTTAAATTTAATTAATGGTATAATTTAAAATAATACAATTGAATAAATTAATTTAATATAGTGGAATTATTTAAATTAATTTAATGGAATTATTTAAATGAATTTAATGGAATTATTTAAATGAATTTAATGGAATTATTTAAATGAATTTAATGGAATTATTTAAATGAATTTAATGGAATTATTTAAATGAATTTAATGGAATTATTTAAATTAATTTAATGGTATAATTTAAAATAATACAATTGAATAAATTAATTTAATATAGTGGAATTATTTAAATTAATTTAATATAGTGGAATTATTTAAATTAATTTAATATAGTGGAATTATTTAAATTAATTTAATGGAATTATTTAAATTAATTTAATGGAATTATAAATTAATTTAATGGAACTATTCAGACTAGTTTAATGAAATTATTTAAATTGAATTAATGGAGTTACTTAAATTTAATAATTGGAGTTATTTAAATTAATTTAATGAAATTATTTAAATTGTATTAATGGAGTTATTTAAATTGATTTCATGGAATTAATAAAATTTAATACCCTAATTTAATGACTAACGAAAGCTTGTCAATCATTTGCATTCAATTCAAAGTAATGCAATTATTATCATGTTCCTTTCATATTTTATGCAGGATCGAAATAAACCATCTATTTGAGAGTATTTCATTTGGAAGTCGTCGAATCCTACGTCGAAAAGCGTTATCGGAGTCGCGCTGAATCGGTGCCGGCGTCAACGAAGCGAAGCCCCGCATTAAAGGAGAAACATTATCCCGTGTTTAACACTTGTTATCTAATAATGCGTGACCTTTACCGAGGGGAAGTGCTGTCTGGGTGTGGTGGGAAAAACGTTCCCTAATTATCAAATAGGGTTTTTTTTTACCCACGGAAGTTTGTCTTTTCTCTCGCCAGTCAGTAACTGACGATTAATAAAACGTTCAATAAAATAACTGTATATTTGCGTAGTTGGTATTATCCCGCGCGGGAAAGTGGGCACGGACTAGCGGCGAATTGAATTAAAGAGAGGACGGTGTTAAACTATTGGATTTATGGGAATCGCCGTCGAACAAATTTCACGTCACTCGACGGCCATTCCTTTGGAATGTATTTAACCTTGTAACGTTTCTCGGTTTCTCTTCCCTCTCGGCACCCAAGTTTTTCGGTATGTGCGCTCAGCGGAAACTCGAGATTGTTGCTTTTGCCATTATCGGGGAAAGATGACATTGTTAATAATGTCGTTAGTGGGGAAAGATGACATTGTTAATATTGTCGTTAGTGGGGAAAGATGACATTGTTAATATTGTCGTTAGTGGGGAAATATGACATTGTTAATATTGTCGTTAGTGGGGAAAGATGACATTGTTAATATTGTCGTTAGTGGGGAAAGATGACATTGTTAATATTATCGTTAGTGGGGAAAGATGACATTGTTAATATTGTCGTTAGTGGGGAAAGATTACATTGTTGTCATTGACTTCAGAGGGGATAGATTACATTGTTGTCATTGACTTCAGAGGGGATAGATTACATTGTTGTCATTGACTTAAGCGGGGAATTACGGGATAGACGGCATTGTTGCCATTGTCATTAGTGGGGAGGATGACATTTTTACCATTGTCGTTAGCGTGGATAGATGACATTGTTACCATTGTCGTTAGCTGGGAGAAGAAACTGTTGCCATTGCCATTAGTGGGGAGATGAAATTGTTGCCATTGTCACTAGTGGGGAGAAGACATTGTTGCTATTGCCATTATCGGAGAAAGACCACATCGCTGCAATTGTCATTAGCGGGTAAAGATGAGATAGGCGGCATTAACGACTAGATAAGACATTGCTGCCTTTGTCTTTAGCGGGGTAATATGACATCGTTGTCACTGCCATTAGCAGGGAAAGACGATATTGGCGATATTGTTACCTTTGCCATTAGCGAGGAAAGACGGTTTAGACTACATTTTTGCCATTGCCATTAGCAGGGAGAGAAGATTTTGTTTGGCATTTTTGGGGAAAGATGACATTGCTACGATTGCCATAAGCGGGAAAAGACGATTTAGAAGAAACTGTTTCCATTGTCATAATTGAGAGAGAAGACACGGTTGCCATTGCCATTTGCGGGTAATAATTTCCTTGTTACCATTGTCGTTAGTTGTAAAAGATGACATTGTTGTCATTTTCATTAGCGGGGAAAGACGGGATATACGACATTGTTGCCATTGCCGTTAACGGGGAAATAATAGATTTTTTCAGTGCCATTTGTCGGGAAAGACGGGATAGATGGCATTGTTACCATGGTCCATAGCGGGGAAAGACGGGATGGATGGTATTGATGCCATGGTCCATAGTGGGGAACGATGGGATGGATGGCATTGTTGCCATGGCCCATAGTGGGGAAAGACGGGATAGATGGCATTGTTGCCATGGTCCATAGCGGGGAAAGATGGGATGGATGGCATTGTTGCCATGGTCCATAGCGGGGAACGATGGGATGGATGGCATTGTTGCCATGGTCCATAGCGGGGAACGATGGGATGGATGGCATTGTTGCCATGGTCCATAGTGGGGAAAGACGGGATAGATGGCATTGTTACCATGGTACATAGTGGGGAAAGACGGGATAGATGGCATTGTTACCATGGTACATAGTGGGGAAAGACGGGATAGATGGCATTGTTACCATGGTCCATAGCGGGGAAAGACGGGATGGATGGTATTGTTGCCATCGTCCATAGTGGGGAACGATGGGATGGATGGCATTGTGGCCATGGTCCATAGTGGGGAAAGACGGGATAGATGGCATTGTTACCATGGTCCATAGTGGGGAAAGACAGGATAGATGGCATTGTTGCCATGGTCCATAGTGGGGAAAGACGGGATAGATGGCATTGTTGCCATGGTCCATAGTGGGGAAAGACGGGATGGATGGTATTGTTGCCATGGTCCATAGTGGGGAACGATGGGATGGATGGCATTGTTGCCATGGTACATAGAGGGGAAAGACGGGATAGATGGCTTTGTTACCATGGTCCATAGCGGGGAAAGACGGGATGGATGGTATTGTTGCCATCGTCCATAGTGGGGAACGATGGGATGGATGGCATTGTGGCCATGGTCCATAGTGGGGAAAGACGGGATAGATGGCATTGTTACCATGGTCCATAGTGGGGAAAGACAGGATAGATGGCATTGTTGCCATGGTCCATAGTGAGGAAAGATGGGATGGATGGCATTGTTGCCATGGTCCATAGTGAGGAAAGATGGGATGGATGGCATTGTTGCCATGGTCCATAGTGGGGAAAGACGGGATAGATGGCATTGTGGCCATGGTCCATAGTGGGGAAAGACGGGATGGATGGTATTGTTGCCATGGTCCATAGTGGGGAACGATGGGATGGATGGCATTATTGCAATGGTTCATAATGGGAAAAGACGGGATAGATGGCTTTGTTACCATGGTCCATAGCGGGGAAAGACGGGATAGATGGCATTGTTACCATGGTCCATAGCGGGGAAAGACGGGATGGATGGTATTGTTGCCATCGCCCATAGTGGGGAACGATGGGATGGATGGCATTGTGGCCATGGTCCATAGTGGGGAAAGACGGGATAGATGGCATTGTTACCATGGTCCATAGTGGGGAAAGACAGGATAGATGGCATTGTTGCCATGGTCCATAGTGAGGAAAGATGGGATGGATGGCATTGTTGCCATGGTCCATAGTGGGGAAAGACGGGATAGATGGCATTGTTGCCATGGTCCATAGCGGGGAACGATGGGATGGATGGCATTGTTGCCATGGTACATAGAGGGGAAAGACGGGATAGATGGCTTTGTTACCATGGTCCATAGCGGGGAAAGACGGGATGGATGGTATTGTTGCCATCGTCCATAGTGGGGAACGATGGGATGGATGGCATTGTGGCCATGGTCCATAGTGGGGAAAGACGGGATAGATGGCATTGTTACCATGGTCCATAGTGGGGAAAGACAGGATAGATGGCATTGTTGCCATGGTCCATAGTGAGGAAAGATGGGATGGATGGCATTGTTGCCATGGTCCATAGTGAGGAAAGATGGGATGGATGGCATTGTTGCCATGGTCCATAGTGGGGAAAGACGGGATAGATGGCATTGTGGCCATGGTCCATAGTGGGGAAAGACGGGATGGATGGTATTGTTGCCATGGTCCATAGTGGGGAACGATGGGATGGATGGCATTATTGCAATGGTTCATAATGGGAAAAGACGGGATAGATGGCTTTGTTACCATGGTCCATAGCGGGGAAAGACGGGATAGATGGCATTGTTACCATGGTCCATAGCGGGGAAAGACGGGATGGATGGTATTGTTGCCATCGCCCATAGTGGGGAACGATGGGATGGATGGCATTGTGGCCATGGTCCATAGTGGGGAAAGACGGGATAGATGGCATTGTTACCATGGTCCATAGTGGGGAAAGACAGGATAGATGGCATTGTTGCCATGGTCCATAGTGAGGAAAGATGGGATGGATGGCATTGTTGGCATGGTCCATAGTGGGGAAAGACGGGATAGATGGCATTGTTGCCATGGTCCATAGTGGGGAAAGACGGGATGGATGGTATTGTTGCCATGGTCCATAGTGGGGAACGATGGGATGGATGGCATTGTTGCCATGGTCCATAATGGGGAAAGATGGGATAGATGGCATTGTTACCATGGTCCATAGTGGGGAAAGACGGGATAGATGGCATTGTTACCATGGTCCATAGCGGGGAAAGACGGGATGGATGGTATTGTTGCCATCGTCCATAGTGAGGAAAGATGGGATGGATGGCATTGTTGCCATGGTCCATAGTGGGGAAAGACGGGATAGATGGCATTGTTGCCATGGTCCATAGTGGGGAAAGACGGGATGGATGGTATTGTTGCCATGGTCCATAGTGGGGAACGATGGGATGGATGGCATTGTTGCCATGGTCCATAGTGAGGAAAGATGGGATGGATGGCATTGTTGCCATGGTCCATAGTGGGGAAAGACGGGATAGATGGCATTGTGGCCATGGTCCATAGTGGGGAAAGACGGGATGGATGGTATTGTTGCCATGGTCCATAGTGGGGAAAGACGGGATAGATGGCATTGTTGCCATGGTCCATAGTGGGGAAAGACGGGATAGATGGCATTGTTACCATGGTCCATAGTGAGGAAAGATGGGATGGATGGCATTGTTGCCATGGTCCATAGTGGGGAAAGACGGGATAGATGGCATTGTTGCCATGGTCCATAGTGGGGAAAGACGGGATGGATGGTATTGTTGCCATGGTCCATAGTGGGGAACGATGGGATGGATGGCATTGTTGCCATGGTCCATAGTGAGGAAAGATGGGATGGATGGCATTGTTGCCATGGTCCATAGTGGGGAAGCCGGGATAGATGGCATTGTTGCCATGGTCCATAGTGGGGAAAGACGGGATGGATGGTATTGTTGCCATGGTCCATAGTGGGGAACGATGGGATGGATGGCATTGTTGCCATGGTCCATAATGGGGAAAGACGGGATAGATGGCATTGTTACCATGGTCCATAGTGGGGAAAGACGGGATAGATGGCATTGTTGCCATGGTCCATAGCGGGGAAAGACGGGATGGATGGCATTGTTGCCATGGTCCATAGTGGGGAAAGACGGGATAGATGGCATGTTGCCATGGTCCATAGTGGGGAAAGACGGGATAGATGGCATTGTTGCCATGGTCCATAGTGGGGAAAGACGGGATGGATGGTATTGTTGTCATGGTCCATAGTGGGGAACGATGGGATGGATGGCATTGTTACCATGGTCCATAGTGGGGAAAGACGGGATAGATGGCATTGTTGCTATGGTCCATAGCGGGGAAAGATGGGATGGATGGCATTGTTGCCATGGTCCATAGCGGGGAACGATGGGATGGATGGCATTGTTGCCATGGTACATAGTGGGGAAAGACGGGATAGATGGCATTGTTACCATGGTCCATACCGGGGAAAGACGGGATGGATGGTATTGTTGCCATGGTCCATAGTGGGGAACGATGGGATGGATGGCATTGTTGCCATGGTACATAGTGGGGAAAGACGGGATAGATGGCATTTTTACCATGGTCCATAGCGGGGAAAGACGGGATGGATGGTATTGTTGCTATGGTCCATAGTGGGGAACGATGGGATGGATGGCATTGTTGCCATGGTCCATAGTGGGGAAAGACGGGATAGATGGCATTGTTACCATGGTCCATAGCGGGAAAAGACGGGATGGATGGCATTGTTGCCATGGTCCATAGTGGGGAAAGACGGGATGGATGGCATTGTTGCCATGGTCCATAGTGGGGGAAGACGGGATAGATGGCATTGTTGCCATGGTCCATAGCGGGGAAAGACGGGATGGATTCCATTGTTGCCATGGTCCATAGTTTGGAAAGACGGGATAGATGGCATTGTTACCATGGTCCATAGTGGGGAAAGACGGGATAGATGGCATTGTTGCCATGGTCAATAGCGGGGAAAGATGAAATTGCTACCATTGCCATTAGCAAGGAAAACGTTTCTCAATAGATTTAATATTATTCTGTCCCTCGCAAATTTGTAAAGATGAACGGTATTTAGCAAGGTTCTTGTTTCATTTATTTGATTTTAATGGCTTATGTTTATTGATTTTTAAACACTTTTGTCTTTTCTTTTCTTTTGAAATATTTTTCAATGCCAGTTATCAAAATTTAAATTAACCTTTATTAACTGTACTGGTTATTTAGTGTTGATTTGGTTTAGATGGAATTGCGATGCTACCGAAACTATTTTGTTCAAATTTGATGTGTCAGTGTATTACAAAATGTAAATAATTAATGACTGAAGTCCGTATGTAAAAAACTGTTCTCTAGACGACCTTGGACACAATTGTGGTTTATGACATCCACGTAAATCTCAATCATGCAACTGATTCAATATACGATATCCCCTAGTTAAGATAACCTACATTATAAAAGCTCTTTAATGAAAATAAGAACATAAATATATCTATATACCGATTTACATTATAGCTTGCAATAAAATAAAATCAAAATAATCTCATTAATATAGCTGTTTTTAAATAACATATCAAGTTTGTTAACGTCCCGTTTCTAAGTAAATAAAAAACACTTTGTGATACAATTCATTAAACCGCGAGTCGTTAACCCCCTCCACGCTTTAACTACAGAGGCGCTTCGATTGATTTTATTTATAAAAAAGTATAAATTACACCTATTTCAATTAACAAAGTTCGAAAATGTAAATACGAGCATTCGATCATCCGGAATGATAAAGATGCCTGTGAAAGAATGAGGCATAAAAAATGTAATAATTCTTTGCTGCAATTAAATTCCATTGATATAGAAATGGTTCATTAGATATGGCGAGTACCTCGCGAAGTTAGTACGCTTATCGCACGCGCGAGACACGCGACGATTAAGATGGCCGCGACGTGGAGCCACTGTCGGAAAGGGGGAAGGAAGCGCGTATTAATCTCCCCCAATGCGGCTATCACTCGGCGTAAAAAAAATCTACTTCGGCATATTATGCCGGCGGCGGAAAATAGACCGATCTTCATTCTAAATAGCCGTTGCCGAAGAGTTTTTCTCGGCGTTCGTTCGTAATTGAGGGTTGGGGACGACGCAAAAGTGGGAGGAATAAATTGAGTCGGTCTGGGACGACGGGAATCTCGGCTTTTTCCCCTTCGTCGGGAGTTCTGTTTTACTATCTCTCTCTTCGTTTTGACCAGCGGCTGAATACGACCTTCGACGTAAAAGAAAACTGATAAGCTCATGTACAGACCTAATGATCTACATACGCTAGAAAACAACTATTCGTTTATTCGTCTTGCATGTAGCCGGCGAACTGTGTGAAAATGGGTGTCTTCTACATTTCTCGGCAATTGCTACGTTATGAATTATATAAATGGTCGTAACATCGAGTCCTCCGCGAAAACGTTCTTCGCGTATTCTTAGTACCGTTACGAGCGGCTTCGGTTTTGTAAACACCTCGGGACTCCATTTGCATTCCGTGAAGAGTAATTGCCTTTAAATGCCATTTTCGGACTTGGAGTTTTCTCTTTGCACCGATAAAAAAGTAATTTGTATTTTAACGAAGTCCACTCTTCAAAACTATTTACCGTTCTTTGCTGTTTCTTTATCTTGATAAATATGGAATTATTAATATATTTATAAACAGTTCTTAGGGTGGAAAGATCGGTTCCTAACATTACAGGATAATAAGAAGTATTTGTCAGTTTACAAAAAATTTCAAAAATCTGAAACATATTTTAGAATTGATAAGACACAGTTCAGTTAATTAACAATTGAGGTATATTTAAAATTTGAGGTATATTTTAATTTTAAGTGTATTTAAAAATAAGTGTTGTAAGTCGGAAAATTTTCTGCGGAAAATATTCCGGATTTTTCCGAAAAAAATGGAAACAGTTTTCATTCCGTGATTAGTCTAATATATTGTTTGAAAATTTAAATAAAGTGTCATTTTCGCCTAATTTTTGGAATCTGAAAGTAGAACTAAACTAGTTTAAAACTGGTTAACAATGTAACACTATTAATGTTTTTTTAGTATGTTTACTGATATTAGACATTTTATATCGATAAAAAGTTAAAAACATTAACAACCTTTAAAAATTAATTTATCTTTCAATTTTTATTTTTCCTATTTGCGGAAAATTTTCTGGAAATTTTTCCGCATTTTAATTTTCAGGAAAATTAACAACACTATTAAAAATTGAGGTATAATTAAGTAATTGTTGATTTAAACGAGTGTAAACCTATTATTAAAGACCTATTAAAATATACGGAAATTTGTTTAATTTTAAGAAAATAAAAACCTTAATTGGAAAGTCTTATTGGAAAACGGAACTTTATTTAACAGGAAATTAAGAAAAATTTAAACTTACTTAAAAGCCCTATTAGAAATACGTTTACTTATAAGAAATTAAAAAATAAATAAACCAGTCTAGATTTGGAAATCCCTATTGAAAATAAAGCAAATTAATTGCTGCTTAATAAGAAATTTTGGAAAATCTTTTCATTCTATTGGAAAAGATGGGTAATGAAAGAAATTAAAAAAACATTTTAGAATTGGTATTCGAATTATAAGTAAAATTGATTTGACAATCTTTAAATATTTTAAGAAGTGACTTACGTTAGTAAAAAGTCTTTTGTTGAGTAGTAATTGAACAAACGGTTTTCTCGAAAACTGGGTTTTATTTAGAGGTAGGCGTTTGAATAAGAAATTAAACGATTGTTTATATTTATCCATAACCGATAATTATTCAGAAATATTCGAAAAAAATGATTAATTTTGCATGTTAAATCGTTGTTTAATCGTATAATTTATTCGTATAAATCAAATAATACTAACTTTAATGATTAATTGAAATTTTTGCGGTTAATTTATTTGTTCCGCCGACCTCTAGTTTTATTAATAGTCCCTATTTAGAAGTTTCAGAGCGCCATCTGTACACAATGAAGGTTCGATTAAATCAGAAATTAATAAAGAATAAAATAAATATTTGGCAAAATTATGAAGTATACCAACCGTCATATTCGATGTTTATCACAGAAAATTTGGTATTAATCACGTTATTAATTTAAAGTTAAATGTAATGTTAATGTTAGTTTAAAGGCTTAGAATATCCACTTACTATAAAATTCTTTTATGTTTCGATGTATGGAAAAAACCAAAAAACTAATTAAATGCTTCGAATGTTCTAAAGCGATTTAATTCCCATGGCCAATTTTTAAATAATCGTTTTTTAAAAGTGATGTCAAACCTTATAAAAATGCAGTTATTTCTCTCCAAAAAAATGCGTGTAAAAATTTCAAAAGGTGTGAAATCTTAACGGATCTATCACCTTTTAAATTGGTATTGGCCTAAAAAACTATTTTAAATTCAACTAGTTTATCCGAAAAACGATCAGCAATATTTAGGTTATTTAAATTATCAGTTCCCAGGTGTTTTATTACGTGTAAGACCTTATCGACAACTAAACGTGTTTAAATTTGATTTTTGACATAAAAATGCTAACGTTGTAGTTAGTTTTCTTTCACAACTACATGATAGAAAAAGCTTGAATTTGTGCAAGCTAAACAAATTTAGCTCGGTGGAAATCGTACATTAAGAGGGTGATTTCATGTTCTTTTTTGTTTGGCGTCGATCGCTTTTTGCAGGCGAGAGAAAGTTTATAAATTATTCATGTATTGAAAGCGAAATGAGTGAGCTGGAATAGAGCTATCGGCGATACGAACGCCGCCACGCGGTCACAGGTAGAAGATTTTTTTTAAATTCGACATTTGCCACCAATTTTTGTATAGATTTTCAGATAAGCACTTTGAAAGAAGACACTGTTTATATACTTCGTAAGGTTGCAAATAGCAACGCTTCTTACGCTTGCAAATTACGGGGCATTCGCCGTTTAAGCTATTTATTAGCTGGCTCCAATTAAAGTTTTTCGTTGCTTTTACTTGGATTTTATGCTAAGCCTCACTATAAGGTAGCCCGTCACTTCGAACGAAGCTAATCTAACTCATATATTTGACGGTACCAAACGGTTGTGAAATTTGTGCCTGAGACCTACACATATTTGGTTTAATTCAATTTTTTGCACCTTAACTGACTTTAGTACAATAATAACAGTACTTCATATAAAGGTGATTTTGTCTTTTCTATGTTCAGTACAAGTGACAGTATCTCATAGAGGTTTAGTTTAGTTTTTCCAACTTCAGAACACGAAACAGTATCTCGAATAAAGTAAATTTTCGTTTTATGTAGTTAGGCTTATGTAAAAACAATATCATTAATAACAACAAATTATGCTTATTCATTAATAAAAATGTATTAATTATATTTTGTACTTAAATATGTCTCTTAGTTGCTTCTATCATATTACACCTTACAATATGCCTTCATTTAACATCTTGCTCCTCAATGACTCTGAGGTGCCAACTGAACTGGATCTACTTGTATTAAGTTAGTTATACTTGATATCAGATACTGAGAAATTTGTTACCTCTCGAACTCTGGTTTCATTTATATAGAAAATAAAATATACATTCCTTAAAAAATATTCTATCTTCTTCTAAACGACACCTGTTAGGTAAAAAATATCAAAACTACGATATGGAAATTTGAGTTATTGATGCAAAAATTTTAAATTTTAAATTGCAATTTAATTAGTAGTAATGTTCATTTATGGTTTCAGTTCCCTAGTAATTAGTGACAAAATGCTATACTAAAGAGAGACGAAATGATGACTGCTTTAAAAACCCACTTAAATCTCTGGTGAGTCTAGGCGAGTTAACTTCAGTGAAACTTTAAAAAAGTCAGCACGTTCATAAATCAAGGGCGAATTGTTAATTGGTATAAAAACATATCATACTTAGAGACGCGTATCGGTGTAAAAATCGTACTTAGTATGAAAAATTGACCTTCGCGGGATTAATTAAAAATACTCATTGGTGTGTCAAATCGATTACTACGGCTACCCATAATTATGCAAATTTGCCTGAGCCCGAATATACAGTTAGATGTTTCGGGGTGTGGCCTTCTATAAGCGACAGTCATTAATTATATTCACAATCTCTAGTTAAATCTCATATGAGCCGTAATACATCAGTCATGACCACCCGTAAAAACGCTAATTTAGGCAATTTCTTCGAGTAGTGCGAAGTAAAGTTTCTCTTACTTTTAAGAAATATGGTAATTGGTTTACTTCGTCACATAAACAGAAAATATCTGAGCAACGTTTTCTTCCCAGCACTGGGCCGGCGGTAAATATTAATTGCGGAAAATTTAAGTTCCCGAGAAGGTCTTCCATCATGGTCTGAATATTTAGCCCGTGTGAATTTAAGCTTCAGTTGGTGATTAAAATCATAGAAAGCTTTTTGATGCGATAATTTTTATAAATAGATCAATGGAAATTAAATTCTAAAAACTATGTGACTTTTTAAAGGACAAATAACATTTAAAAGGAGTTTAAACTAAAGTTGAACTTGGTTTAAAGGAAAATTGTACCTTGATAAATTTTTAGTTATAAAGTTTGTCAAATATTTAAAAAAAACTTTTTCTTACTATTTTACGCTTTTCTGTAATATCCCGTTCACATTTATTCACTAATCAACACTTTCATCGATATTAACACGTTTTTATTTACTCTCTATTGATCGATTCAAAAGATATTAAACACGAATAAATCTACTTTCAATTAAACGATTCAAAAGATATTAACACGAATAAATCTAGACTATTGAAAGATTCAAAAGATATTAACACATTTATTTCTACTCACTAAAGATGAATTCAACAGATAAATAAACGTACAAATCTAAAATGTATAGTTTTAAATGCTAAACATTACTTTGTTATCGGTAATTTAGAATTGAGTAAAATAATCGATTATATAAATATTTTATTTATATTAATGGTTAATTTTTAAATATACTTCTTAACGTAGCTTTCCTTAACCATATAAAATTTTGGTAAATAAAGATTATTGATTATTCTTTAAAAAGCAATTTTTCTATTAAAATTTATCCGTTTCTAACGTTTCATAATCTACCCTCAATCATAGTGATGAACCATTAACCCATTCTTACAGTTTTTGCGGTCTCTTGAAAAAAACTGACAATAAGATTGTTGGAATTATATAGTATTTAAAACATTTTCTTTGAACATTCGGTACCTTTATAAGTCATAAAGAAAGTTAATAATATATTAAGCACAAAGTTCAAAATTATATTATTGAGGCTACTTATTAAATTTCATGAAGCGTCGACGACATTAAAACGCATTAGAGAAAAAGCGACGCTCATTAAAGTTAGTTTAAACTAGGAGCAACCAACGCAAGGAGAACGCAGCTAGCCTTTAAACACGCTAACGAAGGGTTGTGTACGAATTTCATTGGACGAGCGTCACGAGCCTTTACGCTGAATATTTTACGGGCGGGGGGGAAGACAATTTCCGAATTTTCCCCTTCCGACGGCTGCAGGCGCTAAAGCGTCTAACCAATGAAAAACGTACACAAGAAAATCCACGACTTTTGACGGGTTGCGTTCTCCTTGTGTGGGGTGTTGTGTATGTTGCTCCTAGGTTTAAAAATTGTTATAGATTTTCAAACAAGTTATTAATAAGTGAAATTGGCCTTATCGTGAATCAAAGTTTTCTCACTCATCACAATTTTCACAGATTTGAGTTTTATTTCGAGATAGCAAGAATGTATAGAGACAATATGTGGTCAGTACGATTTTCCTCCCGTGATTCCGTCAAGAAAATTCACGCCTCTCTGCTTATCCCCGTTTAGTCTTTCCCCCAGTTAAGGGAGACTATCTAGTACCATAGAAACTATCACAGGAATAGAAGGTCCTGCCTTTGTACGTGCTTTACTAAGATGACACGGGCAAAAGGTTCTCCCTTCATTTCCGGTTATCTCTGGTCCAATAAAAAAAAAAGCTTTGAAAATGACGGCCAATTAGATTCAAGTGGAAATAAGCGGAGAACCTTTTGCCCGTACCGAGCCCGTAACACTTTTCATCGACTCTTTCTATTCCTCTTGTAGTTTCTATGCTAGTATTCTACCAGGTTCTTTCTATTCCTCTTGTAGTTTCTATGCTAGTATTCTACCAGGTTCTTTCTATTCCTCTTGTAGTTTCTATGCTAGTATTCTACCAGGTTCTTTCTATTCCTCTTGTAGTTTCTATGCTAGTATTCTACCAGGTTCTTTCTATTCCTCTTGTAGTTTCTATGCTAGTATTCTACCAGGTTCTTTCTATTCCTCTTGTAGTTTCTATGCTAGTATTCTACCAGGTTCTTTCTATTCCTCTTGTAGTTTCTATGCTAGTATTCTACCAGGTTCTTTCTATTCCTCTTGTAGTTTCTATGCTAGTATTCTACCAGGTTCTTTCTATTCCTCTTGTAGTTTCTATGCTAGTACTCTACCAGGTTCTTTATATTCCCTAAATGCATTCTGGGTAATTGTAATTGCAAACCAATTTTTTAAACTGCATATTAACGCTGACTATATAATAGTAGGCTACTTCATGGCACGGTATACCTTTCCAAATCATTTTTCCACGAAGCGAAACCCTTTTAAAGGGATCGGCGACTGAATACGAGTTAGTATAGGCGAGTTATTATTTTCACCGCCCAGAGGCAGTTCGAGACTTCTTTCAGGTTTTTTATACGAAATTATTCAGCTCGTGCCTTCAATAGACGAAGAAAAGCCTCCGTAGCTTTTGTTAAAATATTTTAATAACCGCGAATTATAATGAAATCATTTGAGGCAAATATATTTCGGCAGTCTTTTATAGCTTCTGACTTCGCGGACATCGGCATTCGTACCGAAGGGCTTAACTCTTGACGAACCTTTACCGGGAAAGAGGCGCTCACACACGAACGGCACGCGATAAAAGTCGTTAAATATATATAAAAATTGTGCCCTTCGGCGTAATGGTCGCATGCCTGCATCCCTAAAGAGGACGGAGAAATTCGCTAAGGCCTATTTCTTTTAATCAGATTTCCACGTCTTATTACGAAGTCCGCCAAGGTATTATCCCAATCGTCTTGGAAAAAAATATTCTATCTCTACTTTTATCATCCTGAGGCTCCTGAATCTGACGATTTATGCATATATAGAATTAATTAGATCTATATTTACTACAGCTAAGATATCGAACGCTTAAAGGAGTAAACGGTTAACACCAAAAACGCAAGCTCTTGTATAATGATTTCTGGCAAAATCATAGACTGTTCAATTCTTAATTAATAATTTATCTTGGATTTTCGTTAACTCTTAGCCATATAAGCTTAATTTTGAATCTAGATAAATTAAAGTGTGCTTTTTGCCGAAATCTATTGAGGATAAAATTTAAAAAAAGAGAATTTTCTGGGAAAACAAGTATTTAAAACGAGGGGTCCGTCACTTCCAGGAATCATGTACAGGCCCTGATTCCTTGATTCGGAATCACAGGAATCATAAATTTTTCAGAATCCAAAAATCGTGTTCGAATCAAGGAATCATAAGCGAATCAACTTCGAATCATGGAATCATAAGCAAATCAACTTCGAATCATGGAATCATAAGCGAATCAACTTCGAATCATGGAATCATAAGCGAATCAACTTCGAATCATGGAATCATAAGCGAATCAATTTCGAATCCTGGGATCACCTCTAGAATCAGGAATCATCTTCGAATTGTGGAATCTTACCGAAATCATGGAATCATACCGATCAGCGTGGAATCACGGCATCACTTAATCAGTGCGAAATCCTAGAATCCAAGTGGAATCACGGTATCCAGATGTGAACACGGATATTTTGAATCAACAAGAATCAACTCTAAGATTCCTTGATTCCGAATCCTGTACACATTTTCCTTCAGTGACAGACCCCTAGATTTAAAATATCTCTGAACCCTACTATTAACAATTTTTTTACTTTTTGAAGAAAATAAGGTTGGGTCGTTTATGAAACAGATTGTTCAAAATATAAGCCCAAAAAAGTTGAAAATTTAAATTATCACATTTTTATTCATTTAAATCATCACGTTTATGATCGCGCATAGTTTTTAAGGATCTTTATTGGTCTTATATATGTTTTGTTCACTACACGTGGAAGATTTTTTTTGAGAAACATATTTTTAACACATCCACAATAATAGACGCTTCAATAATTGCCGCTCTCTTTTTCTTTTCCTCCCGTACGCGCATGCGCGAGTCACTGAATAAAACAGTTGCGCGTTTATGTTAGTTTTATTTGTAAAGGTAAAGTTGGGAGCGCACGCGCATTTCTTTCTTAAGAAGGCGCTTGTGAAATTAAACGAGCCCTTCTATGTGTAAATATTAAGCAGCGCGCTTTACAAGACAGTATTCCCTTGCTCTCAAAATTACTATTTCTAAGCAAATCGCTGAGCAGATTTTATATAAACGTCTATTGCCAAAAATTATAAACGTGAAAAACATTTTTCTTTCAAGCTAAAATATTATATAATAAAATGTTCGACTTTGGAAAAAAAAATAAATCAAGGAAGCAATAAATTTCCAAACTGAAATGAGGTACAGTCAATGATACGACAGTCAATACCCTCGTAAATGAAGCGTAAAATATTTATATTTAAAGTCAGTGAAATGTAAGATATTGAATAGATGTTTTGAAATATCTTTCGAAATGTTTGAAACGCGGGTTCTGTTTAAGAGAATGGACAGAGACGTGACGTCATGTGGGAGGATGAAATGAGCGCGTCTCTCGGGCGCTGAGGCCGCTCTGAAGGAGGAATTCGTGACTGGACTTTCATTGAGTCCATGGCTGGAACCAAAGTGATTACGATACCGTGAAGTAGTCGTGCTCGCTGAGCTCTAAGAAACGTCCCTAATTCAAAATGCAAATCTGGATGACTCACCAACTCCGAGTTTCCCTGTACGGTTTTGTGTCCATCACACGACTCGAGTGTCGGCGGTGAAAAATTGAAGGAGAATTAAATAAACCGAATCGAATGAGCTTATTTTAATCATGTTTACCGCAAAATATGAAAGATTTTCCAGCCAGTCAAAAAGGATAAATAGAGCCGAGGTATCTTATTTTTAAAAACGGATCTGTCGGAATATATTTAATAGAGATTCTTTTAAGCCTCATTTTCTTCCAAGCAACTTCAAGAGAGGATGAGTAAATTAGCGAATAAGTAGATTAGTCCATTATGAAAAAGGGATAATAAAGCTAAACCATAAACAAATTTGAAGAAATTTAAAAGCTTACTAATATTTAGCTCGTACCGATAGGTCATCGAGCAAACAAAAAGAGGCGAAACTCGGACCAAATAGATCTTCGAGTGAGAAACGAAATTAAATTAAATTAAATAAAAAAGCCAGAAATTCCAACGGTAGACCGGTTTCGTCCTATTTGGGACTCGTCAGTACCGTGCGGGAAATCTGGCTCGTGACTATAAAACCGAATAGAGAAACTAAGCCTAAATATTAAAAATTTCAAAACGAGTTACATAGCAACGGAAAGCCGAATAGGGGGAGAGTGGTGGAGATTAGTATATACGCAATGTTAAGTTAAAATGAACCACCAATTCAGTTCCAATAAGGGTATATATCAAATAATTTACTACACAAGTTAGAAGTAAGTTTAAGCAAAATCCGAAAATAATTAACTTGTATAATCCTTATTGAATTCATTGCTACTCTCGATTTTATTCTACGACTTTTAGTTTTTGAAATATTTATGCATAGAGATATTTTTACTTATTTCTTTTAAAAGAACAAATCTCCAAGATATTATTCAAATAATTATTTCTGCACCGTTTAAGCAATTTGAATGTGCTCGCATATATGTACGCGAAATATATAAATATAATTGTCTAACTTTTATTCAAAAGTCTCTGTTATGTTCCAACAATTTGTTTCCATTGGCTACTGATAACTTAAATTTAAGATATAATAATTTCCTTCATATCTCGCATGTTAACACGTCTAAAAAAACGAAACTCTATTTACTACGAAGGCAATAAATTATATAACTCCCTTCCGCTCCATGTCCAAAGCTTAACTAACCTAAACTCATTTAAAAAATATGCCAAGCACTTCATATTAGATCTCTAAAAATCCAGTTCTTCTTTTAACGTGTCTTGTTACCTGAATTATACTTTGTACTTTTTTCCCCCTTTTTAAGCCAATTTTTTGTTTTTTGACTTGTATTTAAATAAGAAAAAACTGTTCACTGCCAGTTGCGAGGCCCAAAAGTCTTTTGATACTTGGCCAACATCAATGTGTTTTTTTTTTTGTAAAATAAAATTTGATTTGATTTGATTTGATCATTTTCAACAGGAATCCATAGCTTTACTTGGAATGCTTATCGCGGCAGATTTTCGTCTCGATGCGGCTGATGATATTTTTTGACGTAACTTTGTTAACTTAACGAACACCAACGTGAGAGGGGAGCGCGCGCAGAGGGGATTTTTTGTCTTGTAGGCGGGGCCAAAGCCGTCAGAGTGATCTTACCATAGGCGATACGGCAGGATAAGCATTCCAAGTAGAGGCATGGATTCATGTTTTTAAACATAACCGTCATGTATAAAACATTACTTTGAGAAACATCTACCTTTAATCACTAGGAAAAATTGGACTCAACTTCTAGCCTTGCGCTTACGGAAGTTGAAATTTATCAGGCACTTATCTTAAAAAAAGTTTTTGTAGAAAAGAAAATATGTATATGTCAACAGCGAACTGTAAGAAGTTTTGCTTCTTTAACAGAGTATATTAGTAGTCGTAAGATAACGCAACGGGGAACTGCGCAAATTACACGTCGATCACTAAATGTTTCACCTAAAGCGTCGCAGATGTCGGCTTCGGCCACAATAATAAGCCTCAACGAATGCTTTCAGAGAGTAGCGTAATTGCATAGGTGTCTCGTCCGAGCATCGCTAAACAAACATTTCAATGCAGATGGCGTAGCTCTAACGCCAGTAATGACAGGAGCGACGTTTTAGAAACGCCGCCTTTTATGGGAAATAAAATGCTGCTTTAGTTAATAAACACCGCAATAAGCATACTAACGACTCTATTACGGAGGGAGTTAATCGGGAGATAATTCTTCAGCTATCTTTTATCCTTACCAATAAGTATTTAGATAAATAACTTTAGACGTTCCATTTGGGATGTCATTACTTATTGATCAATTATGGCTAATACGGAACATAAGACTGAACCTCAATTTTAGGTACTTGTTTTGGAATGTAGAGTTGTAAGCATTATTTTCGAAATTGTGCAAACGGAATTTCGCATCTCATAAGCCTCGTTAAGACTAAATACTTTTGTAAAAGTTTGGTATCGAATGAATATATCGTATGCCTATTAATAAAGTTGACACCGAATATGTTGAAGTTGATTTTTCGTTCTGGTAACCCGGACACCTGAATTAAAGGCTTCAAAAGTCACTTGATGACTTAGGCCTAAGGTGGTGCCTTTGGTATTAACCTAGTTGACTATTATTTGAATGTTTATGGTGATTTCGAGATTTCAGATATGATAAACGCTCCGGTTTCGAACCTTTTTTGGGATTTCGAGATATTAAAACTCATATTTGTTCTGATGTATGGATGTCTATGGTAATTTCGACATTTTTAATCTGATTTTCTGTCGATTTTATAACAAAAACATGCAGACAGGTTAAGGAATATCCTGAAATAATGACTTAATGATAAGTTGCAAATATTCTGCGAAACATTTTGACCTGTTAAAACTAAATCGAGAAATCGTCTGCTTACACGCGTTACGATTTGTTTTTAAACTTCGTGACAGAAATATGAAATTCGTTGAACAAAGATCTGTAACAATTTGTAATTTAAAAAAAAACAATGATAACTCTTTCAGAATGGCACCTTTGACACCAAGAAATCAAAAGACTGGCAAAAGGTGACCAACGCAGTGGGTATGGCATTCGCGACTGAAGGTAGTTAAGTGCAGTTTCCCGAGACGAATAATAATAGCTGGCAATTTATGAGACTACTTATTATAGTGCTAAAGCACTAACACATTAAAGGAAAGAAAATTACAATCTTTATAGTTTTATTATTCACGCGACTTTATCGCTGAAAAGGTAATTAAAATTTGAAAATTCTTCGTCTTTTTTCCCTTAAGCTTTTCAATATATTTTTTCCACAAATTTTAGTATTCTCGTTACATTATTGCTAAAATGGTAACTGAATTTTTCATTTATTTTTGGTGATTTTTGATGGGGAGGAATTATTTATAGTGTTTACAACTTATGGTTTTGGCAACATTTATGAGTTTTTTATAGAGGTCGGGGACGGTAAATTATTATCCATGATTAAATTGATTTTTTCGGGAAAAAAATGTAAACAAAGAAATTTACCGGTTAATATTTCGGAAAATGATTAAAAAACAAATATTATTCGTAAAATTTGAGCTTTTTATCGAAAAAAACGTCGTTTTTCCGATTAATTTTACAAATTTATCAAAAAATTTATCGGATAATACAGAAATATAAATTACTTGATCAAAACGTTTTACGAATAATTTTGAGAGCTTTATCTATTGAATAAAAGTTAAGGTTATATTCCCTTTACGAACAATGATATTGAATTTACTAAATATTTCAGCTGAGTTTTGGTTGGATACGGTTAGAGTCATAAACAATGAGATTTTCTAAAAAGAACAATGGATATATTAGCCGAATAAATTTAACTGTTATCACAATCTAGCAAGAACAAAACACCGCAATGTTATTTTACAGCTAGTTGTTTCGAATTCAGTCCTTTTATTTGGTCATAAGTATTTGATTCATTTTTTAAGAAAAACGTTTTATAAGCGAAATTATTTTGCTAACGACATTAATTTTGATATTAGACCTTTATTATTCAATTGAAAATAAAATAAAATTTACGGGGAAAACTGTGTGAAATTTTTTATTTAAATAAATGAAATAAAATTTTAAAGTCTAAATTATTTTAAAATTTTACTAAAATGACTAAAACCGATAAATTTAAAATTCTAAAATAGATGTATCTAATTATTTAAAATATTAGATATACTGAATTATATAGCCTGAAGTTTCAAATATGTCGCTAAGCGTTTATCGAAGTGCCCTTTTAATGAGATGGGAAAACCTGATAAAAGCACGACACAAACACGTTTAAATAGCAGAATACCTTTTCTAAGAAGCTGCCTTGTTGAAAGACGTAATGATTTCCAAAGAAAAGAAATACAAAACTCGAATAGATAAGAAGAAGGGCATACGGCGTTTTATTCGAAACCCTTTTAATCGAAAGTTTTGAGCGAGATAATGTTTTTTTTATCTCAGTTGAAATTACATAGTAGCAATCGCACGCGACAAGCACGAGAGACATTTTTAAAGACAATTTCAGAGTCATTCCGCCAGTTGCTAGCGCGGCTCGACTTCGGCTGTAATTTGCGTGGCATCTGAAAATGGCGTGAGCATCGCTAATACTGTTTCGGGTCTTCCTAAGCTTCTTATCGTAAATATCCTCATTTTATCTCAGCTCGCTCTCTTCAGAAGCCATCATTTGATCGCCCCTGGCCATGCCGAAATAAATCACCCAAACGAAGGCTCGTGCCTCGACTAAACAGATACCTATCTGCTTTAGCGTGTGGAAAAATATCTTCTGGCTGGAACTTCATGATCTCTAGTTCGTAGTATAGTTGTATCTTCGACGTTCTTCTCGGACGTGCACGAAAAAGGGTTGATACTTTGAATAAGTATTTCAGGAGCCCTTTAAGTTTGGCTGGTAATTTTGAGATTTTTTTCCCAGTCAGAACTATCAATTAAACAATGACACGCCAGCTAGGAAATCTTCAGCAACTGCGTAAGGATAGTCTACGATATTTCTTTTACATAACTAAAATGGTCAGCAGCTCTGCTACAGAAGTCCGCGATATCGAAAGCAAGATATGAACTACGAAGTCTCAGTGGCGTAACGAGGATTTTGGTTTCTAGAGAAGGATAATTTTACATTTAATACGAAATTATTCGTAAAACACATTTTATAAAACATTCGGTTAAACCAAAAGTAAATTAACCGAAGTTATCAGACTGCTATACTCCCTATCTTAGAGACGTTTACCTTATAAAGTTACATCTTTACTTCGAATTTGAAATTTTGCGCGCTCCTAGGCCGAAAAAAACAACGTTTTTGTTTTTATGAAATCAATTTTTATGCTTAGAAATAGCTTTATCCACAATTCGGAAGTGCAATTTATCGCGTCAAAAGACGGGGATGGAAATTAGCTTTTATTTGACTCGATTTTCTGATTCTGAGCGCAATTTCGATAACTTCGGTTCATTTACTTCTGGTTAAACCAAACATGCAATAGATATATCTTGGGCGCCCTAAGATATATGTCAAAGGGGCTTTATCTTTGTCATTAATTTGTCTTCTCGGTTTAGATCATAAAATTTAAACCTTACTATGCACTATAAATTTCAAGTAAAACAATTTCGCTGGAGATACAGAATAGAGTGCTTGGTATAGCATTTAAATTGGTGAAAAATGATTACCAAAATGTTGGGCTAAATCTTACTTTTCGATAAACTTCCTTCAAAGAATCCTTTCGAAGCCAGATAATTTCTTAGATGTCCTACGTTACGATAAATGTAATACAAGTTTTTTTAAATTACAATATTCGGATAATTTAAATGATATCATTATATAGTATTATTACCAAATTTAGCATTTTACGATTGTTGGAGGGTATTATGGCAGTACAAAGCAGCTAATATTACCTTTGTACAGCCGATTTCCAATTAGAGAAATGCCTCATCCAACTGTCGTCGCCACCCAACTTAGGTTTACTTATGGCCTGCCCTTGATGTCGACCAATAATGTTTCAAGTTCAGAAAATTTCTTTCCTCGAGGCCATTTGTGTAACTCTACACACTATGGCCTACGCAATTTTCATTATTTTAGGACATCCCGAGAGCATTACCATTAATGAAGAGATGACGACTTGGGTGGTACGACGTTATTATACGAAGCATCATAATTGCCGCTATCGTACATTAATTAGAGAGGAAGCAATAAACAGGTTAAACACTGCTTTTAACATCGTTTAAAGCAGGTTCGAATTAATTTTATTTCTTCAGCAGTAATAAACTTGGTGTCTTCCCACTTTCAACTTGCAGACACTCTTTTTCAACTTTTGTTATCCTGATTGCAGAGACGGAATCTTAGAGGCCCCATGGATTCCAAACCCTTTGGTGCCATTCAATATATATCTAATTCAAAATTTGCTTTGCCAGAATATCCCAAGGACCGTATGGTGTAAAACTGCAAATTATGAAAAGTATATTTTCGTAGAACGTTGTCGAGCTGCAACATATGTAGGTTTGTGTGAGGCAGATCATGGTAAATCCGGTTCACGGAAAATAGTTTGTGTAATCACCAGTTCTTTGATGGCTTAAGCAAGTGCTTTTATTTCTGAATGGTTATTCCATCCCTGTCAGTTCGATCAATGTTTAGTCATTGGTTTTGTACCACGTAGGTCTCTTGCGAATAATTTTTTGTCTAGTACATAACTTAAGACTTTATATAAAGAGCCAAAAACTTACAAATATATCAATACCATGAATAAAATTTTTGGTTTTCCTCTCAAAATAAGGATATTTATCTTAAAATTCCTTAAAGGTGATTAAGGGGGAAGAATACAGTAAAAGCCTCTTTTTCGTTCAAGCTGAACGTTTCTGTTTTAACAATTACATAATTTAATTATATTTTTCTTATTAGGCTGAACCTTCCTTAAAATAATGTAGATAATTCTTATATTAATAGTTAATGAGATATAAGGTTCTAACTAAAGGGTAGTTTGGGCGCTTGCCCAACTTGTTTAGTTCCGGGGGTCCGAATTAAAACCTAATAACTTAATTACTTTTATACTAAATTTACAAAATTATTGCACGACGGATACTTCATGGTTCAATATTTTATTAAAATTAAAGGTTTACGCTAGCTTTCGGGTCGAAACCCCTCTTCAGGCGTTCTGTTTACTTCCACCATGGTTATAAAATTAAATATTTATGATTAATTACTTTTAAATTTAAAATTGTAAAAATATTTATTAATTTTATAAGTTAAAATACAAAATGAAAAGAGTTCAGCTTGAAAAAGCGCGAAAGTAGACAATAGCCACTGAAGTCTTCCCCCTTAAACGCGCAAAACTATTTAATTAGGCAGTTAAGGAGTGAAACAGAAATGTATGCCCCTATGTAACGAGGTACATCAATAATATTAGAAAGCATATAACATTATACAGATTATATTTTAAAATGATAACCTTCACACTTTGTAAACCATAGGCGTTTGAAAAAGTTACTTTTAGGAATCTAGTGTTTTCTAAATGTCCTTTAATTAAAATGTGAAGAAACGTCGTCGGACCTGCGTGTATCGATTGAAGTTTCGATTGAAACGAAAACCGAAAGGGTGATAGCAGTGACATCGACATAAAAACAGAGGCCTCCGTTTCTCGAGCGTGTCGAATGCATTCTGTATCGGAGACGGTGATCTTAAAAGAAGAGCTCGCTTTGATATTCATTCTGCCGATGCGCCACTGAATGATTTAGCGGACCACCTATCGCTCTATAAAGTGGAAGATATCAGTGTTAAATAGATTTAGAATAAAATCGGGACCACCTGGTTAGGAAGGCTTTAACAAGATATAATTTATTGCGCCAGAGGAATCGGCGGCAAAGCGAGATTTGAAACCATTTATTTGAAAATGAAAGTCATATATCAATCCTGCAATACGATCATGCCACGACCAGACCCAGAGCATTGCCCAGGACAGGAATGGATTCTTACGAACCCTTTTCAAGTTTCACAGTTTAGCACGCGCCTCTTTCTAGTCAAGCGTTGTGGATCAGAGCCCCTGATTCTCTTCTAACTTGCAGGTTAGTTTATTAACAACCATTTGATGTTAGTTTACCCTTTTAGTGTTGGAAATGTATTTATCGTTGTCGGAATGAAAATGTTTTCTCGTGTAATTTCTAGTTCTATTCTCCTAAATTTGATTAGTCGGATGTGCTATCATAAAATGGGTCGAATGTTTCAAATGATTCGGTAGCTGATAATTATTATAAGTTTACACAAAGCATTTATTTCAACTTTGAAAATTTACAAAGTGTACAACTAGTTAAAATTACATCAAAAGTCAAAATTTCAGCCAGAGATTCCAACAGTAGACCGGTTTCGCCCTTTTGGAGCTCATCAGTACTGTGTAGGAACTCTGGCTATCCTCGGAAATCTGCCGATATCAGTAAAACTAATAAACATTCAGAGTGCCCTATATGTGAGCAGTCCAGTGCAATTTATAGTGAAATTCTTCACCAATTATTGCCCGAGCGTAAAAGATGTCTGCTGAATAGCGACCGCCATGCAATAATTGGTGAAGAATTTCACTATAAATTGCACTGGACTGCTCACATATAGGGCACTCTGATTGTTTATTAGTTAAAATTAGTTAAATTAAGCGAAAAAGTAGAAAAGTCAATTATAAAAAGTGGGCAATAAAGCTTAACCCTAACCACTTAAGGTAATGATATAATTAACGAAATACTCAAAACAATAGGTCTTCGACATTAAGATTAAAACACGAAAGCCGGACCAAATAGATCTTTGAATTTTTAAGCGAAATATATAATCAATTTTGCGATATTAATGATAAGAAATTTTACTTTAGTGTTCGGTTTTCTATACACACAAAACATACATGGTCTTTTTCATTAAAATAAATAATATCAGAAATCTGTGATAAATATCAATAGAAGATTGTACAGGTATCGTAAAATTTGTTAAGCCTGATAAAATGATTGTTATTATTTTAACACAGCTTTTTTTGAGCCAGAAACAATTATAAAGAAAATTGATTATAATTGAAATATAAATTAAAGCCAATACAAAATGTATAATTTATAGACTCTAATCAATTAATTATAGACGCTATACACCTAGGACTTTACACTAAACCATTATAATTTTCAAGGATCTAACATTTTAAAAATATCCCCATTTAGTTAAAACAAAACTATAAAAAGTTGAATTTGAGAAATGCAACTTGTAATAATATGGGTGTGTCTGCTGTTAAGGTTCAGTTAATGTAGTAGGTATAATTTCAAAGTAAATATTAAGGATCGTAAAAAAATATGCCGAAAGTGTACACTGAAAGAGAAACAATGTATAATTTACTTTATTGTCCGTAAATTTGTGGCTTTTAATTTCCATCTAAGAAAGTGTCTACTGTACATACGTGAGGATAGTTCCCACTGGGCGAATTTTCGAGACGAATAAAATTTTCGTGCAATGAAAAAAGACGCGTTTTTTCGGTCTCCGGGGAAGCGGTTCTCACTTTAGCGCAAAAATTTAAAAACGCTGAAAACAACTTTTTAGTAATGTTTTAGGCCTAACATAAAACATCAGTTCAAAATGAACTAAATGGATGTTCCTGTTTATAATTTCAATAAATAAACGATTCTATTCGTGAGATAATTACCTTTACTTCAGTATCTTGGTCAAGTTGGCTGAGCCGCTTTTCTAAAGACCTAGGCTTAATAAGTGACGGACGGGAGCGGAATAGATCGAGGGAACGCGTTTTCTGATTGGCTGAAGCTTTTTATCGCCAAAGTGTGGACGTCAAAAAATAGAACATTCGCTAGATACCGCGGAGACGCGACTTTAGCGGCGAATTTGAAAAAAATCGCAAATTTTATTCGTGAGCGTCAGTTTTCAGCGCGAAAATTGTTTTTTTCGCTAGTGGGACCTAGGCTTTAGAGAGAACCGATTTCCCCAAACAGCGTCTCAAATTATAGCTTACGTCGCTGACCGAAAACGATAATTTACGGTGGTAATATTTTTTTCCAGAAAGACAGAAGAAAAAAGATACCAAGGTGCATATTCACCTTTTTTATTTTATAACCTGGAGATTTTATTCAACATCATGATCGCATTTTAATGACGCGGTACTTCGAGCTTTTATGTAGGAAGACATTGGTGCAACCGTTTTACAGAAGCTACCAACGGAATCCGTCGAAGGCGTCCAGCTCGGGCCCCTAAGAATCTCGAAATTTATTGTTTAACCGCGGACATTAGGCGCTTTGAAGAAAGGTTGAGGGGTTGGAGTACTTAAAGAGGTCCCTATAGCAAATGAAGGCTCTTCAAATATTTATTAAGAGGCTTTCAAACTCTGCTATTTTCTTCCTCGTTGTAAAGATTCTATAGAGGTACTTAAAAATGAAGAAAATTGCATGAAAAGATGATCTACCTGATGTTCTACCGTTTTTGATATTTGTTAAATTAAACAGTCTCTAATAAATAAATTACATTTTTTCCAACGATACGCGTCGACACCCTTTGCTTTAAACATGGTCGAAGAGGTAAAAAGACCAACAACGTTTGGGGAACTAAATTATATGTTAAGGAGATTAGTCCATTATGAAAAGGGATAATAAAGCTAAACCCTAAACAAATTTGAAGAAATTAAAAAACTTACTAATAGCTCGTACTAGAGGTTGGCGGAACAAATAAATTAACCGCAAAAATTTCAATTAATCATTAAAATTAGGATTATTTGTTTTATACGAATAAACGACGATTTAACATGAAAAATTAATCATTTTTTTCGAATATTTCTGAATAATTCTCGGTTATGGATAAATATAAACAACCGTATAATTTCTTATTCAAACGCCGACCTCTAGTTCGTACCGATAGGTCTTCGAGCGAACAAAAATACGCGAAACTCGGACCAAATAGATCTTCGAGTGAAAAAATAAATTAAATTAAATAAAATAGCCAGAAATTCCAACGGTAGACCGGTTTCGTCCTATTTGGGACTCGTCAGTACCGTGCGGGAAATCTGGCTCGCGACTATAACTATATGCAGTTCATAGGTGGTTCCTTTTGACCTAAATTATGTGTTCAATGTTATCTCTAGACCAATGGTGGTTCTCATTTTCTTACCCTTTGATTTAGCATGCCTAAATTGTTCCCAATGCATAAAGTAAGCGAAACGAGCTAAATATATGCACTTATTGCTTTACCAGTGTTTTTGTTTTACACTGTTGCTGTTCAACAAAGCAACTGTACAAGGAATTTTCTTATAAATACATACTTGGTTTTTACTTCGTGGATACCCTAGGTTTTAATTTTTTTTATGATTTTAATAAAGTTTTCAAGCCAATGTCTCCCAACTTTGGTTCCTCGAGCCCCTACGGTTTAGTTAAGATGGGTTAAATATTTATTACGCGGTGCCAATAAAAGATATTTATTTTAAAATTATTCTGGAGTGTTTGAATTATTTAAATTAACAAAATTTAACTCTGATACCGTTGCATTATATTCAAATTCGGGTTACTTTTTGATTTTTGTGTCGACTATGGCGTTTTTAGATATTTTAAAAAAGTATTACTAATATCAAAAACTAATAAAAATTATTTTAACGTGATAACGTTTTCTATTTCACGATTTGCGCTATCTTGAACGCGTTCAATCAATTAACATCTGACAAATCATTGATCATAACTCTCATAAATAAATTTGGACACACGCAATATGATTATTTGAAAGTCACAAGAAGATCATGTCGGTCAGATGCAAAGAGAGTCATCATCTTCGTGACGCGAGATGGCACGAGCAGAGCTGCTCTGTCTGTGGTACGACGGCAGGATACGAAGCCGAAACGTGTTTTAATCATAGTCGTAATAACCGAAAATTAGATCCGACAGGTATAAAATCTATACTCATCACTATATTAAAAATAATTTGCAGTTGTCAAATGAGTGTTTTACTTTTTCATAGGTGCGTTTAATTGCTAGTCGGCCGGCAAATGTTTCACGCTTGATTAGGCCTGGAGGCTCAAGATGCCACGCCATGCCAGCAGCTCGCAACTGGGCGACGCGCCGAGATCTAGCCAAGATACCACTTAGCCGACACCCGACATGATTTCCCCGTCATTTGAAAATAGGTATTTCTATCACACATCACTATCACTATCTCTATCACTATCTCTTACATCTCGTGAATTTGCTGCCTTTTACAAAACTATTTATATTTTAGACAAAACTCACGAGCTTTTTGTTTGTCATTTCAAAAGCAAAAGAAGCTTTCCCCTTTTAAAGAGTCGCTTTTTGTTCAAATAAATTGTTTACCCCTAACAAGACAAATACTTTTTATATTTAGGTTTTAGTGATATGCCATGTCAGAATGAAAAATACGTTGCGCTAGAAATAAAATTAAGAAGAATTTAGAGGTTTACACGTACAAGGGTCGTGCATCAAAGAATTTACGCTTAAAAGATTATTTGGGCCCTTTGAAATATAATATGTAATTATTAAGGTCTGAATATTTTATGTAATCTAACATTTTACTTAATGGCTTCTTGTGAATAGGTGTTTTCATAAAATCCGGCTATGTTGTTTCCCCCCCGACAAAAATTGCCCGCTCAGTCTTTGATGAGAGTTCAGTGCAGTACGTTCCAGTTCTAAGACCGTCGGTGCTACTAGCATGAATGTACGTTAACAAGCTGGCAAACATGTTTCCAGAAAAATTAATAAAATCCAATGACTTCAGACTGTTACATGTCCCTCCCTAAAGTATACCTCCTCCTAGGCGGTTCTTTGATGGGGATTTTATGAAAACACCTATTCATGAAGTATATTATATAACTATTTTCCGCGGAAAATGACCAAGTCTTTTTTTCCGGATAATTTTCCGTATTAGTCTAATATATTGTTTGCAAATCTAAATATAGCGGTATTTTCGCCTCATTTTTTCGAATCTAAAAGTAAAACCAAACATCTAGACTAATTTAAACTGATTAACAATGTAACACTATTAATGTCTTGTAGTATGTTCACTGATATTAGACATTTTATATCGATAAAAAGTTAAAAACCCTTAAAAATTATTTTTGTTACCATTTTTTAATTTTCCGATTTGCGGAACCTTTTCTGGAAATATTTCCGCATTTTATTTTTCCGGGAAATTAACAACACTATATAACTATGTATGAAACTACCTTGAATCATTTCGTATTTTTTGGAATTGTTTCAAAACATAATAGTATTTTAAAATATTATGAATTTTTCTCGATCCTTTTGGTTATCTGATATGTATATTTATCAATTGGAGATGCCAACATTAAATAAATTTTGGGTACGCTACTGAAAACGCGCCTCTTTTAAAGTTATATTAACGAACACTCTTTATCCATGAATCTGTTGTTATTAAAAATAAGAAAGGCAAAAAAAACAGCGTTCAAATCAATTCAATATATAAAATTACACTAATCAATGCCAGAATTTTGAAAAGTATTACTATTAATAATATTCTTTATAATATATCAAGGTTTCGAAAATTTGTCACAGTCGGTGGTCCAGAATGGTTGCCGCTGCATGTTATCTAGCTGAAAAGATTGGAGCGTTTGATAAAAAACGTCAAACGGAGTTACACCTTTATCAGTGATAAATCTAAGATATAATTGCACACTTAACTGAGATTTATTATAGGATATCTTGATTTTCCTTTTATACTGGAAGAGGATAAAGGAAACGTGAAGAATCATGATAAGGTTACATCTTTCTGAAGTAATTACAGGTAAGAGCTATGCCGCTGACTCTCCAGACATCTCCACGCGTGATGAATTATCCAATATTGATTAGAAATATAATTCTGATATTGTGCTCTTAATTATACGGTATGTAGAAATAATCATGCCAAAAAGGCTTTTGTATAATACTTGGTACCGAATTTAGTCTCGAAAGGTCATGTGGCGGAGTGGTTAGCATTTTCGCCTCGCAGCAAGAGGAGCCGGGTTCGATCTCAGATTGTGGCACTGGGAGAAAAGCTCCTTCTGCGTATAGAGTTAGCAAGATCTCTGCCCGTTGATTCAAGGGGTTTTCCCCGAGCTTTTCGGTTTACCCTTCCATAAAAACTTGTTGAGGTTAACGGTGATAGTAAGTGTAGGGAGCTGTTGGTTTGCGTGGCATGAAGGGTTTGTCTTCTGAATTAATGGCTTTAAAAGTCGCTCGATGACTTAGACCTAAGGTGGTGCCAATAGTATTAGCCTAGCTGATTATTCTTATATATTATCAAATAAACCAAAATTAGAATGTTTCAAACTGAAAGTGATGACTAAGGTGGTGCCTTGGGTAGCACATTATTTAGTTTTGGTTTTAATATGAGTGCATCATCTACTTCATGGCAACGGGTTTTGAAAACCAAGTTTTATAACTCACCGATGGGGATAATAAGTAACAAAAATATTACTGGATTTTATTGGACCCTGATAAACTATTTATTTTAAAATAACAAATTAATTTCACAAGGTACTTAAATTGATACGCTGTTCTCTCCTTAAGGATTGAAATTAGGAATAATTATTGGATCACAATTTTATATTAATATAATTAAGCTTTAAGTTTTAAATCTTAATCAATATGGTAATATAACAAAACGTATTTTTGTTAACTCATGGAATCTTATAGTTACGAGAGACCTCGGTAGCCTTTGCAGGTGAGCTTGGTTTAAACGTGTTTATCTTTGGAAAATAATTTCAAATCTGATTCAGTTTGAGTATACTATAACAACGATGGTGATTGCGCAAGAGCCAAATGATTTCATAACATAACGATGCAGTTATAAATAGTTTTATTCTCACGAAATGTTTATTTAAATTTAAATGATATACAAATTTTCTTTAGCCCCTTTAAACATATAAGTCAGCTGATAAGTAGTTTTAAAATTTTTATATTTTGTTACATAATCCAATACATTTAAGGCAAACAACAAAGAAATATTACTCCAAAGAGATAAACGAAATATTTCGATGAAGTTCGTTCGAATTCGAAAGTTCTTCTTCGGCTCGGTGCCGCTTTCGATCTCAGCACGCGAAAGGCACGCGACATTCACCATCGAACCATTAGTCAATCTCACCGCTCGGAATGCCAAAAAGAAATGGAGGGAAGTGCAGAGGGGGAAAGAAGCCCTTCGGACTTACTAGCGGAGCCCTCCGTTTTTTACCGGGCATTAAATGGCTAGGTAGCTTTTTACCAGCAAGCGCGATATCTCTCTAATTACTGGTCCGACATTCGGTATATCTAAGTAGAACTTTTTTCGGGTAACTTTTATACATTTTTTTCGGGATTTTTTTACGGCCTAGGGAGGTTTTTCTTTGGCGCGTTCTTTTTTACGCGTAACCTTGAAATGAAAAACTCGAGCCGTCAGCATCGTTTTAAATACTTTTTCTGTATGCAAAAATTAAGTTAAGGGTTGTTTTTTACCCTCGTGGTTTTTCTTAACTATCTTCAAAAGGAAGAGTAAGTGAGAGTTTTTCGTTGTACTTTTTGGTGGTAATGATATCTGCATTATAGGTTGAAAAAAATAACAGAAACCATTTCTTATCTGTATCACGTAAGGTCAATTATTTTGCCATCAATAAATACGGTCGGTGTTTTAAATTATATTAAAAGATTTGAAATATAAGTATGCCTACTTTTTGTTTATGCAAATTTTGATAAAGCCGGCGTAAATGAGAGCTACAGGCCGAACTAATTCGTGTGAAAAAATCAACTTTTTCATTTACATGGCGGCTTCTAGTATTGATATGAGATAAACCTGCAATTTTGCCACTGCTAATGGCCACCCGATTGGATTTTGAATTTGAGAAAGGTTTTATTTTAGTTAATAAAGGATACTCTAAGTGACCACTCGGAACGACTCCTTCCGCGTTGAGTTTGCAAATTTTGTCTCCAATTTCTGCAGTTTCCCCTTCCAATATAAACTTGTAAAGATTAAAAGCAATAGTTAGTGTAGGGCCACCTGTTTAAAGACATTTTGACACAAAGCTTTCGTAAGGAATTTTTTCTTTTAAGCAATTAAGAAATGTCCTGTAAGGCTTTGCAAATGCTTGAGCGGGACCTTTGCGTATGATCAATAACCAGATGAGAATAACCAAGCTTCTCGTGTTCTGACCCTTGTATGTTCTGGTGCAAACAAATTTAGCAAAGTCAAAGGGGAGCAAAGTTTTAATAAATTCCTATATGTACGCCCTCGAACAATGTACCCAATTTCATTTTTAGTTTTATATTTGCCACTAGTCGAATGGTCATAGGTTTTTATGTGTTTTAAAGAAGGTAAGGAAGCACAGTAATAAGAATTTTTACACCGACTATGCGAAAGATGGCGTTTCACAACATAAGGGGCTTTCCCGCTCTTATTTCATAACGTTGCGAGACACATGATACAGAGAGTACATCACGTGCCGTTTTTAAATAGAAGTCCCTTATGTTGTTTAGTGCCATCTTCAGTAAAGTCGGAGTAAAAATCTTCTTCATTGTGTTATAGAAAAATCCTGCAAGAATATTTTCGTTACTTCGGGTTTTTAGTTCAAAATTGCGATTACTAAATGCTTAAATACCATAGTTTTATCCAAGCTTTTGTGGTTTTTCCAAGAAGTCTGCTTTAAGCTAAAGCCTGATTGTTGTTGGGAGGATCTCTTAATTAAGCGCTAACTATTCTTGTGCCACGAAAAATTTCGATCTCAACGTTGATGGGTTAGCTACGGAAGGCTTTAAGACAGCTTGTATCAGGCAAATTGTTTCCACCTCTTAAGTTTCCAGCCTTTCAGAATCCTTCTAGCAACTAATTCACTTTAGTGTCGCTCTATAATTGGACGTCTTCGAATTTTGTTGTAGGTGAAATTAAGTTTCTTTGACCCCGAAATAAATCCGCCGGAGAAGGAGGACCTTGCAGTTCCCCGGCGATTGTGTAATCGATAAAGATATATTAGGGCAGGTGCTATAATATGGATGCCCCGAAGTCATTTGACATTCAGCGCAGTGTCCTACTCTTTAAAGGAACATTTGAAGGAACCAATGGAGGGAGACTCTTAAGCTTGATATAATAAAGCTATTTTTTTATCAAAAACGAAAATCCAATAAAATTGTTTTTAATGCATAAATAGTTAACATTATAAGTTTGCCTACGAAAAAAAAGTGCGTTAATAATTTTTCCCTTATTCCTAAATTTCTCGACTATTTGTTTAATTTTGTGGCATACAAAGTATGTTATTATATATTTTGCTATAATTCCTAAATTTTTCGATTATAGTTGTGTAATTTTGTGGCGTACAAAGTATGTTATTATATCTTTTACTATTATTCCCTAGTTTTTCGATTATTTGTGTAATTTTGCGGCGTACAAAGTATGTTATTATATCTTTTGCTATTATTCCTAATTTTTCGATTATTTTTGTAATTTCGTGGCGTACAAAGTATGTTATTATATCTTTTGCTATTATTCCTAAATTTTTCGATTATTTTTGTAATTTTCTGGCGAACAAAGTATGTTTTGTAGACTAAACGCTTTAACAAGTTCTTTAAGTAAAAGTGCGATTTTGATTCAATTTTCTACAAATGCTTATCACATTTTGCCACCGCATACATGGTATTTATTTCATAACATTATTCTTTACAGATTTCTATTATCAAGAGCAATAGTTTGAAAATTATATAAAAGCGAAAAAATTCAAAAAAGTTTTCGTCAGGATTAAGTTCATTTATTTTAACTTTTATTCGCAATTTTAGAATAGATATTAAACAGGATAAGCCACCGTTTAAAAACGTTAAACGAAAACTTTTAGGAGAGTAAATGAAGCATTATTATTGACAATCTAAAATATCTCCTACACCTGTCTAAAAAGGTTGTCTAACCAGTCTAATAATACTGGTTAATACTTTCGTATCAAAAACTATATCGATAACATAATTATATTTGCACTTTTTTGCTAAATTTTTTTAATTTCGTTTCATGGCGGTAAGAGTACGGTAAATGGATGTTCCTTTACCCAAATACCTCAAGTAGGGGGGAAAACGTTAATAGTGAGACCAGGGGGATACTAATCGCATAAATTAAAAATGATGGTACGTGGATTCAGATAATTACCAGTATTCTGCAGAATGTGAGTCAGCTGACAAAATGACGGGTGAAAGATTTGCATATAACGAAGCGTGTCATTATGGTACTTTATCGGTTTCAAGGTATATTAAACACTTTGACACCTTTGTCTACGCTAGATATGGAATTTTTGAAAATTGCTCCGGGCTTTTAGCGCGTGCGCGGGATAACCGCCGGTAGAGGGAGCCTCTGAAGGAACGCCCAGTGCAGTACGAACCTTAAACGTCTGGCTGGCGTTTAATATTATTTATTACGAAATTAATTGTAGCTTTATACCGGCATTAAAGGAAATTATTTCTAACGATCTTCGTATGCAAATTACTACTATTTGTTATTATATTCGTTGAGGCACATTCATTTTGTTTTAAAATTACCGGTAATTACAAAATATTTATTACTGAAGCCCTGTTTTAAAGAGAAATTTTTTTACACTCTATTATTAAATTGTTGGCGAAACGCGGGTTTTAATTATGAGATTTGGCCCGAAAATAGTAAAATGTAGGGATAAGTTGTGTATAGAGAAATTCTGAAATGATATTAATAATGCACTGAAACGATATTAATAATGCCCTGAAATTATATTTATAATGTATTGAAATGATATTTATAAAATTATATTTATAATGTATTGAAATGATATTTATAAAATTATATTTATAATGTATTGAAATGATATTTATAAAATTATATTTATAATGTATTGAAATGATATTTATAAAATTATATTTATAATGTATTGAAATGATATTTATAAAATTATATTTATAATGTATTGAAATGATATTTATAAAATTATATTTATAATGTATTGAAATGATATTTATAAAATTATATTTATAATGTACTGAAACTATATTTATACTGTGCTGGAATGATATTTATAATGTACTGAAATGATATTTATAATGTACGGAAATGATATTTATAATGTACGGAAATAATGTACTGAAATTATATCCATATTGTACTGAAATGATATAATAGTGTACTGAAATGATATCACTAAAATAAAAAAAATTTAATTAAAAGTATAATTATTTTATTTAAAAATAAAATTATTTTATTTAAAAATAAAATTATTTTATTTAAAAATAAAATTATTTTAAATAAAAAGTAAAATTATTTTAATTTAAAAGTAAAACTTAATTAATTAAAAGGTAAAATTATATTAATTAAAAGGTAAAATTATATTAATTAAAAGGTAAAATTATATTAATTAAAAGGTAAAATTATATTAATTAAAAAGTAAAATTATATTAATTAAAAAGTAAAATTATATTAATTAAAAGGTAAAATTATATTAATTAAAAGGTAAAACTATATTAATTAAAAAGTAAAATTATTTTAATCAAAAGGTAAATTTATATTAATTAAAAAGTTAAATTATTCTTATTAAAAATTAAATCAATATTGTTGTGATATTTAACTGCTATCCACGTTTTGGATAATTAATAGTACGTGTATATTACAAAAAACGTGTATTGTTAAATAAAACTTTGTACAATTAAATCTATCCGTAGAACCAGGTAAACTTGCTTGAACAAAGGGATATTTACTTAATCGATTTCTCAATATTATATCTATTAGGATCTAGAAAGCCGCAAAAATTATCGACGGCTAATTATTCTTCAAGGCTAAAGAAAAGATCCCCTTTGAATTTGAAGATTTTATCGTAACATTTATCATAATTTTTTGTAATTATTTCCAAATTAATCTGATCTATATTTAGGAATCTTTCAGAAGCTGTTATCAAATGAATTGCATCGCTCATTGAAGATGCTCGTGATACGAAAGGGTTTTTAATCGGGAAGTTTTATTTGTATTCAATTGCTTTTGACAGTCTAATAGCTCATGATTAGACGGTAATGATACCCGCATGAGAAATATCGATTAAATGTATCGCCTCCGGCTTATCGAGAGTTATATTTTTAAAGTTAGTGTTGAGCCGTAAGTATGCATTTGGAAAACACCACTATTTCTATTTTATTCTCAATTTTCATTTAAAATGGTTATAACAATTTGCTGAAGTTATCATGTTTTTGTGGGGGTTAAAGGTTAAATCTAATTTGGAAATTTTGCTTTGAACTATACACTAGGCAATTAGTACATCGACTGGCTAGTACTTTAAAAAAAAAAAACAATATTCCCCAATTATCTGATTTCCAAATATTTCGTATGTATTTCTATAATTTTAGTATTCTAGACATACCCTGAGATTTATTTTGTCTCAAATTTCGTATATATTTCTTGTTTCTTTCTATATTTTTACTTGTACCACAGTTTTTTGAACTTAAGTGGATTTAAATTAGTAAGCTAATAATATTTGAAAATTTAAATGGTATTTGTTAAATTTGAATACGTAACTATACGCTTGAAAATATTTCTTTATTGTTATTCTAAAAGATAGTAATAGGTAACGTTTGAAATCTTATAGGGTCAATGGAGGTAAGTGTGATCAGGGGGTGTGTGATCACCCCTTATTATTTCCCTAAATAATATTATAACATAATATTTGATGAATGGATATTGAAATATACTTAATTGTACACATTTTGTATATTTTCAATATTAATTTGAATTAAATTTAGTTTTTAAAAATTTTAGTTGAAAAAATGTTATACTCTTCTACTCGTGTTTAGAGATTTTATGCCCAATGAAAAGTTCTGTTATTTTTTTTCTAACTGACAAACCGGTTTTACATTTTGGTATTTTGTAGTCTGCTTAACCTTTTACCTGCTAGGAAAATTTGGTGTATTTGCTAACATTTTGAGGTTTTCAAAATTTAATCTGAAAAAGGTCTTTCAAAATTTGGGGTGCGGGGTAAGTGTGACCACACGAAGATATTATTTTACAGCTATGAAAAAAAATTAGCTTTATTGGGACACCATATTTATCGGCTGTATGCAATTTCATTGCGATTGATCAAGGATTTCACAAGATCACAATTAACCAACCTTCCTATCACACTTGCCGCGCATTTTGGGGTAAGTGTGACCACACGAAGATATTATTTTAGATCTACGAAAAATATATAGCTTTATTGGGACAACATTTTTAACCTCTGTATGCAAATTTATTGCAATTGGTCAAGGATTTCAAGTGATCACAATTACCCCACCCCCTATCACACTTGCCCCGCATTTTGGGGGTAAGTGTGATCAGTAACGGAGTTAAATTAAATATCAAATATTTATATCACTATTTAATTGATATTATATTTGATTGCGTGGTTGTGTAGGATAAAGAGGCCGTATTAATTGTACCAATTCTTAAGAGAGTGCTATTTTTAGTTTAAGTGTAATTTCAGGTAAACGCCAAAAAATATTTTGATCACACTTACCTACATTGACCCTACTTAAAAAAATCGTTATTTAGAATTATTCGGCTACTATTTTGTCACCCACTAAAACATTTATTTTCCATCAGAAAGGATATTACAAAACGGCTGTCACAACTATAATAGACAACAAATAACTGTACAAATAAATTTGTTGGAATAAAATAGTCGTATCCACTGTGTTCCCGACTATTCCAACTACCTTTAAAAATATAAGGATCTTATTTTTAATCTTCATCATCCGAATTTTAAATTGTTTGGATTTAACATTTCCTGAAAATCTATCAATTGAAATCTTCCAACATTACATAAAAACTATCTTTGACTAGATATTATTTATTATATAAATTTTCTGTACATAATGATATTGGTCTTACAATTTTGGTCGTACAATTTTGGTCTTACAATTTTGGCTTAGAAATTTGGTCTTATAATTTTGGCCTTACAATTTTGGTCTAACAATTTTCCCATGGATGAGCATTTCAGTTTGACGTAAGTAAATTATAAGCAATACAAGGATTTAGTAGAGCAAGTTATTACGTAGTCCAGTTGGCTAGCGAGTCTTTTCAATCACGGAAGATTATCATGTGCATTCAGATGTAATCACAGTTCGAGCCCTCTTTTATGAAACCACACATTTTACAAATTTTCAAAGCGGCATTCGTTTAAAAATTAAAGAGATTTAATGAGGTGGTCGTTAAAAGTATATTAATTACGTGCAGTCCGAAATGACAGTTGAGAGATCCTAAATCCGGGATTTAAAACATGATTAAAATTTCTTTCTCTGGGCTGTGGATGGCTGCAGCGAGATGGGCGTTCAATGTCACGAAATCGTTTCTTCTTCATGAACACACAAATTGGTTGCCCTCGCACGGCTGCTTTGCTTTCAATATAAAGATTATAATTTCCGATCCCACTGTGATATAATGGAATTATAACGAGAATAATACTCTCATTTTCTTGGAATATTTGTCTCGAGTCTTTCGTAATTTTTTTATACCGGAATTTTGCATTCACGAGCCGATGCGCGTTATTATTTCTTATTGTATGATTTTCTGAATTTATGATATTAAATGAATAAAGTATTATAGATGAATAAATCTGTATTATAAAGTATAAAATGGTATAAGCGTGAGCAAACTATTACACGTAAAAGCGATATCATTAAGGAATAATAACCTAATAGACAAGAGCAAAGATCTAATCGGTGTTTTTGATGTCAATTCAACAGCACCGATGGCAGCAGAAGCTCGAAAATATATTTACTTGTACAAAAAGAAATATAAATTTTATGGTCTAATGAAAATTGCTAATTTATTTTTCTTTCAGCATAAAATATAAGCTTATTCATCCTCGTGGATTCTGTTTCTTCCATTTCACCTTTTTAAAAACTAAATGATGAAAGGTGTATTCTCCAAGGGAGGAAATATAAAGCTAGTCTTCTTTTGACAATATTCCAATGACAAACTATTAATCTCTGATATTTTCCTATTTTATTGTGACAAGTTTGGATATGATTAGAAATTCATATTAAATAAACTTTCAAAAGGCTTAGCGTTTTACAACTTGGAAACTGTTTGTTTTACCTAGGAGCAACAAACACAAGGAGAACGCAGCTAGCTTTTAAACACGCTAACGCAGTGTTGCGTACAAAATTTAATTGGACGAGCCTTTACACTGAACGTTTTACGGAAAGGGGGGAAGACAATTTTCAAATTTTCCCCTTCCAACGGCAGCAGGCACTAAAGCTTCTAACCAATGAAATATGTAACCTAGAAAATACACAACTTTTGACGGGTTGCGTTCTCCTTGCGTGTGGTGTTGTGTTTGTTGCTACTAGGTTTTACTTTGCATATGCTATATTTGCGTTTTTTGACAATATTTAAATGTTACCACGTGGAAAATAATTTTCACTTTTTGAATCTTTTCAAAAAGTGTAAAACAAAGTAAAAAAAAAATCATAAAATTTTTATTGTATTAAAATATTACGTAATTTCATGGCCGATTCGATATTCACCTATGCTCATATAATTCCTCAACTATTTTAATTACAGGAGTGAGCTAATTAAAGTGCATTCCGGCATAAAATATGTATATTTATGCACGTGGAAGGCACGCGAACGAAGGCACGCGAAAGTTTTGATATTCATGCCTCGATATAAAGAAGCGGCTCTTCCCTGACCCCTAATTTACTGTACCTGACGCTGAGGGGAGAGAAGCTAAGAACGATTTTTTGGGGGGCTTCTAATATAGCGACGTAATTATAGGTCCGAGATTTTACGATGACATGGCGTGATGCTGAGAAATATTTTTTTTCTTCTTCTTCTTTTTCTTGACATGTAAGCGTGAGCCTGCACTGTCGTCCACGTTCGGAAAACATTAAACCTTAACCTTGAAAATTATATTGTCCTTTTCGTACGCGGAGAAGACGAACCCGCGAAAGACAATTTATCATCATTACGATGCTTCCACTATATTGATATCCCATATTATTCCACCGAACTTAAGGGAAAAAATCCCGAATGATGGGGATGAAATGAAAGCGACGCTGCTGCGATATCTCTTCAAACCTTTTGATTTTCTATATTTAAAGACGTTTTAATGGTTTCTTGCGTCGTTTTTACTAATGATTTATCCTTGATACCTCGAAAGTGTTGTCCAGGGAAAACCCTTTCAATAATACCTGGCTTTCAGTCGGGAAATTGAAAAAAAAAAAAAAAAAAAAAACAGATTTTCATAGGCATCCGAATTTTCGAGTCTTATGGTAATCAACTTTACACCTGAAATATAGCAAAATTGTTTTTTTAAATAATTTAAATAAATCTTTAAACATTTAAATAGGGTACTGATCTGTTCTTAATGCTTCGTTTTTTATTCAACTTCATGGTTTTTGATTTTTGAAAAAGCGAAAAGCGTGTTTAAAAGGGTTATGAAGGGATGTCGCAGAATACCTCACAGTGTTAGATATTTTTAACTGAAATGCTAATTCAGAATATAAATACCTCAAAGAAAAAGAAAAAAATAAGTAGATATTTGTACCCTTCAGCGCAAGTGGAAACTTAACACCAAGAATGTTTTAAAATTATCGATGCAGCACACTGTTTGCTTCGTGATTACCGTAAAAATCCATACCCACTAATTTTCTTGGGTAATCGATCCCATTATCTTCTATTAAGAAGAAAATACGCTGAGGTATGATCACAGGCTGACTCTATCCGTGTAGGTGGAGAATAGCTTCCAGAAATCATGAAAATAAAGACCAAAGTAGCTCTCAAATAACCGGTATACAACCTTGACTATACGTCAGATGGCAGCAACCTTCGAAGGTCTTTGATAATCGACAATTAAAATGCATAGAAATGATTTAGAACATCCCATTGTCATCTTTCCCATAAATTTTCGTGTCTAGCGACACCACGTGTTAAAGGAGAAGGAACTTAATACAAAAATTAGTCAGAAATTCATTATAGGCATCTATTACTAAGCAACCACCTTAGGCATAAAAAGTCAATGAATTCAAAACAATTCGAAACCTAAAATCACCTTTTCCATTATTATAGAGAAAAGCTAACGTTTTGGTAATGAAGAGCTCGTGTGATTGATTGTTAGCAGGGGCGTAGGAACGTTCTGGAAGTTGGAGGGGCAAAGAGAAACGAAAAGGGGTCTGGAGAATGGTTTTTAATTTTTAATGGATTGTAGATTCTCCGAATGCATGTGTACTTTTTAGTACTATATAAATTGGCGGAAAAATATTGAAATCTAAACACAGTTGAGATTCTATAAACTGTATATGCTTTAAAAATGATAATTTGAGCCTTTTGAAGATTTCAACTGATCAAAATGTTGGAGGGGGCAATAACATTAGTTGCCCCTCCCAGCCAAATTCTAGGGAGGGGCATTGCCCCCCCTGCCCCTCCCGGTTCCTACGCCCCTGATTGTTAGGCGTTATTTCATATCACGGAAGTCTGATTTACAATATCACGGGCAACGAATCCGAATGGCACGTTGCAAGATCTGATAAACCAATCTTTTATTTTAACTTTAAATTTACAAAGAAAAGTTTAGTATGAATCATTCAAAAGGATGTTTCCATAACGTTTTTTAAATGAATTAGGACTAAATCCCAATAATTTTTAAATATAACTTCTGAATATTCTGTGCTGAAAATCTGTAAATGTAAAAACCGATTGGTTTTCGTAACGGTTTCGTGCTCAACAGTTTAAACAATTAGTTTGACTCTTTGAACGTGAACGAAATGTAGCAAAAATGCTTTGGATTTCAACCTGAAACCACCAATAGAAGAAGATATACCAATCGAATAGGCTAAATATTACCGAAAATATAACTTTAAGGCTATAATTACATCTGCCATTTTCCAAGATGTCTTCGGATTTTCTCTGGTGTAATCAAAAACTTCAATTTCCTATGGATTTCTCGTAGTTGTGACCAACAAAAACATAGCATTTCAATAAAATAGGTTAAAAATTACGAAGGTTTTGAGTATTATCTAATTTATCTTGTTAACAGGCAAAACGTTTCCAAACTCGTAATCAAAAATCATGCGTAGGAAAATTCGCCGATTGCAAAGCCGCTTAGTACTTCCGAAATTTCAAAATAAAAGCCTGACTTAATTAATTAATGTATTTTATACAATTTTATTATTCTTAGCTTCGCGACTAATGGGTAATCAAACGCACGTGCATTTACAAATTTTAATTCGAGGTGCAACAGTCAATATCTCACAACGATATTTCCGCACACCTAGCAGCGGAATACCAAATTAGAATTTATTTACTACTACTGTCGCGCTAAGAGTGAGTATTGAAGGGTTATATTCCCTTTAATAGTTAACACCCAGGCATATCTACGATTAAGTACTACTTATTTGATTTATAATAAAAAGGTTTACTCATCTGCCTGGTCTTATTTTAATCTCTAGCTGACTTGGCTCGAATTCGTGGTCATCCTGGTATAAACAATGACGGCGCACCAACGTCATCATCCGCAGACGGGAGGGGAAATGGGGGGAGAAACAATTTTAGCGCCTGTTTTTTATGCACGCGCTAGGCACGCGACGAGTGAGGGGAATAATTAGAGGAGCGGTCCAGTCTCTTAGAAAAACTCTTTTTTGCCCCTCTCTGGGACGACCCTTCGAAAAGGAGGGCTGCCCGGAGCACTAAAAAAACCATTTTCCGAGCGACGCCTGCCTTTAATTATAGAGTTCTTTCTATTCCAGAACCTTCCGTCTAAACGGAGTTTTTATTAAGTTTTTTATGTCTTAAATCCGCGAAAATTTATTATGAGTCCTTGAGAAATATTTTAATGAGCCAAAAATAATCTCCAATTTGAAGCCAATATATGTTGATCTTCAATACTCGATTCCCTCCTCTGGCAATAAAATCTTTTAAAATCCGAAAAAACCGTTTGCTAAATTTTTGTCGTAGAATTAATTGGTCTGATCATTCGTTTTAAAGTAGTGGGTTGTACAGAAATTCCGATACACTGAACTTTTAAAGAGTTATTCCAATAGTGTCGAAACCTTAAACAAGTTATCAGAATAGTGATAACACGTTTATAAATTTATTTTACAATTGTTCAAACAATTTAGTATTTAAGCTTTATTCCAATAGGTTTAATTTTTTTTAAATTTATCCCAATACTTTTGAAACCTTTAAATATTTATCTGGATAGTACTAAACCCTTTGAAGATTTATTCTACAAGTGTTAAAACCTTCAAAGCTTGATAATAAAATGTTTAAGACTTTAAAAGATTTATCCCGAAAGTGATAACATGGTTAAAGATTTAACCTACTAGTGTTAAAACCATTACATAATAATCCCAATAGATTTATCCCAATTTTGTTGACACCTTTAAAGCTTTATCCCTATAGGTTTTAAATTTCAAATATTAATTGCTAGTGTTGAAACATATAATGATTTTTCCCAATAGTGTTAAAAGTTTTAAAGATTTATCCCAATAGTGTTAAACGTTTTAAAGATTTATCCCAATAGTGTTAAAAGTTTTAGATTTATCCCAATAGTGTTAAAAGTTTTAAAGATTTATCCCAATAGTGTTAAACGTTTTAAAGATTTATCCCAATAGTGTTAAACGTTTTATGGATTTATCCCAATAGTGTTAAAAGTTTTAAAGATTTATCCCAATAAGGTTAAAAGTTTTAAAGATTTAATTCCAGTAGTGTTAAAAGTTTTAAAGATTTAATTCCAATAGTGTTAAAAGATTTAAATATTTATCACAATAGTGTTAAAACATTTAAAGATTTAATTCCAATAGTGTTAAAAGTTTTTAAGATTAAATTCCAATAGTGACACCGGAGATATCGTTATAAGTGTCAGTTAGCGCCGAAATTAACTTGTCAAGAAGTGTATCGAAAAGAAATAAAAAAGATTGAGAGGTCTTATAGATGTATACGCGTTACGCATCGTCGCCCATTCCTATAGTATTAAAAAGGAAATACTAAAGTTAGTATTTTACCCCTTTGGTGATCTAAGTACGGTAATTATCGAAGAGAAATATGCCAAGTCTCCATTTCAGTTTTTTTTCCAGGGTTGTATATTCAGAGCAAGATCTGACAAAGTGTTTGACAACTTGATCGATACTTGGAAAATGTATTGTGAACGTATTCAAAACAAGTTCATTTGCTGGTTTCTTTGAAAAAGTATATTTTAGAAACTTTTTTATATTCAGTGGTTTCAAAAGTATTGTGTAGAGCGGAACAACTTCGAATATTCACGCGATATAAAATTAAATTTATCTTTCGATATTGAAAAAATATAGTTTGATACTGTAAGCAAATAAGTAATTTTTTATTTGAAATTTGGAAATGACCTAGTGTCATTCAATTTTTAAAGATTAATGTAAAGCAACATTGTAGTAATTTGAATTTATAAATTCACAATAGTTCCTTATAAATTCCAATTTAAAACAAATCTTTTAACCAATTATAAAAATTGTAATTACTGATTCAAGCCCCGTTTAAATTAGTGGATCATCAAAATGAACGTTGCGTTATAAAATCATTATCTCTGTAATTTACAAAAAATTACATCAATTTATAATCAATAAGGCACAAATAAAACCTTGTAAATACAATTAGATATTGTCTTTAATTTTATCTTTATTTATGAGAACTTTATTATTTTAAATCCTGTATTTTCATCAAAATTATGGCATATTTGTATAACGGTCTCAAAGCATTGCAGGGGCGTAGCGAAAAGTACGGTTATATGTACAGTGGCTTAGCTGATGGTCCGGTGTGGGGGGCCTCGAGCTTCGGGGAGGCCCCGCTAACCATAAAAAACATTAAAATGGGGGGCCTCATTGAGATTTTTGTGGGGGGGGGGGCTCTGAGTTCTCAGCTACGCCACTGTATATGTACAGTTGTTTATCTTTGATTTTTTCTATCGTGCGCCCTATATCAAAATCTTTGCTACGCTACTGAAGCATTGGATACGAACTGATAGGTTTACTTTCATGAAATCCTACCAATATATGAAAGGGAACAAAAATTTAAAATGCTAATTTCATCTCAAAACGTTGATCTTGAAAAACCGAAGCTCTTCAAATATCTGCGGTATATCTCTTTCGAGATCCATCGTTGCTTGTAATTTCGCGAATGTGTAGGCAGGGCTGACACTGCACGCTTGATCCGGCTGCCGAAAACATAAATCATGTACCGATTTGCTTAGAAAAGCAGATAAGACGATAGGTTGGCGGTTTCTTTAAATATCAAGGCGTGAAATCTCACGATGTTTATTTAAAAATATTTCTCACTTACATCATTTTATTAAAAATTCATGCCTCGCTTCCTCTGGGTCGAATGAATGTTGAAGCAACGTTATTCTCTCTCGGTCGCTGTATTACTTGGTATTATGATTTTTATCGCAGCCAGCGCTAGTACCGGTTTGGTATCGTCTCACTTTCAATCTTTCTGGAATATCTCCTCTCACTTCTTTATCCGAATAATAGCTTTATTTTTTCAGATCGTGTTACCTTTTTAAACGTATCCCAAAATGAAATGGGCTTTCGTTATATCTCTTAGAATTAAACCAACTATGTTGGTTACGCAAACGCGTGACTTTAGTATATTTAGTAAGTAGAAATATTTTAAATTCTTAATAATAACCGTTGTAATAAATTCCAGCGATAACATATTTTTAAATGAATGTATTTAATCCTAACATCCATTTTTTTTTAACAATCCAGGGTTGAAAGTTAGATATAATTTTATTTAATATTTCAAATATGAAAGGGATAACTTTTCAAAGGATTCCATTAACTTCCGACTGGGTCTGGTTTCTTCGGGCATTCGATACCCCTGTAGCAAATCAGAGTCGGGCCGACGTAGGCTTTTGTACTTGAATGGCAAAGTCGGCCGACCGTCGGCGAGATAGACTTTTGAAGGTCGAAATGTCCTAGGGGTAAATGAGTCAGCCGACGGTCGGCCGACCCTAAAGGTTTCATCCCATACGACTGTAAACCAACTGAAACTGGCTACAAAACCGACTTAGAAACAACGTTGGCCCGACTTTACACACGCCCGAATTGCCGACCCTCTAACCAGAAAACCGACTGTAAATATCCCCTGTAGCAAATTAGAGTCGGGCCGACGTCGGCAAAAGGTAGACCTAAGAACCGACCCCGAAACGACGTTATCCCGACTTAGAATGTACTGTATATAATTACGTCGAAACGACTTACTTTTTGATATTTTATGTGACTGAAAATAACCAAATAAAACCGTAAATATAGCTGTTTAAATAGTCCCATGAACGGGAGTGAAACAATGAGTTTATTTCCGTCAATCGGAAAGCTCTTGAATCTGGAGTACAGAGTTCTATAGTTTCTTGGGGTTTAGTAACAATAACGAATGAATATTCATTAATAATATCTTAGCCTAACATATTTAGGTAAACGAATGTAACCTACTTGAGCTGTGAGATTTTTAATACGGAAACATTCTCAGATTGAATATATAATCTTTTTCAAAAAAATATAATACAGAAAGGAAGTTATTTTAAAAATATTTCAATTTGTTTTATTAATTCGCCAAAGTTTCACAGTTTTGAGCGATTAATTGGCAAATAAATGTTGGATATAAGTCGGCCGTTGCTCGGGCTATAAATGTGTCATGTCTTTTGCAAGTCATGACAGCTATTACAATTCAAGGTCGGCGTTTTGACTCTAAATATTTCCAATGATAAGACTCTTAGATTCGGCTAGTGGTTCAAAATGCTAGGTCGCTATACCAACTTTAAAAGCGACCGAAAACGTACTCACGAGGAATTGTCAAAAACGTTTAGGACTATTAGAGTCCGTATTTGGACCAGGACCGAAAGGCGATTTTTCGACCAAAGCCCGACCTTAAATCGACTCTTTGTCTTTTAAATTTAAGGTCTATTTTAAGTCGGATAATGGTCGGCATACCGACCATAAATAGTCCCAAAAAAGGATTTACGGTTTTAGTGTCGAAAAACGTTCGGACGTTTTTAGGTCGGTATTTGGTCGTCGACTATAAAGCGACTTTTCGACCGTACCCGACCCTAAAATGACTTCATGTGCTACAGGGGTAACGAAAAAGTTACTTTCTGGAAATTTCTCTGTAATTAAAAAACGTGTTTAAATAAACTGGTCATAAAGTCAATCATTTGATTTTGGAACACGAAATTTCTTGCCACAAAATAAACCCACGTAAAAAGGGAGTTGTCTTTTATATTGGTAACTATAGACCAGTGTTATTTATATTGGGAGCTTTAGACTAGTGTTTTTATTTTTGGTAGCTTTGGACAAGTGTCTTGATTTTGGGAGCTATAGACTAGTGTCTTAAGTTTTGTAGCTATAGACTAATGTCTTGATTTCGGTAGCTTTAGACTAGTGTCTTGATTTGGTAGCTGTAGACTAGTGTCTTTATTTGGTAGCTTTAGACTAGTGTCTTGATTTTTTGTAGCTTTAGACTAGTGTCTTGATTTCGGTAGCTAAACTAGTGTCTATAATATTGGTAGCTAAAGACTAATATCTTAATATAGAAAGCGTTGGACTAGTGCCTTAATTTTGGTAGCTTTAGACTAGTGTCTTGACTTTGGTAGCTTTAGACTAGTGTCTTGACTTTGGTAGGTGTAGACTAGTGTATCTAATATTTGACGACCAACTAGCTATTGTTACAGCGAGTAATTTACTTGAAAAATTAGATAACTTTGGATGATTCCCCTAAATGTTGATTTCCTTTTACTTTTTCACGTTTAACTAAATACATTTGAAGTCATGACTTTGTATATCGGTGTCGTCACGACGTTTTGAATCTTATGATATGTTTTGTCAAATATAATGTATGATTAGTACTGACTGCAGGTACGAAACCTATCTTCATACAATTATATTGACGTTTTTCACAGAAGAACCACAGATCGATTTCAGGTAACGCCGAATTAATCATAGTTTTCGAAAAAATATTTCGATTTACACCCTATTCTTCGGTACAGAAACCCCGCTAATGACGCTGGGTCGCCACAGTTTCGTGTTGGAAGTGTCTATTCGTTCCTCCCGGGAGACGTGCCTAGATTGGTTGGTGCGCTGTCCACGAAATGGTTCGAAAGATGGCGCCACTTCGGCAAGTGAAGGTGATGATTGCGATGATGGATTGCTTGGGTGTAATCCGGGAGAATCAGGCCCCGGATAGAACGATACTAGTATGTCTAGTGGTAATCGGACATTAACGCAAATACGATATTACCTCTCTTGTTTATAAGTGTAATTTGATAAAAAAATTCACACCTTTTCAAAATCGTGATGCTATCACGTTAGTTTCAGTATTTTTTTTATAAATATTGTATTTTGAGAATACTATATAAATTTTTTTTTATCCGAAAATAATTTGTAGGCTTATAATCTCACGAATGTTATCCAGTTCCGTCTATAATACTCTTAAACTTTCGATACGAATCATTAGTATACAAAGTGTCATCAAGAATGTATTTATTTATATTTAGGAAGAATGATTATGTTGCGACAATCACCGGGCACGTTGAACGCCTTTCCCCCGGCTCGCGCGGGGGGAAAGACAAAATGTCACCGGCGTTTGATTTCCATCGCGTTAGGTGACGTAAATTTTAAGCAGCCAATGAAATACCGGGACTATTCGTTTTATTTTAAGCGGAGGAGCGTACTGGGGGGACCAACGGGTGGATTGAGAGAAAGGCTAAAAACCGTCTCGACATAGACATTCTCCCTAGGTATAAATAAATACATTCTTGGTGTCATATTACGAATTATTTTGTGGATGAGATTCGCTGTATGAAGTGTATAAAATTATTAAATGTATCATGATTAGAAATATTTGTAATTTAGGCTTTCAAGGGAGTGTGTTTAGCATTTCAATAAAGGTTGATGTATTGCAATTTGTTATGTCAACTCATCAAGAAGAATTAATTTAATATTGAACAAATTTTTTTGAAAATCAGTCAGGATCTTATGTTGTAAAATTCATTAGGTTTTCTCTTTAACTAATATGGGTCTCATTGATAAATACATGATAGACTGGATGAATAATTGAAGTCTGAAAAATCGAAAGTGAAAAGCAGTGGGTTCTACCTCTAATTAATTTTAGTTCTCTTTGCCAAATGAATAGTGATTTTTTTTAATTTAAATGTAATAACTCATTATAATTCTTTTGAAGTTTAAATTTTTTAATTTTTTGAGAATTTGAAATTTAATAATAAAATTGCAATAAAATGTTTTAAATATTTATATTTATATATAGATATAAAAATACAAGAAATGTTTTTAATATTTCAAATTTAAATAACAGTGACAATAATAATTAGTGATTGGTTTTAAAATTAAATGTTGTGGTAATAGCTCTAACGTAAAAAAAGTTTGAAGTTTAGAAATTTAAGTGTAATAAATTAAGTTATTTTTAAATTATATGAAATTTAATAATAAAATAACAATTAGGATTTTTGAAATTTTTGAAATCTAACTATAGTAATAAAATTACAATTAGAATGTTTGAAAATTAAATATAGTATTAAAATTACAATAAAATTATTTCAATATTTAATAGTGTACTGTAAAACGTTGTCGAAGTCTTCTTTTCAGTAACAGTTATAATAATTAAAATATTAACTTTTAAATTCTAATTTAATGACATAATTAAATTTAATAAAAATCAATTCCAACTATAACGAAATACTCTATTGAATTTAGGGGTTTCTATAATATTTCGTACAAAATTGTAATTGATTTTCCTACATTCAATGTCGAAATCAATTATAAAAAAGCGATTTGTTTCGTATTTCACAAATTGTGGGCTTGGTAACACACACGTATCCGGAATATCTCTTGTTAATCTGTGTCAATTGGGAATTACACGGGCGGGTTTGGAATTTTCTATTAAGAGGCGCAGAACTCGCCCGGGGATAAACTTTTGTAGTAAGTATCCACTTCTGCGTCTACTCATTCAGGTATATCGCTCTATTCAATGGCGCCTCTTTTGTCATTTTTTTGCCAAATCGCTTTTTCGGTTTTCGAAACGGGAGATTAATCTACTTCTGCGTAATTTAATACCGTGAATTCTCTTCTTGAAGCGACTTTTCACTTTTTTTTCTCGTAGGAGCAGTTTCGCGCGGGAAAAGAGAGATTTTAAAAGAGGAAGTTGATTAAAAAACTTTCTTTTCAATGAAAGAAATAAAGAAACAGATCGCTTCTGGCCGGCGAATAATGACAAAATGTTTGAGAGTCGAGAGGGACTCATTGTAGTTGATTTTTTCTTATTGAATTCCGCTTGTTACTTCTGGAGATGATTTAACCCAGGCCTAACTACACGCGATTTCATTTACGTATAGAATATAATATTTTCGTAAATTAAGAAAATAACGAATACCTAATTGTTTCTCATGAAAATTTCACAATAAATTTTATTTAATTGTATCCCGTAGAAATATCGCAATAAACTTGATTTAAATGTATCTTATAGAAATATCACAATGAATTTGATTTAATTCTATCTCATAGAAATATCACAATAAACTTGATTTAATTGTATCTCATAGAAATATCACAATAAACTTGATTTAATTGTATCTCATCGAAATATCACAATAAACTTGATTTTTTTGTTCATCACAGAAATTATACAATAAACTTAATTTTTTTGTTCATCACAGAAATTATACAAAAAACAATTTATTTTTCTAAGAGACATCCCAATAAACTTGATTTAAATATTTATCACAGAAATATCTCATTAAACTTGATTTATTGTTTATCACCGAAATATCACAATAAACGTAATTTATTTGTTTATTAAAAAAAATACACAATCAACTTTATTTAATTATTTCTTATAAAAATATAACCATTAACTTGATATACTTGTTTGTTATAGAAATATCACAAAAAAATTGATTAGTAAAACTAATTACAGGAACCACTTTAGTAATTTTAAGGAGTATTATAGTTTTACTTCTTGAAATGATTTTACCCAATTGTATGCGAATATTTTATCTTTAGAAAGTAAGGCTATTCTAAGTTTTAGGAAAATAATGAACAACTAATTATTTCTGTGAAAAAATTCACAAAATTTATGGGTAAAACTGGTTAAATGAACCAAATTAAGTATATAATTAAATTACTAAGTTAGATAGCTACTTCTTAGAATTATTTAACCCAATTGTTTGCTATTTTTTCCTTTAAAAATGAGATAGTAGTATGATTTAGCCATTTCTGGCACAGATGGCATGCTTCGGTGCGCCGTTACGCGAGCTGTCCTGGTGTTCGATGCTGTCGGCGGTGCCCAGAGACGTTTTGGGTACTAATGAGATAGTAGTATGATTTAGCCATTTCTGGCACAGATGGTATGCTACGATGCGCCGTTACGCGAGCTGTCCTGGTGTTCGATACTGTCGGCGGTGCCCAGAGACGTTATGGGTACTAATGAGATAGTAGTATGATTTAGCCATTTCTGGCACAGATGGTATGCTACGGTGCGCCGTTACGCGAGCTGTCCTGGTGTTCGATGCTGTCGGCGGTGCCCAGAGACGTTATGGGTACTAAGAGGACAGAGAACGGAAATATTGAATACCCATTTCATCACTGGTATGCGTACATCGGCGGCTTCGCCTCCAGTGTCCGGCCTCCGAGACCGGAGACCCGCTATAGCTATGGTTACCTTAGAACTGGAGACTGAAGGCCTCTAGCAGTGATTGAGACCGGGAGACTGGAGGACCGGAGACAAGAAGACCGGAGACTGGAGACCAAAATGTTGCCGACCTATGCTGGTACGTAAACATTACGTCATGGGGTCAGACTGCAATTATCAATGGTCAGAGTTTTTCTAGTTTACCTATCGGGAGTTAAGCTTTATCGGTACTTAAAGGACAGAGCTCATTACTGAAACTTAAACTAATGGCAGTTCCCGAAACTAAAAGTAGACACGTGTGATTTGGTAAAATGACTGGATAAGTCATCCCACATTAGGATAGGGTAAATTATGTATTTCGTTATTCATGTTTGTTTAAACAGCAATTCAAATGCGTGTACGAAACTATACTGAAACCAATACTGAAACTAAAACTAGAACGTATGGGGAAAGTAATTTGTGAAATTAAATATTTAAATAGAAACTTATAATGCAAGGGCTGTAGCGACCAATTTAAAATTCCATAGTTTCGTTATTTACAGTTCCTTTAAACACCTTGTCTTATTCTTAAATATATATTTCTTTCCCACGTTTTCAAAATTCGACCTTGTCTCTTTCTAAGAAATTTATTAGTTAGTATAGCTTTGGGCTACTCTGGCGGCGACGCTGGACGTCACCACCAGGGGGCCCGGGTGAAGCTCCTTATAGCTCTATGAAGTGACCGAGCAACGGACGGTCGTTGGGAAGGGGTCGCCATAGGTGACCTTGTGGCCAAAGGTATCCTGAATTTTCCCCTCCCCGTTATTATTCTCTCTCCGTTCTCTCAGTGTTGGGATTAGCGAGTCCCCAACTTCTTTGTATTACGCCGTCGCGAGTCCCATTTAACCCTTTATCTTCCCTATGAGTTTATTGCCAGTCCGAACTGTTGGTTGGCAATTATCTGGTTCGGAGAAATTCTCCGTTGTTGTATATTTTAAGAAATTTCGATAGTTTATTGTTTGAATGCCTGGCGACTTGATGGCGCCAGGTTTGACATTACTTTTAAGCAGTTATTTATTGAAGACGCTACGGCTGACCCTTTGAGGTATCCCGCTTGTGGGAACTTGAAGATGGAAACAACATCATGTCGCCATCGTGATGATTGGTCGGGTCCGGCCAGGTTGACTGGTCTCGAGCCTGTTGATTGTAGTGGAAGTTCGCGCCACCGAAAACCACGTGACGAGGCCATGAACAAAACCGGGATGTTGGCGCATTTTTGAGTAGACTTGACCGGGTCTCACGGTGACACCGAGACCACGAGGGTGACCGGAGCGAGAAACTCCTCGGCCACAAGTGGCGGTCGGTCAGACCTATTCCGGGAGTCGCAGACGTTAAATAAGTTAACTCGCGCCTAAATGACCTCCGAGTGCTAAACAGGCGAATCTACGGAGAAAGAAAAGTCAGGGAGTGTGTGCGGATTTAAACGCGACCGTATGGTCCTCGAACGAGTGCGGGTTTAAACGCCGATGGTATGGACCTGGAACCGGACTCTTAATATAAGTATCAAATTTAACGAACTATATTTGTAATCATCTGTTTTGTAACATAAGTGTCAAATTTCAAAGTCTTCATTCAATCAATCTAATTATTTTTATTCATATTCATTAAACTTTCTTTTGTTAATTATATTTATGGCAACCCTCAATCATTTAATTTCAAGCATTACCCCTAGACACCCTATTCAACTTCGCTAACCCCACCAGTAAAGTTACGCGAGAGGGAGGACCATATTTTAATGTAGGCTTGGTCGCCGGGTTTCCTTTAGGTTAGGAATAGCGACTTGGGTTTAAAAGTAAATCCCCTACAGGGCTTACTGAACATTATTTATCGGGAGCTTATAAATCCAAAAACTGGAAATGGAGGAAAACCCAAATTCACATGTTTAATGAAACACAGCACTAAATTTTTCAATAAACGGTATTCGTGTGCTCTGGCAAAAATAGTAAATTTTTCTCAATCGATTTTTAAAAACCAGGAAATTGTTGATTTACAAATTAAAGATAATTAAATGTACAAAAATTATATATTCTTCAACCGCAAATAAAGCAAAAATTTATATATGTATTGTTTACTTACTTTCTCATGCATGTTTTTTTCTAAAACACTCATAAATAATATCATTACTTAATATCTTATTTAAAAAATAATTACGTTTCGTTCAATTTGAATAAAATTGTTTCTTCAATGAAAAATAACTAATGATTATCCAAATAAACATAGTTTGGAGATTATGGAGATATTACTTTTTTAATTTCGATTAACATAAGTATAAACACGTTCTAATACGTCAAGGAATGTATAGGAAATTTAATAAATAGTTATGAGATAGTTCACATGAATTAAGTATTTATATATAATTTAAATTATATTTAAATATGTCCTCTGACGTTTTATGCATAGATATAAAAACACGAATACAACCTAGACGTAATTAATTTGTGTTAAACCTACTACTATGAGTAAGTTTTAGTTATGGTTTTCGAGAAAGCATTAGATGTCAAATATTACATATATTGTTTTTAAAATAAATTGAATCACCGGTGAAAAATACACAGTTATACAATGTGAGCACTAGCCGAAACTGACAAACCATTAAAATATAATTAAAAAAATATCGTAGAAGATAAATGTTGTACCTAGTTTTTACAAAGAAAGTAGTATTATCTGGAGAATTGAAATGCGTAAGGTACCGATCGCAATTTAAGCTCAAAAATGGTTTGCGTAAATAATACTTATCCCCTATGTGAAAACTATACTCTAGTAATATAATTCACATATTTTAAAATTTTGCAATAGCCTAACAGTTTTTAGAAAGTGTTTTAATAGATATACAAAATATTATCGCAGATTTAAAGAAAATGCATTTATTTTATAAAACATAGAAAACCCGCTTTTTAAGCAAATTTCAATCTTAATTGGTTTCAGTAAACTATCTTTGTATTACCAATAACTTATTTATGTATAAGAACGTTGAACAAAAGGCATCGCTTGGGCCATGATTTCATCGGTTTCAGAATAACTCCGCCCTAAAATCCACGTGCAGCGCGCGCTTGAACTAGAAACGGTTTTAACTTTTAGCGCGCACCTCACGTGGTTTTTTGGGCGGAGTTATTCTGTAATCGATTGCATCATGGCACCAGGCGCCAATTTGATCGTTCAACTCTCTTATACATATATGCGTTCTTGGTATTATTCATACCAAACCTGTATGAAGAAAATATGTGCAACCCATTGCAAGTGTTAAAAACCTATTCCAACAAGAAAATACTGTTACGCGTTTCTACGGAGTTTGAGTTTTACCAGAAGTAAATGAACCGAAGTTATCGAAATAGCGCTTAGAATCGGAGGGCGTTTTCCTTATGAAAAACGAGTCAAATAAAAGTTAATTTCCATCCCCGTCTTTTGATTGCAAATTGTGGGTATAGCTATTTCTATGTATAAAAAATAGTTTCATATAAAAACAAAACATTTTTTTATAGCCTAGGAGCGCACAAAATATCATAATCGAGGTCAAAATGTAACTTTACATGGAAAACGCCAACAACATGAGGAGTATGGCAGTCGGATGTCTTCTGATCACTTACTTCTGGTTTTACAAAAAGAAATAGCTTTAAGTAGTAATTGAAATGCACTTGAAATTTGGGGGGACCAGAAGTTTGTACCACATTTATGGTTTTAAAAAGTAACATTTTCATCAGAGGGAGTAAAAATTTACCATATTTTTCCATATTACCAAAATAAGCTCATTATGCGTTAGACCGGTTTCATGAACGAAATATTTAATTTTCTTGTTTAATCTGTTTACTTCAGAAATTTGATCTCTTAACTGATCTAATCTTCTTTTCAACTTGAAAAATATGTAATCAATATAATGTTTACATGTAAATAAATAACAAGTTACAGAAAAGTTATTTTCCTATTTAATGCTGAAGCGACTTTTATCTCATGAATTGTCAAGGTAAAGTTTACTTTACGATCTGATATCTAGGATTGAAAACTAATTAGAAATTCGGTTTAAGAAAATGGATGAATTTTGATTGGTCCCTCAGTTTTTGATAAGAGTTCAATTCAGTTCGTTACAGTTCTTAAACCGTTGGCGTGACTCGCATGAATGTACGTTAACAAGTTGGAAAACTTGTTTTTAAAAAATCAATAAAAACCAATGACTTCAGACTGTTACATGTCCCTCCCTAAAGTATACCTCCTCCTAGGCGGTAAGTACAAACAATTTAATGTAATGCCTTATACATAAACAACAAATTGGGAGCATCCGCGTTCGGGTTATAACGATGAACCATAAATATGAGGGAAACATGACTGATATATAATTGCATATCGGAATCGGCATTGTCATTTAGAAAGTAGCATTTAACTAACTCACGTTTTGTTTACAATTGAAGCAAAATTGGCTGTGGCTACATAACAACTCACTTAAAGATGCCGAAGAAAAATGTAAGTACTGAAGGCAATTATTGGGGAAACAATTTAAGACTGTTTGTCCATAACTTTAATGCGTAGCCTTTTTAAAGCTATCTTAGGGGATATCGTTAGACGTATATTGGTGAGGATGGTCTCTTTTGCATCTACTTTGGGATGGCGGGTAATTGCAGAGGAGTGAGAAAATCGGTGCGCAATTCGGCACGTTTCCAACGGAAGCCGTGCAATTTGGAAAAATCTTCGCTGATTTTCTTCATTCGCTGGGTTGGCCCTTTCACGCAGCCAGACAATAAATAACGAGATCACCAGTGAGTAGCCTTCTTCGTCGGAAGTCGTGAAGATTAAGTTTCAATCAGCCGTTGCGATGTCAATTGTGGCTTCTTTGATGTGCAATTGTATTTATGTCTCGAGTGAAATTTTCACTGAGATATAGTTGGATCTATAGTGCGAGACATAGTGATTATTATTTACGTTTTACCTTGAATTGATATAGTTGTTTACGAAGGAACCCAGTTGTTTCGTAGATATAATAGAGAGGTTAGAAAAGACACGACTCGTCGGACATACACCTGTAATAAATAATTTTCAAGGCTTAAAAAGATGATTCAAAACAACAGTAATCTTGATATTGCGTTTGGATGTTTTTGCTTTTCTGTAGTCTGTACATCTGTAATAGTATGCATTGATTACTATTCTTATCTGTTATCTTCTTGACTTTGGATTTATTACTAGAAATTTAATTTTTTTTTAAATATTACTTTCAATAAATTTTACATAAAACCAGGGGCGTTTTCAAGAAGGTAGCCTAAGGGGCCTTTTGACCCTGACTACTCGAGAAATCTGGAGATCAATTCGGTTATCAGAAATTCAAACCGTTTTGGTAAATAAAAGGTTTATATTTTTACTTCAGGTTCTTTGTACGTTCTATCATTAGATCAAATGATGTAAAGATTTTTATTCAAAGGAGAGAAATATTTATACAAATAAATATTTATTTGGTTTTCTTAAATCATTGTTAAACCTTTTTCTTATTTAATTGAGATCCTTATCAATTTGATATGTTAATTTTTTTAGCATGGTTAATTTTCTTAATCCAACATTATATAAAACTAAAAAAAAAATTTAACCTAACCTAAACTCACCAAAAACGAAACCAACCGAAACCTAACTTATTTAAATGAAATCTTATGTAACCTAACCTTCCCTTGATTTAACCTAACCAAGTTCCAATTTTGAATAATTCAATAACTGCGGTACCATATTTTCTACATTATCAGTTTTGTAATTTCTACTGTAGATACCACAGTTAAATTATTTTGTTTATTATAACAATGTGTAAGTGGCGACATTTGCGTTTGAAATATCTGGCTGAAAATTGAATATCTCCTCCTTTTTCGCACCTCTTGATAGAAAATAGATTTCGCTGATTTTTTCAGCTTTTTTTCGGAGATTGAGCGGGAAAGAATTGAATTTCACTCCTAAATCTAATCCCGTCACGGACTGTAGTAAGGTAAATTTAAAGTAACGTTTAGACTAGGTTAATTGGAAATAAAGTATTTATCGGGTCATTCCCAATTTAATCTTTCGTCATTCAATAGATCGAAAATTGAAAGGTTAAAGGTGAAGATTAAAAATGTTTCAAGCCTTAGTATATGACAACAGTTGCGCTTTGGTAAACGATTAATTTAGTTTTTTTTAATTATAAATTAAATCAGACGCTATAAATTAGAGAGTGGCATGAGCTACTCCCTCGAAGCCCTGGCGCAGCATTTTATAAGACACAATTGAAAGATCAAGGACTTCTAGAGCACGACGTGTCATCTAGTTCAACCATCAATTGATAGACGATGCCATTATTAAACCAGATTGGTTTCTAATAAAAACGCACCGATTGGCAGCTACAACGCGGTTCAGGCCCAAGGATATGAAATTAAATCGATTATTCCGCTATTTAGCTCAACGTAGTTAATATTCGATTAGAAAGGTTTCATGATTTAATATAATTTAGAAATATGCTTTTTATTCTTACGAAAAAAAGTAGCTTATATCTCAAAATTTGATGTGCACCGATTTCGGAGTCAATTATCTAATTTATTAAATTGAAATTATAGTTTTCATTTGGACCGTTCTATTTGAATCAAATACCTGAAACGGTACAGTATTTTTGAAATATATATATATATCTGGTGATAAATCATACAATTTCCTTTAAGAACTCGAGAGTTTTCGCAAGGGATACTTTTTTTCACGTGCTCTTCAGTAGTCTCTGAAAAAGAATAAAGTTATTTTAAAACTCTATTTTTCCCGTGATGTAGATAATCACTCCTATAAGAGTGTAAACAAAGTATAAGCTAGAGTTAAAAATTACAGTATTCTTCATCTTTTATGTAAAGTAACACAAAATGAGGACTACGGAGTTATAATGCTTCTGTTGGCCCAGCCTCATTACCTTTCCTTGTCAATACAGTAGTATTACACGTTATTACTAAATATGTAATGAGCAGTTTACCTAACACGTCTAGTTGTCGCTAGTGATTAGGGTGTTGATATTGTCTCTGTATTTTATCCTTCAGATGTTGCAATTGTCCATAATAAGAAAAAGTAAAACATCAAATTTAAGAACGCAGTTTTAGTAATTTGCAACAATAAAAAATTGACAAATTGGAGCTTCAAATAAGGAGTCACATATAAAATATTCGAAAAGCACAGCTGCGCGGAGCAGTCAGAAGGATATTTAATCAAAGAACGTCGTTTATATTAACATTCCATTTAAAAACTGGGATTCACGCCCATTTTAATAAAGACATCAGGAGAACAAGCCATCGCGACCTTCGGATTAATTGTGTGCCTCCGCATCACGATTTTCACAATTTATGTCAAAAATTTCCTTTTGTCTGTTTCATTTAAGGTCGCATTTCGTTAAAATATAACTATACCCTAAGAATAACAATGAGGCGATAATCCCATTAATTTACCTCATTTTGATAGATTCCAGATTTATTTGAACAGCCAACACCTGACATGCCCTGCTATAAGTCAACAAGGGTAATTAAATATGCTTGTTGACTTAATTGCATCAGATAAGGGACATAATGTTTTGAAAAGTACAGCATAAATTTTTCATTAATGCTCTTAATTGATTTGAATGATTATTTTTGAACTGCTCATTAAATTTATTTATTGTAGAATTCCATTGAAAGTTCTGTAACTTTATAGCTTTTTTTCTAAATGATCTTTTTGACAATTTTTTAAAATACAATCTTTGTTCTCTTAAAAATATTAAGTATAATTTTTTTAATAAAATAGAAACATATTCTTTCTGAAAGCAAACTAAATTAAAAAAGAGGTTGCCTAGAATTCAGTAAAACCTATTTTCCTAAGTGCACTCTCTGATCATGAAGCTAATTGGTATTTTGGGTCTCATGAAAATCTTTTTGAAAACGTCATGCAGTGAATAAAAGGGTTTGTTAATATTTTTTCAGTCATTTAGAAAAGTATTCAAAAAGTTCACTTCAAGTTCTATATCTTTTATTATTTTACAAATCTTATATTTTTAGTCGTAAAGTAGGCATTGAAGTATTTTGCAAAATTAATATTAATTTATAGAACAATGCTTTATACTGATACCTAAATGTAATTATTCTAAAGTTAATTAAAAATGGGGTAAACTACGTTAATATAGTATGCTTTATTCTGATACTTAATTAAAAAATGTGGTAAACTACGTTAATATAGCTTTACACGACGAAAACCATACCCTGTACTACACTCTTAAAAATATTGGGTTGTTTTTGACCCAAATTGGGTTGTTTTTTTACCCTTTGTTGGGTCAGTATTTAACCAAACAAAATATTGGGTTGTTTTAGTTTTCACCCAAAAAGGGTTATTTTCATAACGCTATTTTTGGTTAAATTTATAAGTTACCCAAATATAGATTGACCATTAGCCCAAAATATGGTTAATATATGACTCAATTTTGGGTTATAAATTAACAATTTATTTGGTTGTATAAAAGAATGTCTTGAAATTATAAGCCTTCCAATTTTATTCTTTGTACTTGCATGTCCTGTTAAGATTTGTTTCTATGGGGAATTGAGGATATAAATATGCCTATAAATTGACGACTCATTTCCACAAAACCTTCATTTATAAATTTGATCACACTTGAAAAATTATCATAAGGCCTGGGCAATTTGCAATAATTTTAAACATGGGAGCTCATTACGTTCTTCCGCTGAAATATCAACACAACATTAAAATAAAATTAAAAATATTCTATACCTTTAGAATCAAAAATTAAGAATCCTTTCAATCACTCATGGAAACGATGCAGGAATGGCGGAAATGTTTTAATTTACAGTAATCCAAAGACTACAAGTTCGATGGACACATTTTCAATGCACATATCGTCTTTGGCGCGTAGAAACTTTAAATTCGGTATGACCCAATTTTGGGTTGCTATTATAATATCTAAAGAACAACCTAATTTTGTTTAACCCAAATTTTGCGTTTCAAGATTTTCAACTACATTTGGGTTATTTTTTACTCAAAAAGTAGTTAAAAATGAAATAACCAATATCATTTAACCCAACGTTTTTAAGAGTGTACACTCTTAAAAATGAGGAGTTAAAAAAATTGGGTTGTCTCACTGCAACCCAAATTTGGGTTAATAACAACCCAACATTAGTTAATTTTTAAAAATTGGGTAATTTTTCATGGGTTCTTTTATTAAACCAAAACTAGGTTAAAAATTTGGGTTGAAATCCAAATAGAAACTTTTCAACTCTCATTTGGTTATAAAATTTTCAACAATGGTTAGCTTATTCCTACCGATGCTCATATTTGTTGAAAAGTGCATATTTGGTTACTATAATAATTAAAAAAATATGTTGAAAATACAAAAAAATTGCATAAAAATATTACAACGAAACGGAAATAGAAATTTTCAGTATGTACTCTATCGGGGGAAATCGTTATTTTTTGTAAATTTCAGAAAAATCGTGAAAGTTTTCACGGACTTTGAAATCTCTTTGGGTTGTAGGAGTAAAAATTAAATGAAGGACACACGTACATTTATCAAGGTAAACATTCTTGAGTTTCCGACCCGCGGGTCTTTGTCTAACTAACTTGAACGAAACCAATTTTCTTATATATATCGTGTCGTAAAAAATCTACAAAGTTATCAATCGTTAAAAAAATGTATGTTTATTTTTATCAATTGATAACTTTGTAGGTTTTTTACGAAACGATATATATATATATATAAGAACATTGGTCTCGTTCAGATTAGTTTGACCTAGACCTGTGGGTCGAAAGCTCAAAACAGTTATTACCTTGAGAAATATTAATCCACGTGTGTCCTCCGTTTAATTTTATTCCTGTAATTTCTCCACGGATCATTTAAATGATTCATATCTAAGAGGGACATTAATTTGGTTTTATATAGGCAGACAAAAATTAGCAGGTCTAAAATTTACCTACCTAGCTGCACGGCCAATCACGTGATTGAAATTCTACCCAAGAAAGGGTAGTTTTCAACCCGAGGCGGGGTAATTTTCAACCAAAGTTCGGGTAATTTTCAACCCAAAATCAAGTTGAATTTTTAACCTTTAATGGGTTGAGTCTAAACGAGTCTAAACAACCCAAAACCAAGTTGAATATTTAACCTTTAATGGGTTGAGTCTAAACAACCCAAATTTTGGGCTGGGTAAATACGGACCCAAGTTTGGGCTGAATTTTAACCCATTTTGGGTTGAAAACAACCCAACCTTTTTAAGAGTGTAGTGAAATATACGATTTAGTAAATTAAAACTTTTCAACGTTTATCAGTACACTATAAAAAGTTTAATAAAATTAAAAACGCGTAACATGTTTCAGCGTCAATAGGTGCATGTGTACGCCACCGTTATCAAAATGATTTAGCTTTGATTTAAATATCATAATTTACTTTTCATCAATATTGTATTGGTCATCGAACAAGATTAAGTTTGTATTATTTTGGTAAACATTAACTTTTATTCGTTGCACGTACAAGCGATACTATTCATCAAGGCGATACGGTCGATGCCAACCGCGATAAGATTTCCGTCTAAAAAATGTCGAAATGGCACTTCAGAAACTCATAAGGCACTCGATCTGGAAACCGGTAGGACTTCTTTACACCCAATAAAGTACAAAAGGTTACATTACCTGAAACTTAAATCGATTTAGACACGGGTCTTTATGGTTTTTCTATCGCGTACAAATCGAGTTTGGCAAAAACCTCCATTACAAGGCTGCGGGTGCAAATTTATAAAAAGGGGGAAGAGCAATTTTCCATCTGCGGAGCGGGACGGGATATTGGACGTTTTTACGCGCGTCAATTTCTTTTATTGGTCTTCTTCCTTCCAAGGGTGATCGTAACCCTTTAAAACCATCGCCCCGAAACGACGAAAATAATCCCGCGCCAAAGAAACGCCTAAAAAACAACCTCCTTTATGCCAGTAAGAGAGTGCAAATGGTTTCGATTGAATGCTCTTGAAACTCGCGGTCCAACGTGATTCCGTATCGACAGCGGTGGAACCTTCCCTGGTCGTTTTCCTGCCGTTTGAAGATATCGTTGGCTGAGAAATAAAACTACGTAACTCAAGTTTTATGGCAACTCTGTTTCCAACGTTTTACAACTAGTTAAACTTTTCCATTAACATACAAATTGGTAGAATAGACCGAAAATTTAATTTTTGCTACATAAATATAACAAAGAATAATAAACATTCAGAGTGCCCTATATGTGAGCAGTCCAGTGCAATTTATAGTGAAATTCTTCACCAATTATTGCATGGCGGTCGCTATACAACAGACATCTTTTACGCTCGGGCTTCCGTTGAATTCCAACGTTCGGATATTTATATCAAAAGTCAAAATTTTAGCCAGAGATTCCAACAGTAGACCGGTGTCGCCCTTTTGGGGCGCATCAGTATTGTGTAGGAACTTTGGCTATCCTCGGAAATCTGCCGATATCAGTAAAACTAATAAACATTCAGAGTGCCCTATATGTGGACTGCTCACATATAGGGCACTCTGAATGTTTATAATAGTGTTACGTGAGATTGCTGTTAATCGATATGTATAATAATATATATTAATATAATTATAATATACAGTATTTTTAGGATTTCCAAAAAAAACCTGATGGTGCAATTTCTTAAAACGACATTTTTTCCAGTTACGACTTTTTGGTTCTAAGTCGTTGATACCGCTGGACATTGGGCCGAGTTTCCCTCGAACTGGGGCATAATAGATAACCCAACCGCCAGAACAAAATAGCCTAGAGGCATGTTCTACTTTCGGGCTTGTAAAATCTGCCGAGCAGATCGAGAAAGTGAGTGCGAGAGCCTCTCACTCGGAAAAGATGGGAATAGGAAATTTATCACTCGTTTCCTGCGTCTTTATTACCAGCGCCACAATAAAGTCGCCACTCGAAGATCGCGCGCCTATAAATCCTTTTCTTCAGCTCTGGATTTCGAGGTTTGTATGAAGAGGGATTCGAGAAGTTCGTCGATCGCTTTATTGAATGAAATATAATTTTTTTACGACTTTTGAACAAACGAATGGTACTCGCTCCGAGTCATTGTATGAAACTAACCCGTATATCTGAAGGTTTAATGTATGCTAATTCTCATTTGGTAAATACAGAAAAAATTAATCTAACCAATAAGGGACCCGACTGCGGTGCATTTAAATTTTTTTGGGCTAGGTATTATTTCTTCCATATTTTTTATAGTTTTCTCACGATAATAAAATTTACGTGAACTATTTGGTCAATTAACTCCTTAGTAGGCGCTTCGCTTAATGTCTTTTATTTTCGTTAGGACATCTATTGGTTTTTTATTAATTTTGTTATTTGAATTCTTTTGCGTATTTATAATACCTCGCCTAGTACTTCTAGTTTTCCCACGATAATAAAACATCAATTTAGCTGAATTATTTGGTCAATTAACTCCTTAGTAAACGCTTCGTTTAGAATGTTTTCATTTTCGTTATGAGAACTATTGGCTTTTTATTACGTATGAATACGGTTAATGGGAAATATTGGTTACAAATCTCGCTAACGGTGACCGTATTTAGATCATTAAACTATTTAGAATTGTTAATTTCTTTTAAACAGAACGGTCCGTTAGGTGTCTCGGTATTTACCGCGATTGGAATTACATCATTTCTGGCACTATGGTGCAGTCAAAGTACGCATTCTTCAAGTTTAGTACTCTTCGGATCGGAAAAATATGCAAATAGGCCAAGGTGCGTCTTACAGAATTTACAATACGTCAATTGGAACATTTTTGTATCTCATACATCAATATTTATTTATTCTACATTCCTTTTAACTACTATTGCTAAAAGCCCGCCAGTTATATTTGAGCTTATAAACTTTTTTTTACTGAAGTAATAAGAATGCTTACTAAAGAAATTGATTTCCCAAAGTCAGAAATTTGCATATTATTCAGAGATATGACTAGAAATAGTATAGTTCTACTTGGTATGTTCAATATAAATGTTTAAAAGAAATATAACATATGGTTGATTTGAGGCTTTTTATTTATTTTAATGCGTATTTAATTTCGCATTTAAAATGATTCACTTATGTGGATGGTATTTTAAAATGTTGTATTGTACGTACAATAAAAGCAAATGAAAAAATGAGGTCCATCTTGATTGATTTTGAAAGACGTTTCCAGATTTATTAAATAATCTGAAATTTATTAAATTTATTCAAAATTATTTTAAATGGAATAGTCTAGCATGCAAAACTTAATTAGAAATCAAAATTTATCAGCAATCTAAATAAATAAGAAATTTCAATTTATTTACCAGTGATGGTGATGACCCACGTGAATCGGAATGTAATGATGCCCGTGGTGTTGTTGTCGTCCGGTGCCAAAAATAATTGCTAAGGCTGCGAGTTTCTCCAGTTTACTACCGGAAACATGATCCACAACCAACATCGCGCAGAATAGGGCCACGATGGCAAAAATGATCAATCTGCGGGAATTCATTTTGATGCTTGCTAACGTTCTCTGTGTTAATATAAAATGAACAAATATTACAGTTATACCACGTTGAACAACATTATAGAAACTAAGAGCTGAAATGAATCCAACTGACCGTTCGACAACTGAAAGTGTTTGTGGTGGTGTTCTTCTGGTTCAGTCGTCCTTTTATAGCAATCCTTGCGGGTATTGCTTAGCCACAGTTCATTAAAACTCTTCAAGCGAATCTCCAAATGTAGAATTTTCCTTCTCACGGTTACAGTAAATTATCCAAAGTAGAGTAAAGTGCGTGCAATTAGGCGAGGAATATTTCAATTAAAGTTCCTCTTAGAGAAAGATATCGATACTCGAAATAAATCCACCCAATTATTCTCACTTTCGATCTTCTTCCTGAATCTCTCCCGCGTAGCCTAATTGTTTCGCTACGTTGACGTTAATTTGGCGAAACCACTTCTGATAATCTTTTATCGAAGGAGTTTAAAATACGTTCACACTGGCCCCTTTTTGTTGACCAACTTTTGTAACTTTATCATATTCACGAAGGTATTGAAAAATTTCGGAGCCCAACGTCGTAGGAATTTTTATTTAGTTTGTATTGCCACTTTAATTGAATAATTATTTGGATTTTCAATAATCTTGCAGACTCTTTCAATTGCACAAATAATTTGATATTGATATCTAAGAAAATTCTTTGTGCAGAATCCAAACTATTATTAGAAATTGATAATCACTAAAAGCACCAGTGTACAAGATACAATTTGCTACAAATTTGAGAAATATATTATAATACTTAGATTTATCAATCTTTTGCAATAATGAAAGTTTTATCATTTCAATTTATGTTTAAATTTTAATGCTCTTTAAATGGTGGATATTTACAATAAAGTTAATATATTTCTTTTTATAAGCCATTTTAATAAAAAAATTAATTTACATTTCGACAAATGAAAACTACAAGGCAAATTTTCGATAGAACGTTCTACTTGTACGAATGCAACTAAAAACTAAAAAGAGCATATGATAATGATCGATCTGTGTAACTCAACAGGAAAATGTTGCAGATTTATTATACCACTTCAAATAATTTAATAATGCAGGTAATCTTTCTTTACATGATTTTGTTTCTATAAACAACGGGAATACGCTCTTGCATTTCTCGGAAAGGGTGTGCGAAGAGTAATCGAATTAATACGGCCGTAAAGAAACGCCGATTTTAAAAAAGGGGTTTTAATTTGTTTCCGGATACGTTTAAAATGCATCCTGTAATATTCGTACAAGGTATTAATGTCTGACCTAATTTCAAATAACAAAGGATGTTTATATATATATATATATATATATATATATATATATAGTCACGTTTGGCAATAAAAATGTAAGGGGAAGGACTTTGACATATATGGGTCCTAATTAAGATAAAAAAAACCCTTTGTTTTTTCAATCGTGACTATAAAAAAGGTATTATTTTGGTGGATTGAGATAGTTAAGGCTAATGGCAAATAACATGTTTATTTTTGTATTTAAGGTTTGTTCTAAATAGTCATTCAGCTAAGTAAAGTTCGGTGGGCATTAGTGGCCATATAATGTTGGTGTATTGTAAGGTTTTAATGGGCTTCCATGGTGACTCCATAGCATTTGTTCATTATAGTGTTTTCAAATGTTTAGTAATATTCGTACCTAGAATGTGCATTGCACAATAGTGTATGCACTTTTCATAATGGTACGGGAGTTTGGAAGTTTCGTAGTTAGACCTGCTAACAGAAGGCGTATCGGCAATAATTATTTTAGCTCCTGAAAAAGGTAAGGGTGCATTTACCAACGTAATAAATAAAGTTAATAATGAAATGATATATAAATATATGGGATCACCATTTAACTATTTTCAACTTGCCTAGAATAGACCAGTCACCAATAAGTAACAAAATTAAATTTTAAATCTGATCTATGAATCCAAATATTTATATTTGAAGTTCACAATTTATTGTTGAGCGGATGTTACGTCGGTAGTGCAATAAAATATGCAGTTTCTTAATCTTGAGGATGTCTTAATTTTAATAGACGATCGATCGGTGTCCTGAGATGTTTTGTATCAAAGGAGTTTAATCATAATAAACGTCAACGTGTAAGACACATAAGCCATAAATTGATTTTAATAAAAATTCACCGCTGACAGATTTCTAACTAGATTAATTTCAGGTAAATAACGTACGTCCGAGTGATAGACGTTCGTCGAATTAAATGTAACAGTTTTACAATTTATGATTTCTTAAACAATATTTTGAACTTCTAATATAATAGTCAGACTAAGGACCTAAGGAACTACATTAGGTCGCCCAGTACTGACTTATACTAAATTACCATCATTCATTTGTTGCCTGTTACTTGGTCAAACATGTGTTCAATGATATCCATCAATCGATTTCCAGGAAATTTAGACCATCTTAGATATTTGAAGCAAAAGATCAACGAAACCTGTTTGCACAACTACGTAAAATAAACATAAACATGATTAAATTTAAATGCTTCTTGTATCACCAAAGATTTCACAAATATACTATATACAGTTATATACTAAATTTACAAAATTATTGCACGACGCTAGCTTTCGGGTCGAAACCCCTCTTACAATGATTCTAAAATCTAAATTCAATTTACATTTCTCTTATCAGTGTATATTTTTTAATTTTAAATTTTAATTTTTAATTTTTAAAAACATTTAGTTTTTTAAAATTAGTATTTTTTTTAAAAAAAAATTTAAAATTTTTTTTATTTTAAAACACCCCAATTGTTTATACTAATTTTTCCTTTATCTAAATTTAATTGTCCTAGGTTTTTTATAGCTATTGCTTCTTTAAATTGTCTTTTATAATATTGTGGTTCTTTAGTTATAATTTCCACTTCGTCAAACTTTATGTCGTGTCCTTTTGTTTTCCAAACGTGGTTCGCGATTCCGTTGTGTTGTTCTCCTAATTTTATACATTTTTTATGGTCTTTTATTCTTACTGCTAATTTTCGTTTCGTTTCGCCTATGTATGACATATTACAATCACATGATATTTTGTAGACAACACCGGTTTCATTGTTTTTATCGATTTTAGGTCTATTTTTAATTAAAAAACCTAGGACAATTAAATTTAGATAAAGGAAAAATTAGTATAAACAATTGGGGTGTTTTAAAATAAAAAAATTTTTAAAATTTTTTTAAAAAAAAATACTAATTTTAAAAAACTAAATGTTTTTAAAAATTAAAAATTAAAATTTAAAATTAAAAAATATACACTGATAAGAGAAATGTAAATTGAATTTAGATTTTAGAATCATTGTAAACAGAACGCCTGAAGAGGGGTTTCGACCCGAAAGCTAGCGTAAACCTTTAATTTTAATAAAATATTGAACCATGAAGTATCCGTCGTGCAATAATTTTGTAAATTTAGTATAGAACTTCCACCATGGTTATAAAATTAAATATTTATGACTATATACAGTTGTGTTAGTTTTCGGTTTACCCTTTTCATAAAATCTTGTAGAGGTTAACGGTAATAGTTAGGGTAGGGAACTGTTGGCTCGTGTGGCATGAAGGGCTTTCCACAACCCCGCTACTCATTTTAACCTGGCCACCTGCTTAAAGGCCTTATAAGTCTCTAGATGACTTGGGCCTAAGGTGGTGCCTTCGGTATTAGACTAGCGTATTTAAAAAAAAATAAAAAGCTATAAAAAATACACTTAACTCCAAAAATATATAATTTTACAAACTGTACGAAAATGATGACAAATCGATTTACTATTTTGGTACCGTCATCTAAATCGAGATGTCGCTCTATTATATAATACAATAATTTGGGAATATCTTAATATTGGCGGTGCTCTTTAAGCGTAGTACACGTAGCCTCGTTTGACCCGAAGGTCATAAGAGCAGTCACGAAACGCGCCGATAAATAGGTATATATTTTCGAACTTTCGATAAAATGGATCTTCCGTTTGACTCGTATTATTCTTGGCAGGATCCTCGCATTTACTCGCGAAGTTGGCCGTCATCACGCACGCACGCTTGACCGAGGCAGGGTCCGAGTAATCCATTTCAAGTCGTCAGAGGCTTGACCCCACCGCTGTCCCCGCAGAATTGATTGTGTTCCCAATGAAGATAGAATCCCCAAATTATGGTCAATAGTAGCCGCTCAACCGAAAACGAGTAGCCTTCTTTGGAAACGGCGATAATAAGGGAACCTTTGGATCGGCTCCAAACCGGGCTTGTACACAAAGTGCGACGAGGAAAAATACGTTGGGGCTTAAACGTCCGCTCCTATTTATGAAGACGTCAAAGCGCCGTCAACTTTCGAGATTGAGATGAAAAGGTGGAGACGCTCAGTGAGGAGCGTTTCTTTCGAAACTGCCTTTTTTTAGAAGCTCATTCGGCCGAAATGACTATTATTTCCTTTAAATTTTGATGCTGATCGAGATGAATATAGCCTACTGTTTAACGCTCCTTACTTGTCTGCTTTATGGATAAGCGTTCTCAGTATTTCTACAACCATTCATATATATATATTATACATAAATATACCAATATATATCTTAAGATATTGATATTTTATAATGTATGTCATTTTGCATATGACATTTTTTATATGTGAATATTTTAAAGATACATCAAAATTATTCGTTTTATTTTTATTATTATTGTGATTTTATTATATTCAAATTTAACTATTATTATTATTTATAAAAGGTTATGAAACTTGAAGCAATAATTAGTGTAACCAAGGTTCGCGATCAAACGTTTGATTTCTTACAAATTGTTGGGAATCATAAGATCTTGAAATTTTCAGCATGGAAAAAACACGAAATGATTATGTCAAAACAAGCAGCAAAATAAATCCAATAGTCATTATTCAAATACGTTCGATATATAAAATTCTTCTTTTATTTTATATTAACAAAACAATTAAATAAGAATTAGAATAAATACGCTCCATTTCCTAGTGATGCTTTATGGTAAATTCATATCTGTAGATGGTAAATAGGAAATGCTTAAAACGCAAACGCCTTTAAAATATTCTAAATTTTATTCAAAAGTTATAACGACAAAAAATAAACTTATCGAAAAAATCGAAATTTGCCTAATTAAAATATTATTGAAATTAATTCACGGTTGGTATCAGTACGCCACGTAATCTTCGATTGACACAACGTCATCCCCGCTGGTCAAACGTAACCACAGCTGTGTCTCGCGCGCGATAACCAATTACCACCATACCTGATCCATTTCATAGCGATTCGCCAATTCATATACATTTTATCGCCATTTAGATGAAAAGATATATTCCAAAATATAGTAAGTTAGCGCGGGGTTATAGAACGAGGGCCTTGCATCGGAAATTATTATTTCGTTTGAGTCGAGTTCGAAACCGCGTTAGATGCGAGCAAAAGCTTCCGGGCATGATTTTTCCCCTTACGCTTTGGCCTCGCGCTTCGTAGATGGCGCTGTTAAAGTATTCCCAAAAGATGACCAATTAATCACGTCTAGTGTCGGGATTTTTCGGATCTCCGTACAAAAACACACATTATAATTCCTTAAACTACCGAGGTGCGGCGGTAAAAACGGCCCGTGGCTATTTCCGAGAGCGCCATCTTTCGCATTAAACGCGCGGCGGATGACCTTAGGTTTATAAATGGGTTTTTCGGATAAAAGAAGCTCTTTTTGACTAAAATATTCATATCGACTATGTGTTTTACGATTTTTTCGGGAAAATTCGAAAGCTTTTTCGCATTAAAAATTTTGTTGCGTAAATAACGTCTGAAATATTTGTCGAAGACCATCGATTGAATATGGATAGATTTTTTCTATCGATAAATGATCGGTTTATGCAGAGCCGTAATTGACCTAGTAGTAAATTTTTATCCTTGAAATATGGTAATGATATAAAATGTTTGAAACCCGGGTTTCCTCTGAACGGTCAAGGTTATATTCTAGAGAAATGTATTTTTATTTTTGGTGAATATTTAGCAAAAAAACGTCTAAAATAATTCAAAACCAATTTTTAGAGTAACAATTTAGACGGGAAAATAATGGTTTGGGAAGTTTTTGGGATTTTGCATCGTGTAATGCTATATAATATTGATGTATAATAATATTTAACATTTAGGGAAAATAGCATTCTTAAAAATTTATTTAAATTACCGGATTAAATGTTTGGGCGAAATATTCTTTTTAGATAATAGTGGTTGAAAGAATGATTCGCAACGGAAATGTTGAATTTAAATATTTTGGTGATTTAATTTATTTTTAACACCAAAATGTTGTTTTCAAAATTTCACGAAAATCAATAAATATTTTAGAATATTTTTTGGAAAATTGATCATAATTTAAAATTTCTAATAAATGTATGAATTAAATCATACCAAAGATAAACGATTGTATTCGATACTAAATCATTAAAATATAAAACTTTGAGAAATCAAATTTATTTTTATAAACCTTGCAAACCAATGTTTTATTTAGTAGCCTTGAAATATTAATAAGCTTTGAAAAAATTTTAAAGTCGTAATTATTAAAAGACCAAATTTTCTAGTAATCAAATTTGAAAAAGAAAATATTTTATATATAAACCTTGGAATTTTATATTCGTATACTATTAAAAATTTATTTTAAATTGAAAACTCCTTAAAGAACAATTTAATATTTATAAAAATAAACGACCAATTTTATATTTATAAAACTTGAAAGTCCAATTTCATATTTATAAAACTTGAAAGGCCAATTTCATATTTAAAAGCCTTGTTAGACCAAAATTTATATTCATAAACCTAAGAGACCTATATATTTTATATTTATAAACCTTGACAGATAGATAATACATTTTTATACCTTGAAAGGACATATTTTCTATTTATAAAATTTGAAAGACCGTATTTCCTACTTATAAGAAAGAACAATATGTATAAATAAAACTTAACAAGCCGATGATATTTTTATTCCTTGAAAAACCAATATTATATTTATTAAAACCTTGAAAAACCAATATTATAATTACTAAAACCTTGAAAAACCAATCATATATTTATTAAAACCTTGAAAAACCAATATTATATTTATAAAACTTCAAAATCAAATATTATATTAATAACATTTAAAAACCAATATAAAAACCTAAAATAGCAATATTATATGTATAAACCTAAAATATAGATATAATAATTATATATCTAAAATATCAATACCATAATTATAAACCTAAAATATCCATATTTTATTTATAGCAATATTATATTTATTAACTTAAAATATTATTATTATATGTATAAACCTAAAATATCGATATAATAATTTTATATCTAAAATATCAATATTATAATTATAAACCTTAAATATCAATATTAAAATTATAAACCTGAAATATCAATATTATAATTATAAACCTAAAATATTCATATTTTATTTCTTAACCTAAAATATCAATATTATATTTATAAACTTTAAATTTCAATATTATATTTATAAACGTTAAATATCATGATTTAATTTAAAAGCCTAATATAACAATATTATATTTATAAGCCTAAACAATCAATATTATATTTTTAAACCAAAACGATAAGAATTATACTTATAAACACAAACAATCAATATTATAATTATAAACCTAAATGGTTAATATTATATTTATAAACCTAAAATATTAATATTATGTTTATAAACCAAAACGATCAATAGTATATTTGTAAACCAAAACGATCAGGATTATATTTATAAACCAAAAGTTCAATATTATATTTATAAGCCAAAATGATCAGTATTATATTTATAAACCAAAACGTTTAATATTATATTTATAAACCAAAACGATCAGTATTATATTTATAAACCAAGACGTTTAATATTATATTTATAAACCAACACGATCAGTATTATACTTATAAACCAAAACGTTTAATATTATATTCATAAACCAAATCGATCAGTATTATATTTATAAACCAAGACCTTCAATATTATATTGATAAGCCTAAACAATCAATATTATATTTTTAAACCAAAACGATAAGAATTATATTTATAAACCAAAACGATCAATATTATACTTATAAACCTAAAATATTACTTTTATATTTATAAACCAAAACGATCAATATTATATTTATAAACCTAAAATATTACTTTTATATTTATAAACCAAAACGATCAATATTATATTTTTTAACAAAACGATAAGAATTATATTTATAAACTAAAACAATCAATTTTAATTATAAACCTAAAATATCAACCAAAACGATCAATATTATATTTGTAAACCGAAACGATTAATAAATATTTATAAACTTTAAATATTAATAATATATTTATAAACCTAAAATATCAATATTATATTTTTAAAACAAACATATCAATATTATATTTTTAATACAAACATACCAATATTATATTTTTCAAACATACATAGATACCAATATTATATTTTTAAAACAACATATCAATACTATATTTATAATTATAAGAAAGCTGATATATTGCAAAAAAAAACTCCTCGGTAAGTGATAAGCGAGGCGGGGGTGCTGAAAGGACGGCGCGGTAAAACTGGCGACCCTGAAAATCTTCCGTTGCAAGAATACCAAATTCGCTTCTATTAAAAGCGGGCCGAAGCAAGCGCTTCGATGGTTCTATATATATCATTGTCAAAGTGCGCCTATGAAAAAGCGACGTCCCCTTTTCAACACTTAAGAAGTCGGCTAACTTACGCCGCGGCGCCCATGAATGCAACGAGGAGAGTAGCCGAAAACGTTACGTCAAAATGAGGGATTGACCTCCGAGTGATATGCCACTTGGTCGAGTTCTCCCTTAGGACACTGAAGTCACAACCACTACATACAGGGTATTTACCAAATGCTCGTTCCTGGGTTTTTTATTTTCGTAAACGTTAAAGGTAAAAGCTATATTCAATTTTCTGGTAACATTTAAAAATGTAAGGGATATTTTAGTATCAGTATTTGCAAAAAATTAAGCGATGTATAATTATACGGATTTATTAAATAAATTAAGGTGATAAATAATTTTCGGGAGATATTAAAAAAAAACGATGCATAATTTTCGGAATATTTAAAAACGTTAAAATGGTGTATTATTTTCTGGATATGTTAAAAATTAAATGTTATATTAATTTCAGTATTCAAAAAAAGTTTTATATTATTTTTAGAATAAATTAAGAATTTAAGCTTAGTATAATTTATACAATATATTAAATAGGAAAGTGGTTTAAATATTCGGGTTATATTTTTAAATAAAGCGGTTTCAATATTCGGGATATATTAAAAAGTAAATCGGTTTAAATATTCGGGATATATTAAAAGTATAAGCGGCTTAAGTATTCGGGATGTATATCCATCCATCGGTTTATTTTACGAATTTGATAGAATATCATAAAAAATATATTGACTATGAAGTCTTTTTAAAAATAGTAAACACTGTTATTTTATTCAGAGAAAGCAATTTATAAATGTACGACAAAATTTCCAATTTCACTTTGAAACATTATAATTTTGGTTTATTTGATAATATTTATAGAAGAATAATCAGCTAGGCTAATACCCTTGCCACCACCTTAGGCCTAAATCACCAAGCGACATTTAAAGCCATTAATTCAGGTGGCCGGGTTACAATGCGTAGGAGAGTGATGACAAGCCCTTCATGGCACGCGAGCCAACAGCTCCCTACACTAACTATTACACCACGGTTAATATATATATATAACACTCTGTATACTTGAGACCGTAGACGCAACATTGGCTTTACCCCGGGGGTTGTAGACAGTCTGTTGACGCGTCCAAATTTGGCGCAGAGGGGGAGCTGATAATCCGGAACCCGCGCCCCCCCCCCCGGGCCTGATCTGATCCGTCAGGAAATGATGTATTATTCAATGGCCGGGCCACTTGTTTGCGTGCGAAAGTCCTTCGCCTTCGACCGTGCCTTTTACCGGTATTCAGCCCGCGCTTTCATTGATAAAACCTTAGTTTCGACCAAAAAACTTTCGCTTCGGGCGGGCTTTCGCTCTCGTCGACTGGGTGCCATTGTTGTCCGGCCAACGCGTAGTAACGATCGTTCTGTTATGGACCTCGCGCCACAGTCCTTTCGCGTTCGCTTTCAACGATCGAATCTCGACTCCCACCCACCTTTGATCCCCGGTCTCTTTCGGGTCGTCCGTCGGCCAGGGTCAAAGACCCGACTCCCTTTTCTCAATGGACCCTTTACTATCAGCGTGTCGGCATTTCGCAGATGGTCCGTACCACGAATAGTCAAAATAACAGACGGACACGGCCGGCTTTCCGGAAGTGAAATTTATTCCTTCGACTGAGTCTCGTCTTCGAGTCACTTTCTCTTCCGGGTTTGGACGGAGTATTTTGGCAGATAGGGTTCAACACACTCGTTGCCATCAAATTCGCGGTTCGATTTATATTCGTCATCAATCAAGTACAATTTTCTATTTCTTCAATGGTCATTAAGGTCCTCTATAATAAAAATAATTTAATTTTGAATTAATCTTAAGCAGTATTCTTAACTCTTTGATAAATCGTCGCCAATAATGAAGTACAAATCTTTTACGAAAATGATCATATTCAATGTCCAAATTTGGATCCGGGACACATCCCAAATTAATCATATTTTTTGTGAATTAAATAGGATTAAATGTTAAATTAATACATTGTAATTGGATGAAATACTACATATTTTAAATTGTAATTTTGGTTGAAGAATTCTTATTTTTTTAGATAAATTTGAATCACAAGCTGATTTTTGTTTTTTCATAATATAATTTCAATATGATTGAGATATAATTTAGATATAATTTATGTAAAATTTTATATTATTTAAATATGATTAATATATAATTTAGATATAATTTAGATAAAATTTTTATATAATTTAAATATGATTGATATATAATTTAAATATGATTGATATATAATTTAAAAAACGTTTATATAATTTAAATATAATTTATACATAATTTAGATATAATATATACAGAATTTAGATATAATTTATATAGAATTAATATATAACTTAGATATTATTTATATATAACTTAGATATTATTTATATATAAATTAGATATAATTTAAATGTTTTATATATAATAAAGTTATAACTTATATTTCATTGTGTAATAATTTATATAATTTAGATATAATTTTTATATAATTTAGATAAAATTTATATTTAATTCAAATTTAATTTAGATATAATTAATTTGTAATTTATATCTAATTTATATCTAATTTAAATCTATTTATATCTAATTGATATATAAAATAAAGATAATTTATATATAACTTATAGATAATTTAGATATAATTTATAAATAATTTATATCTAATTAATATCTAATTTATATCTAGTTTATATTTATTTATTGATTTATTTATATAATGTATATATAATTTCTATAATATTTATATATAATTTACATCTAATTTATATGTTATTTATTTCTAATTTATATCTATTTATATCTAGTTTGTATCTATTTATATCTAGTTTATATCTATTTATATCTAATTTATATTTTATTTATATAAAATGTATATTTAATTTATATATAATTTAATTATAATTTAAGTAATAATAATTGTTTTTAAGTCTTTATTGATAGTAGTAAATCATCAGAATCTGCTTGGTTAATTTCTTTACATTCCATAGAATTGGCATAATATTAAGAAAACAAGTGAAAAAAGTACGCTACGGAAAGTATTTATCAGGAACAAGCCTGAAGTCTTTTGAAGGCGTTTGATCCAATTAAATTAAGTATGTTGTAAAATTTTGTTACCTATTTTTTCATGAGATAGTTAAATTTGGAGAAATGAATAAATATTCATAAAATATTAAAAAGATGAGAAACGAAATCTTGTTAGATTGAATTTTCTTTTAATGATAAAAGGTATTTTAAATCAAATTTTATTTTTCGAAAAGATGACATTTAATTTATCGCGTGTATTTTTTTAAATTGGATTATTTTCTTATTCAAAAATATCCGGAGTAATTTCATCCTGTATAATTTTCGTTTCTTCGCATCTGTATAAAATATAATTATTTCTATAGCATCCAACCGTATAATATTGATTTAAAAGTTTCCACACTACGTTTTTTCTGAGTGTCACAAAAGTTCTGTTATACATCGACCCTGACCTACATTCTACGGACAACTGCGGGTCCTTTTAAACTATAAAATTGCTTCGATAACCTAGCTCTATTATCTCGCTCGCCGGTGGTCCTGACTGAGGAGTGCTCTCTCTATACGTAAAAATATCGATCTTCTATCCTATTGTCATCTTCTGATTAGTAGTTTGTTCGGTCACCGAATGAGATGTAAAACGTTGCTCACTTTACAGGTATTCCAAGGTATTCTTTTATTTGTTAGCTAAGTATACGTTTCGTTAAAAGAAACTTCATGGATCGATGACTTCATTAAACTACTGAAATATTCTCACCAAAAACGGTTTTTATGGTGTTTAATAACCTTAATTACTCACATTATTCCTAATAAACGATTATCAAATTTTTTTATTTGAAATTTCTTTGCAAAATATACACATTTTAAACTTGGTTTATTTATTTATTTTAAACAAAAATATTATTAAAAAATACATTGTGTTAGACATCCAGGCATCCAGTATGGACAAGGACCATTTGTTTGGCTAGAATAATGTAAGTGATATTTCTTATTACCTTAAACGCGAATGACGCCAAATTGTTTTTCGTTAAGAAGAGCAAACCAGTCCACGATCATTAAGAATATAATATACACATTTTCAAGAATCGAAGCGTTGTAATTGAATTTGATAAAAACGTTCGTGTTAATTAGTTACGTTCCTAAGCGACTACAAGACTGCAACTGTCCAATTTAAGCTACCGGTCTAAAATTATGAGAAGACTCTATATCATTTTCTTCATTGGTTTTTTAAAATACCACCCGTAATATACCCGCATCTCACAAACCGATTTATTGAGATCAATTTCCGTTTAATTGAATCTTCGCCAGCCATCACCGAAAAGAAACAGAGTGGCGCAGTTCCAGCTAAATGTTGACGAGTTGAATGATATACATAGTTCTAAGACTCCGTTTTCAATTGGTCCATTTTTAGAAACTTTCGCCACAATGTGAATCAATTCTTGAAAATTACAGAGAACACGTACCCGCTAATGGTTTGAAGACATTTAAGTATATGATTATTATGACACCTAAGCCCGCCATTAATAAAAGAGAAAGATAATGGACAAACCATACGGAAAAACAGGCCACTTTTTAACTATAGCATCGAGACGAGCTCGGTGCCAAAAATTCTTCGGAATTAATGAGCGCTCGAGGTGTCGAATGTATACCACACATAATGGTTCAAACGTTATGATGAAACCTAAGACACGCCCATATAAGTTATATATTATACTGATTGTTATAATAGAGACCTCTCCTTCTACAGAAACTCGCTATTTTAGATATCATACCTTAGATTTAAAATAAACTATCTTCATTGATGGAATAGCCAACCCTTGATCGTCGCAGCGACGACTCGAAAAGTTTCATTCAGTTCTGAACTTCATTGAATTCTCAACAACAGTAAAAGGTTTAATACATGGTTTATCATATCAAGTCAATTATGTTGTTTTCGAATTGTAATTACTTAAACAAGGTGTCCCAAAACCTGCAGCCTCATGTTTTTTTCGAAAATTATATTTCCGATACAATGAAATCAAACGACATAGAATTAGCTAAATATTAAAAACGTGATCAGCTAGTTACGCTACACATATCTTTGATATCGTTTATGATTTGCCGTATTTTTTAAAATATTGGTGCAAGATTGATTGAAATCCAGCTATAGTTATTAACAATGTATAATTATTAATTAATTAATATCTTAAAAAATCTGTGGTTTTTAATTTACATATTACTAAAACGTTTGAGTTAAATTTAACACAAATAAATAATTTTATTTAATATTTAAAATTAAATTTAACTCAAATAAATAATTTTATTTAATATTTAAAATTAAATTTAACTCAAATAAATAATTTTATTTAATATTTAAAATTAAATTAACTCAAATAAATAATTTTATTTAATATTTAAAATTAAATTTAACTCAAATAAATAATTTTATTTAATATTTAAAATTAAATTTAACTCAAATAAATAATTTTATTTAATATTTAAAATTAAATTTAAATACAGAAAAGAATCGTATAAAATTATTTAAAAATCAATTCCGAAACTGACATTTTTGCTGAAGACCACAAAAACCAGAACGTGTCCGGATTTTGTAAATAGTGAAACTAATCACTATTTCATCTAATTATAATATTTGGTATATTTTTAAATTGCTATTAAATAAATCTCTGGAGGTTTGATCATTTTTTCCAATTTTGGAAAGTGTTATACCAATGTTTTCTAAACGATTTGACCTCTTCTACGATATCTCACTCAACACACCCGGCCATTGAAATTATAAAATCAATGGGTGCTCTCATTAAATACCCATCAAAGTCTAATCTAAAGTTTGTGTTATCGTGACTGGACTTACAACCTGTTTTTCGTTATACTGCCAAAGCTGTCATCAAAGTTCTGGCAGCATTGTTCGTCAAGGGGGCAAGACAGTCGAGGATGATTTAATAGAAATATTTAAAATTTGAATCTTTAATGAAAAGGTCTGATGGATAATAAAAACCTTTTATTAATAAAAAGTCGCGGCAAGCTTTCGACCGTCCCAGCGGTCTTCGTCAAACACACTCATTTCAATAAGAGTTTCAGACAACGTCCCGACAATGTGATTTAATAAAAAGACCTCTTGAACACTTGAGAATTGCTTTAACTATAGTTGGTCTGTTTCCAAAATATATTGATAGTTCGCACACGTCTTTATAAATCACATTTAAAAATATCTCAACGCATAAGTTATTGGTGGTATACGCCTGGTCAGTGTCGACTCGCGAAATTGTCGGGAAATATTACGATTTAAGTGGATGTTTTAGAGTCGTGTGATAAACGAATTTTAAAGGCATATTAATTGAAGGTCTTTCTAAAACGCCGATTCCGACTACGTAAAAGATTTCAAATTCTACCAGGGCGTTCTTCAAAATGTTAGAAATATGACTACTGTGCGAACAGGCTGAAAATGTAATCTGACATCTTGTTCATGGTTTAATATATTCTAATCAAAACAAATATTTACGATGACAACAGTAGAGTTAACCTTCACCTAGTTAGTAATCTAAAAATAACTTTCAAATCAGAAGTATTTATTCAAAACTATAAACAAGATATTTAGGGTCCATAAAATAGTATTTGAAGCAATTAACGTTATTTTAAAAAGGATATTTTAATCGATTTTTCCCGCTAATTAATTTGAAATAAAAATGGAAAAACATTTCTTTTTGAAATACAGCATTTCTTGTACTATAAATGGAAATAATTCTATAAATCCCATTTGGAAACCTTTCAGTTATGTTTAAGATTTGTATTATATAATTTATTTTAGATTTGTAGTTTAGTTTAGTTAGTTAGTTAGTTAGAAATTCGCGAACAATCGGACAATGCAATCTTTATTTTCGATAGCCTTAACCTCCAATATGATTATTATTATTTTTTCCCCATCATTTCCCTTTGAGAATCTCGGAAAAATTTGTAAACAAAAATGTAAATCTTACTTTAAAAAGCAGAAGCCGAACAACGAAAAATAATCACTTCGATTTTCCCGCTTAATTGAAATGATCGACATTGTTTTTAAATAAACCATATCCTTGCGCACAATATGTTTTAGATTGTGAAATTAATAATACAATTCCTTATGTTTATACCTTTTGGATAAAAATATTTAACTAATATTTTAAAACTATTGGGTATTTTAAATTGAGTAATGATAAACGTTTGAAATTTCTTTTCAAATCATGCATTAAGTGCAAAGTCTAGTTGGAGCGCTTAAATCTAACTCTGTCGATAAAAATTGGTTTACCCACTGTCTTGTTTGTGTCATTAAAATTTGGTGAGAAAATAAAATATCTAATTCGAACCATATTCTGTTAAAGGTCATTTCGGTATTAAAAGGATGTATTGGATTGAAAACTGACTAGCTGCTTCGTGATATATTCAAAACCAATTTTATTTTAATTTTAAAACATCATAATAACATTTGGGTAAAAATTTTAAATATAACTCTTTATTTTTAAAATAAGAAAAATAAGCTGCGATAATTTCCGCAATATTAAGTAGCTTTGAAAGTGCTTTTCTAAGTCTAGTAATGGTAAAACATTGGCATTGTCTTTGTAATGTTTTTAATTCTAAACGGCCTTAATGAATAGTTTTTGTTTGCGAAACATTTCGATTTAATTCTAAAGACTAATGTTCAGTAAGGATATCAGAGACTGCTACAACGAAAACACAAACTAAGCCTAAACATTAAAAATTTCAAAACGCGTTTGCAAAGCAACGGAAAGCCGAATAGGGGGAGAGTGGTGGAGATTATCTCCAATGAATGTGCTTCTATCACAAGCCTTTTAGGTTGTAGCGACGCTTAGCGGTGGCAATAAAAACTAACTTATTCGATCAGCTAAGACGTAACAAACTTAAGTTATACCTTTTTGAAGAACCTTTATTGGACCTTTTAAAACCAGTAAATAAACAAACTCTCTAAATTTCGTTGCAGACCACTTTAAATTTGATAATATGCAATTCGTATTTTGAAGGTTTTATATTTCTTTAAGAACATAATTTTCTTATACAAGTATTTAATCATAATGTAGTTAATTATTCACAATAATAATAATAATAATAAGCTACATTCAATTAAGTTTATTTTCCACCAAAGTACTACATTTCTGTGTGTTGATGAAATACTCCCTTAGCATACAAACATTGGCTCTCAGAGAATCAACCGATCTCTCTGTATAAAGCAAAAGTGGCAACATTAATATTCATTTTAATATTAATATTTTCCTAATGACCTTCGAAGTGCCCTCAGATTTTGTCACCGTACTAAGAGCTCTAGATATTTTAATATTATGAGACATAATTTTAGTCAGCGTTAGGAGACCGACGGTATCATTTCCTCTTCAAAATGATAGGTCGCTTTTAAATTTAGATGAGCATGTTCTCGCATGCGCGTGTTTCCGGCGCATTTTCACGCGAGTTTATACGGTGTACATCCGTGCCGGAACAGTCAAGTAGATCAAGCATTCCGCGTCGTTCGCGTGCAGCATCATCAACTTTGGTCCTTTTCGTCGAGACTCTTGGCTTGCCTCGGAGCTACATTCGTCCCTAAACGCGTAAACAACTTCCCTCGGACCCACTTTGAGAGTGATTTTTCTTTCGCGCTTTCGAATCCTGCCAGCGATTACGCGACCCCGCAATGTTCTCCGGGCGACCAAAGAGCCATTTATTTGGACATATTTATAATTGCCGCATCATCGTAATCACAGGAAACGTTATGTCATTGCTCCGAAGAACTTTCTCTGGACGTAAGGTGATTTTAATTATACCGTAATATTGAGCTTCTCCAATGGTTTTAGATTTTAAAAACACATTTGAGCAAAGGTGTATAGAGTATTTTTTTTGGCAGTGAAAGTGAAATTTCTGTTTCGCTGGGACTAGTGCTCGGAATTGTTTATTCATTATAAACCAATTTTCCGATTTATTTAAAAAACGTTGGTAAAAAGAATATGATTTTAACTTATTTAATTATGTTTTTTTACGTAAACAAGCATTTATTTGAATAAAAGTGGCGTTTATTTAAACAAATTGTTTGTTTTATTTAAATAATTGTTTGTTTTATTTAAATAATTGTTTGTTTTATTTAAATAATTGTTTGTTTTATTTAAATAATTGTTGGTTTTATTTAAACAAATTGTTTGTTTTATTTAAATAATTGTTTGTTTTATTTAAATAATTGTTGGTTTTATTTAAATAATTGTTGGTTTTATTTAAATAATTGTTTGTTTTATTTAAATAATTGTTTGTTTTATTTAAATAATTGTTTGTTTTATTTAAATAATTGTTGGTTTTATTCAAATAATTGTTTGTTTTATTTAAATAATTGTTTATTTAATTTAAATAAGTGTTGGTTTTATTTAAATAATTGTTTGTTTTATTTAAATAATTGTTTGTTTTAATTAAATAATAGGCTTATTCACTTTCGATTATTTAAACATTTTACGATTTTTATTCAACTTTTGGTTATTTAAATAAATATTATTTAAATATCGCCGAGCTTATTTTATTCATGGATAAAAATTAATCGAAATCCAAGAACTAGCTCGGACTATCTCAGTCTGATAGATCATATGTATGACGAGTCATGAGATGGCACAAGCAAGCACACTGATAAACATACACTTTATTATAGGAGAAATAGGATTATATTACAAAAAATATAGGATTTTATAGTGAAACCAATTTGTTTTTTGAATAAAAAATAGAAACTATTTAACCATTTTATCACAAAAATATACTATTAGCTAACCATTTTAATAATTAAAAAGTATAGACTAGAATGACGTTCTATAAGAAATTATCACATACATTTTCGGTTGCCATAGGAAAACTAAAGCCCATTGCAATTTTTCCCTTTGGCAATTTTCATACTACCATAAGGTCTACCTTACACCCGAGTTTCAACAAAATCGGCGATAACCACCTCGGGTAGTCTCCTTGTGAGTGTCCGGATTTGAAATGGGCCTAATATCAAAATTATAGGATTTTATAGGATTTTTGGGGATTATGCTAAAAATATAGGATGTTTTAGGACATTTTTGAAAGTATATGATTTTATTGGAATTATAGGACTTCTTGGGGCGCTGTTAAAAGTATTTAATTCTTAAGAGAATCACACGGCAACTTTTTATAGTTCACGCTCCCCAAATCGCGTCGTTTTAAAAATTTTAAAAGTTTTATACGCAGTATGAATAATAATGTCGTCCATAAAATTTCCGCGTGAAAAATAGCATCTCCCCTTAATAGATGACGCCTCAAGTGTCTGTTCGCAAACGCCATTTATCACCGCGTAATCAGGGTCAACCTGGCTTTTTATTTAATAAACCGTTCCACCGGCACCTGATACAAATTCATCATTTTTTTAAATTACAATTAGTTCTTCGTTATTAACTTTACACTGCTAAGATTCAGACACAAAGTCAAATATTTTGGTTAAAAGATAATTTTCAAGAATCTGCTAGTTTCATTGAGTCATTACCGGGTAATTGCAATTAATTAAATTTTGCGTGTACTTTAACGGCACGCCCATTTTATCGTCCTTCTTAATATAAAATTTTATAGTCTGAACGTGTTTTATTTAAAGAGTATCATTGGAAGCTTATTTCTATAAGTTAATACACTATATTTTCTAAATGTCAAATATTTAGTGAAATTGATTAAATTTCTAAAATAATATTTTAACTACCTGGACCCTACATAGCTTTTTTTTGGATTTTTTTGAAATAACTCAAGTCAAAGAGCTCCAATCAAATCAAATCAAATCAATTTTTATTGGCTGATTCTGACTTCAATATTACTTTTTTATGATTGTAATCAGGAAAATAATTACTCAAATTGTGCTGAAGATGGCGCTACACAACACTATAGGCGGCTTTGCCTCTTCTATTTAATAACGGTGTGCGACGCATGCTCGGTGGCGCCATTTTCAGCATGGTTGAAATAAAAATAAATATCATTTCACTTTATTTTGAAATGTACTTCCTTAAAATAAAATTCACTTAAAGTTTGATTACTTTGTATTCGAGTTTGGCCTCTTTTTCTGGATTTTTCTCTGTATAATTTAGGAAATAAAAATCAACATGTCAATTTTTGCTAGCGAGTATATTGGAATACTTAAATAATCCTAAAAATCATTTCTAGTTTGTATCGGGAATCTAAAGAATTGAATACATGAATATTATTCGTCCTTTGTGACGGGTTGGCTTAAGATTATTTTATCCTAGTGTTAAACCATATTGTAATACCGGAGAGAATGACCCGTAATTATCTACTTGATAAACGGTATTTTAAAAGCTTATCACTGCATAAAGGACACGTTATTTATCATGTATAACAAGGGGTTAGAGGCATCGTGGCTAATTAGCGTAAGAGATTTAAAAGTGTTCGGGAGGGCTGGGACGGAAAGCTCGACGAAGAAATCTGAAGGGAGATTATACACTAACCGTGTAATTATCGACAAAATAAATGGACTGCATTGACGATCGCCGATAGCTTTTCAAAGGAAGCGTTAAAGTTGACACCGAGAAAACTAACACGAAAGCGTACAATATCCCCGCTCCTTCGGTGCATACGTGGGTAGAGGAGCAAAAAACGTAATTGCTAGAATCGCTTAGGCGCGGTGCCGTTGTCGATATTATTATTCCCCTGGCATGGCGGCGGCTAAGCTCTTGCCCGACACATCGAGGATTAATTTTCGTAAGGTTATTTAAGAAAATTGAGGGCCCGACTTTTTTTTTATTCATTATAAACGGCGATTTCTTGGCGCGGAATAATTTTCTCCTCTAAATTCCTTTTTCAAGGCCCTTACCCTTGGCCTTAAACCCTAGCTCAGGGTCAAGTGTCGCGTGCAGGTAGCTATTTCGCCTTCTTTCACACCTAAACCAAAAATATGTAGCTTCACTCTGCCTCAACGTTTAATGGAACATTAATAATTGGCTTCTTCGCCTCGCAACAATCCGCCGACGATCGAAGCGGTTTTTGAGCCCCCGAGGCCACTTGAACCGTCATCCTCGCAAACTTTCTCAGCTCTTCTTCGTGTATTGGGGACGTTCATAAATTACGTCCGCGGGAAAAGGGGGAGATGGCATGTGTATAAATGTTACTAAATGTCCGTTACGAAAATGGCGGATCATTTTTGATTCCAAATGTGATTTTGATCAAATAACATTGAATGCAATTCAACAATTTGTTCACAATAATTTGATGTGATTTGCTGAAAAATGAAAATCATATCGTAAAGAAAACATTTACAACGCTGAAGTATCTTAACTCGTGACATACGTGTCAATCGTTTAATTCATCTCTACGTATATTAATATCAGTTACGTACTAAATTTTAAACTGCACATTGGTTTCAAAATCTGAATTTTATTTTTATTTTTTCGTTTGAATTGATATTGTTAATTTTCTCTTGGAAAAATGGTGGATCCAATTTAATTATGAAATTATATTCAAATTTGATTGAGAGCAACAATAACAAGTTGGCAAGCCAAAATATACCTCTCCTCGGAAGAGTTTTTATTAATTTTCAGTGAAGCGTAACTGTATCCGTGGTTCTGCGGTAGAACGCTCACTTGTCGTGCAAGAGGGCTCGGGTTCGAATCCCGGCCGATTAAGAAATTATACTACACCCAATGACAAAAAGAGGGCGCTTTTGGAAAAACCTTTTCCCTGGTTCTAAGAAACTGGGTACGCAGTGATTACCCTTTGCCCCGAAAATGCGAATGCGATCGCAGGCCTGACAGACAGACCCACCCACAGACAGACAGACACGGTGGTTGTATAACCCCTCCTAGGGTACAAAGTCCCCTCGGAGAGGTAAAAATGTGTTATAATGCATCCAATTACAATGAAGGAATTGATTACTATTTGATTAAAGTGTTAAAAGGAAATCAAACTGGATGTGTTATTATTATAGTGGATTGAAATTTGGACATTCGACCAGGTCTACTTCGCATATGGTTTCACACAAAATTACAATATAACATAGTTAGTCATGGAGAAATCATTGCCACATGTGGAATTGCCATTTTCTGAGAATCTATCATCACGCAATCTTCGCCAATGGTTATTAAAAAGCGCTAATAATAATGTTTCAATTTAAATTATCAAAGTTCAAACCCGTTTCTTTCGTTTATACTACTTTTTTAAAGATAAGCAAAACAATTTAATTAATTGATGAGTTAAATTTACAGGATGTTTCAAAAGGTTATTCAAAATTTTTAAGGAATTGTAGGAGGTGAGTTGAGAAGTACGTATGCCTGTTTTTTTCCCATTTACCCAGTTAAAAGAGCACCAGAGAACTTCAAAGTGTGGCCTACTAGCCCCTGGAATTAGGCTGCAACAAGCGCAAAATCAAACAGCAGGGAAATGCGAACATCATAGTTTGGGTAAGTGTGATAGGTTAAAAAGGATTTTGTAAACAAATCGAGGTAACCAGCGTTAAAAAGTAAACTTAAACAGTGTTTAAAGTCCCTGTTGCTTGGTTTTGCGCTTGTTGCAGCCTACTTCCAGAGGCTAGTAGGCCACACTTTGAAGCTCTCTGGCGCTCTTTTAACTCACCGTAGGAAAATGGGAAAAAACAGGCATACTTCTCAACTCACCCCCTACAACTCATTAAAATTTTTTAATAACCTTTTGAAACACCCGAGGGGCTGATCACTCCGCGTAGTCGGTGTACAGAGCCGTACCTTTGACTGTACTAATTGGACTACACGTAATCTTTGAAGTATCTGCCTTTGGCAGTGGTAATCTAAGCGTAATCCGGTGTACAGATTTTCTAAGAGTGGTTAGCCCCTCGGAAACACCCTATATCTAATTATTCTTTTAAAATAAAGGGTTTATAAGACGTTAGTAAAGGTGTTCATCTTTTATTGTAGCGTAATTAGTGAAAGGCCCCTTCTAATTGCGAAGCTGAACCGGGTATACTTCAAAAGAATTTTTTTAATTATACCTTTATATCTTCGATACTGCGGTGCGACTATACGTTTCGCTTCAAAAGTATTAATCTCTAACGCGACTTCTTTCGGTAAACGGTGCTAATTTTCTTATTCCGTCCCGCACTAGGAGGCGTGAGAGGCGAAATTTTTTTCTTAATAAACACTAAATTACAGACGCAATGTAAATAAATGGACTGATTTATTACATTCCGGCAGGATATAGGTGTCGTTCAGGGCGCTCTAACGTGTTTACCGAACTTAATTGCACCGATTCTACAGTGTTCTATAACGGCCTTAGCTATAAATAACTCGCTTGCGTGACACTACGGATAATTACCGTGCATGGCGTTGCACATCAAAAATGTTTTCAAAATATTTAATGTTTCATATAAGCACTGACTACTAATAATACTTAAGCTAAAAGGGTACTATAAGTTTTTCAATGTCAACGTTCGTTAAAATATGAGCACATTTTGACCTCTATTAATACTAGAGTGCGAAGAGTAATGTATTTTTTGTGTCAGTTCGTATAAATATGAGCACTTGTTGGCTTCAATTAATACTATAGTGTGAAGAGTATGATATTTTGTGAACGTTCGTTAAAATATGAGCACTCATTGGTCTTTATTAAAAATATTTATTTTTGTGTACGTTAAATAGATAAATTTTCTATACTTAAATTAAACTTTAATTTAAAATGGTAATCATTTATCAAAGATCACAGGAACAATAAAGTTCTTTATTACGATTTAATTTCCAATATAAAGTATTGCTCATCTAATCGAAGACAATGTGCTTAAAAATTCTATCTGTTTTAAAGTATCTATGAAGTTCATTTGTATAAATTTGACTTAATTTTCAAAATCAAACGTTCCCCCACAATGTATTTATCAGCATCTCATTGGTTTCCTAAAACTATAGCTAATACTTGAAAAACTCTTTTTGTTAGGAATTTGATAGTTTCAGATCGCCTTACACGCGCAGGGTTCATTAGAAGATACGGAACTCAATGACATTGAACAATGTTTCACATTTTATGTCCAAGTGATATTGAACCGATGTAAATTGTCCAATAGGAAGGTAATAAAATAAAAACAAATATTATAATTATAATCAAAATAAGTGGAGGAAAGCTGCATTTTGACAACCACTATCTTGTTTAATTGTAAAGCGTATGAGAGATTAGGTAGAACGCGCGGCAGACGCATTTTCCCGTAATTGGCGTTGACGGTGGTCGCAATAATTACAGAGTATCGGTTGGGAGTTATCGGTTTTGAACATAGGTTGTAGAATAGTTATTTGCGAAAAATAAATTATATGGAAGAACTTTGTTAGAATTACCAAAGTCAGAGTACTAGTGAACCTATAATATTTCCACAATGTAACAAACAAATAAGAAGTTTTGGAATCTAAATTATCTAGTAAATCATCACAATTTAATATTTTTATTTATTATTATTATTTATTTAAATAATACATCTTACTACACAGGTAATATTTAAAAGTGTTTTATTTTAATATTTGCGTGCTGTTATAATATTTCAAATATTTGGAATTTTGTACAAAACAATTTTTTATGATAAAATATTTCTTACGCTCATCAGAAATATATGTAATACATCTTTTAAGAGTATGTTTTCATCTCCCTATACAGGCTTCGCAGACTCCAGTTGTTTGTTCGAAAGTCGTTCCAAACTAAAATATTTATCCATATTAATCGAGATTTATCTGATATAGACTTGGTTGAAAATTCCAATGTCCCATCCTGGCATTTAAAAGTTGGTAGTCAAAAATATAATTTTCAAAAATTTTTGGTTTTTCTTAAAGGTAATACCGCCATTATCAAAATATTTCTTCGTGGTTTTTAAAACATTATAAAGTGCACTGAATTTAGTTCAGGATTTCTAAAACAACATTGTTTGAGTTATAGTAGAATATATAATTATTTTGACAAAGCCATTTGACTTGGTCAAAATAATAATGTATTCTACCGCGTGTTCTGGAACTTAACTTAATTTGTTATACGCTATGGAACCTTTAAATTACAATCTCAACGACACTAATTCTAGACAAAATTTGACAGTTAAAATTTTGAAATTTTTTAAAAATAAGCTTAAGAATGTATTGATATTTATGTAGATATTTTGAACGTGAACCTATATTACTATATACTTATTCAAAATTTCAAATGAACTTGACCTCATGCCCAAACGGGAGCTATAAGTGAATCTCCGTTTAGGTAAGCCCACTTGATGACTTAATTGGTGCGTCTAGAAGCCGATCGTCTGGTTCGAATTGGAGCTCTTTGAAAGCTGCGGCGAACTTTGATGGCCGTCGCAAACAGTAGCGTCTTATTTTCTTCGTAAAAAAGGAACGAACGGAGTAAAGTAGCACTTAGCGACTCTTGACCTCCAAACGCTCGCCTGCTTTGTGAAGTGGGCGTCCGCTCTCCTAAGCAGCCAATCTATCGCGAGCTGCGGTCCCGTCTTCGTGGAAGTCCGGCGCGCTTACGCGAGTCTGACTCTTTGACTGCCGTTTCGTTACGCTCACTGACCACGACGGGGTTGGACTTCTATATACTTGACCTCGGTCGACCTTCGTGGAAGTAAGACGTCAGCCGCGCAATCCTTTTGCTTTCCTGTTATTTTTGAGGAAATTGGCCGGGTTCGCCCCGACTTGATTTGTGTTATTAGAAAGACCTCGGCATGAAACGTGTAATTTCCACGAGGCTGCCCTTTTTTAAAGATGTTATTTCAAATTTGCCTCGCTATTTCACCGCGTGGAGATGAAAGTATTTAAATACTTCATAATTTGGTTATATTTATCTTGTTAAAACGCAGATTTTAAATGCAAAAAGTAAATACTTTTAATTATTTTTTAAATTGCACAATTATTATTTTTCAATTGCTAAATAAAGATAAATTAGATAACAAAAATGTGGCATATCCTTGAATGAGACGGTTATATTTAATTTTAAAATATCATTGCTTATCCAGACGAATTTTCTTAATTTTAAAAAACCATTGATTATAGGGAAATTTAACTTAATTTTAAAAGACCATTGCTAATCCTGACGATTTTACTTAATTTTAAAAGATCATTGTTATTGTGACCATTTTACTTCATTTTCAAAAATCATTGCTTATCCAGATGATGTAACTTAATTTTAAAATATCATTGCTTATCCAGATGATGTAACTTAATTTCAAAATATCATTGCTTATCCGGTCGATTTCACTTAGTTTTAAACGATTGTTATTATTTAGACGATTTGATTTAATTTAAAATTTTTAGTGGAAGAATATTAATGCTATAAAGGAATTAGATTCACAATAAATTCAGTATGTGCATGATACCGCCACTAATCATATGATGTAATATTCTACGAGTCGAACATTTGTTAGTTTTACATCTCAGAGTGATTTCAGAAATCAGTAACTGATTTTGAGATTTCGGAGAAGGATTTTCGCTTTGAATTATGTTTATTTAGACAATGATTTCGAGAATTAGGAATTTAAAACTCGGAACTACTCCTTCCACGTTGAGTTTGAAAGTTATCTCCCCACTGGTTTAAGGGGTTTTCCCCCAGCTCTTCGGTTTTCCTTTCCATAAAAACCTGCTGAGGTTAACGATAATAGTTAGTGTAGGGAGCTGTTGGCTCGCGTGGCATGAGGGGCTCAGGGGCTTGCTTCCTATGCATTGTAACCCTGCCACCTAAATTAAAGGCTTTAAAAGTCGCTCGATGACTTAGGCCTAAGGTGGAGCCTTTGGTATTAGCCTAGATGACTTTAGACCAGACTTCTAGATTTTTAAGTTGATTACAAGGTTTATAAATTAATTTTTCTCTTTATTGGACAGGATTTTTAGGAATGTCGGTACCCTAGCTAATATCTTTCTCGTTCAATTCGTGTTTTCTCTTGAACCGATTAGAGAAACATTTATTTCTTGGCCAACAAATTGATTTTTAAAAAGAGCCGATAGAAACATTACACAAAAAAATCAATAAAATTTATTTCAAAAATCTAAAATTTAATTTTTAAACTAAGCTAGTATTTACCTTAATTTTCAAAAATAATATCCCATTTTACCAAAACTTCTCATCTAATAGGCGCTTTACTAAAGTTGGTTAACAGAAGCTGCGTTCAACAACCATCTTATTGAATCTCGATTATGAATCAGAAAAACCGTAACTGGATGTGACGTTCAGTTAGGTTTCGGAAGCGTATGAAATAAGACCAACAGGTTTTACTGATATGGTTGTTGAACGCGCACGTAGAAGATTTGTGCTTTACGTAATTTTGATTGGTTCATTTAAAACGGTTTTGAGCGTTTTAGATTACGATAAGCAATGGGACCGAACGGAAAAACCAACAGAATTATCTGATAATTTTATGATTTTACTTGTTGAACGCAGCCAAAATTAGGCATTTTAGCCAACTTTGTTTACTTTATAGACACAATTTCTTTCCTTAAAGGCCTAGGTTTTCTTCTGCCTGTCCCCCTTTAAATTAGGCCAACATGTTCAGCGGTTCGCCTACCACCAGGGTATTTGTGCTCCACTAACGAGGAGTGTACCCGAGGTGTAAATCACCGATTTTGATGAAACTCGGGGGGTTTGTAGACCTTGGGGTAACATGAATTTCCACAAAGGGAAAAGTTACGCTGGGCTTCCGTTTTGCTATATGGCAACCGAAAATGTTTTTGACAATTTAAAATGAAAAAATCTACATTTAAAAAACATGGGATTTTCTCGGTTTCACATGGGGGTACCCTGTGAAAATTTTTGGAAAATCAAAAAATAAAAAATTTAAATTTCAACTTAAATTCCAAATTTTAACAATTTTGGGTAAAATTCATCAAGTTTGGGTAAACTCAAGCCAAATTTGGGTAAACTTAAACCAAATTTGGGTAAAATTGAGAAAATTTCATTGAATTTGATAAAAGGAAATCTTAATCCGGACGGGTATGCGAGCGTAAGGTAGGTCAAGTCCATATTTTATTTTATTTTGGGGCCGCTTAGAAGGAGTTTGGGGCTCTTTTAATTTAAGCCACGGTCACGCTAGAGCTTCAAACCCAGTTAAGGTCGGTTTAAATGCCAGTTTTGACCGCCGTCGATAATTCTTGGTTCACACGTGCGAAATCGCTTCACCCCGGCTCGCTTATAGCCAAGGATTAACGCCATATCAAATTATGATTAGAATTTTGAAAATACTGAAATGTATCCCCAAAAAATTATTTAATCATGTTTACTATACATACAGTAATATTATTTGACATTATTTAGAATTTTATTCCCATTATTTTTGAAAAAAAAGGGAAATTTTACTTACCCGCCTTCTCGTTTTCAAAGCGATTCTAAGAGAACCGACTTGGACGAGTTGCTTCCCGAAGCATCACGAAGTTAATTCTCACGCTGGTTTCGAAAACTAGATATCTAAAACGTAGTGATTTAAGGGGTTAGTGTGAACCAGACAAATATGGTGATTTATCTCCAAAAAGTCCCATTTTCTACTACCCTGTACATTATGGCGGTTCTCAGATTTTAGACCAAAATGTTTCTGACCTGCATAGCAAATAGTATAAGGTCAATTGAATTTTATTTTAAATAAGCATACAGGCTTAAATTTATAATACACTATATAGCGCTATATATTTCCATACATCGAGTAATCCTAAAAGCAGGCATAAAGAAACACGCTTATACGTTCGTTATGGTTGTTGCGCCAGGACTGAACTGCACTGCGGGGGAAGGAAAAGGGGGAAGGCATTCCGCTTTGTAACGGAGTTCGTCAGAAGCCAACGTCATAACGGGAACATTCGTCCGAGGAAAAAATTTGGTAACGCAACACTTTGCAGGAAGCGCGGAAGGATATTATCTCGGGTTGTTTACCGACGTCCGTCCGCGCGCGAGGGAGGGCTACGCGGATCAGAATGGACCCGAACGGGGTCTCGTTTTAAATAAAAAAATGGGGTGAAAGGGGATCCATCGCTCATCCTGTTTACGGCGAGCCACGCGCCTCTGTTGTTGTCCGAAGAGACACGGTTGTTGTGGCGGCGCTGGTGGCGAATGCCGACACTGAATGACCCCGAGGACATGCTAACGGGAACGCCTTCGCAGGCAGATTGTGGGAGGATCGACACACAAACATCTGCTGTTGACCTTCAAATGGAACATGGTGCTCCGACAACGTCAAATTAAATATAAATATATTTGTAATTACGCTAAGAACTCAAATTTAAATAAATGGATAAAATGTAAAGTGTCCATCCAATAAATAAAGTGTGTATATTAATGAGGTGGAATAAATGGAGATCCAAACAAATCTGGGATTCGCCGGACACGTTTTATTTGAGCAGGAAAATTAGGCTTAAGTTTCAACTTTATCAAAACGTGTTGGCGCCATCTGTTTCTATAAGCAGAAACTTTTGCGAAATAAATGAAGGTTTAGTTTTCCAATAACACGATAGATGGCGCCAACATGATTTGATTAAGTTCATGTACTAGGCCTAACTCTCCAACTCAATCAATACTGTCCCGCGAAACGGTAGGTCCTGGAAGGCGGATTTTATTCTACCTCATTGGTATTCATTGCTATATACCTTGTACTCGCCTGTACGTGCATGGGAGCTGCCTTAAAATGCAGCTAGAGTTGTAAAACAATTTGGTATTCCATATTTTATAATGTAAATTTAAGGTATTTTGCCTTAATTTATCTTTATAAATAAATAAAATATTTGTTAAATAATTAATAGTATTTTAAATATTTATCTTTGTGCAATTTGTATGACAATGTGCGATAAGTTCCGCTGAGCTCTTTGTGTCTATAGACCGCAAAATAAAAAAACTTTAAGCCTACAAACCTGTGTGCTGCTGTGCATTTTCCCTTTTGCATGTGGCAGAGAGGTTTGACCCGATTTCAAATATGCATCTTTGAGTGCTATATCTTACTCATTAATCGATTACATATTAATAAAAACATTTTATACAGTGAAATAACGAAATCTTATTTATTAGTGTAAATATTTCTTAAATACAACAGATATATTTTTAAATATACTGTAATCACGTGGGTTCACTTAGCTGTATACCAAACAATATTTTTTGGTTATTAACTGAGAAGAAGAAATTACTATTTTCTTGCTACATCTAAGTACAAGAAACTATACTGTATACACATACTAAACAAACCACCATTGTAGTAGTTTTGACGGTCACGGTTTAATCCAACAGGCTTGGACAATATTTTAGCAAATTCTAAAGGAAAACTGTTGAAGTTTATTTAGAAATTAAAGGTTATTATTTAATGACTCAATAAAATTCTTAATAGACCCTTAAAATTTGAATTTTACTATTTTCATGCGTGAATCCCTGGAAAGAACTTATCAATTTTGGTATGAAGTTTTTACCGGATCCCCCAACTTATTCACAAGCCAATAATAAGAAATGAGCCTATGGAAGACCTTTTCTGGTCGTCATTTTGGGCCATGATAAGGGATAACCTACCGTAAAGATCTAGTCAAATGACAGAACCCAAAAATATTAATATCTTTTTTCCCTACCAAGTTTTATGAATCGGTGTAACAAAGCTCTAAATTATAATAAATCGGGATACTGCAATTATTAATTTTTTTAAATTAGGATAATCAAAATTCTTAATTTATTGCCATTGACACCACAAAATTCTAAATTTATTGCCATTGATGTAATAAAATTCTAAATTTATTATAATTGATACCACAAAATTCTAAATTTTAGCCATTGAAATAACAAAATTCTAAATTAATAGCCATTGATTTACCAAAATTCTAAATTTATAGCCATTGATTTACCAAAATTCTAAATTTATAGCCATTGATTTACCAAATTTCTAAATTTATAGCCATTGATTTACCAAAATTATAAATTTATTACCATTGATACCACAAAATTCTAAATTTTAGCCATTGATATAACAAAATTCTAAATTTATAGCCATTGATTTACAAAAATTCTAAATTTATAGCCATTGATTTACCAAAATTCTAAATTTATAGCCATTGATTTACCAAAAATCTAAATTCATAGCCATTGATTTACCCAAATTCTAAATTTATTACCATTGATACCACAAAATTCTAAATTTTAGCCATTGATATAACAAAATTCTAAATTTATAGCCATTTATTTACCAAAATTCTAAATTTATAGCCATTGATTTACCAAAATTCTAAATTTATTACCATTGATACCACAAAATTCTAAATTTTAGCTATTGATATAACAAAATTCTAAATTTATAGCCATTGATTTACCAAAATTCTAAATTTATAGCCATTGATTTACCAAAATTCTAAATTTATAGCCATTGATTTACCAAAATTCTAAATTTATTGCCATTGATACCACAAAATTCTAAATTTATTGCCATTGATATAACAAAATTCTAAATTTAAAGCCATTGATTTACCAAAATTCTAAATTTATAGCCATTGATTTACCAAAATTCTAAATTTATTGCCATTGATACCACAAAATTCTAAATTTATTGCCATTGATATAACAAAATTCTAAATTTAAAGCCATTGATTTACCAAAATTCTAAATTTATTGCCATTGATACCACAAATTTCTAAATTTTAGCCATTGATATAACAAAATTCTAAATTTATTGAAATCGGGATTCCTTAATTACACATTTTTAAAAATTCGGATACGAACATTTTTAGATATTGATAGATATGGAAATATTTAGCATTATAAATTTTTAGATATTGATAGATATGGAAATATTTAGCATTATAAATTTTTAGATATTGATAGATATGGAAATATTTAGCATTATAAATTTTTAGATATTGATAGATATGGAAATATTTAGCATTATAAATTTTTAGATATTGATAGATATGGAAATATTTAGCATTATAAATTTTTAGATATTGATAGATATGGAAATATTTAGCATTATAAATTTTTAGATATTGATAGATATGGAAATATTTAGCATTATAAATTTTTAGATATTGATAGATATGGAAATATTTAGCATTATAAATTTTTAGATATTGATAGATATGGAAATATTTAGCATTATAAATTTTTAGATATTGATAGATATGGAAATATTTAGCATTATAAATTTTTAGATATTGATAGATATGGAAATATTTAGCATTATAAATTTTTAGATATTGATAGATATGGAAATATTTAGCATTATAAATTTTTAGATATTGATAGATATGGAAATATTTAGCATTATAAATTTTTAGATATTGATAGATATGGAAATATTTAGCATTATAAATTTTTAGATATTGATAGATATGGAAATATTTAGCATTATAAATTTTTAGATATTGATAGATATGGAAATATTTAGCATTATAAATTTTTAGATATTGATAGATATGGAAATATTTAGCATTATAAATTTTTAGATATTGATAGATATGGAAATATTTAGCATTATAAATTTTTAGATATTGATAGATATGGAAATATTTAGCATTATAAATTTTTAGATATTGATAGATATGGAAATATTTAGCATTATAAATTTTTAGATATTGATAGATATGGAAATATTTAGCATTATAAATTTTTAGATATTGATAGATATGGAAATATTTAGCATTATAAATTTTTAGATATTGATAGATATGGAAATATTTAGCATTATAAATTTTTAGATATTGATAGATATGGAAATATTTAGCATTATAAATTTTTAGATATTGATAGATATGGAAATATTTAGCATTATAAATTTTTAGAAATTGAAATGTTTAGCATTATAAGTTTTTAGAAATTGAAATATTTAGCATTATAAATGTTTCTAAATTGAAATATTTAAAATTCTAAATTTTATAAATTATGGGGTAATGGGTTGCCTATTGCAATATTGTTGCCAGCATTAAATTTTCTTAACCTTTTCCTCTCACCATTTTCTTCTTGGAAATGTCCGTACTAGATAGGCAGTGGGGTGGCGGAGTGGTTAGCATTATCGCGTTGCAGCTTCCAGCTTTGGGTGAAAACTCCGAGATACACCTTCTGCGTAGAGTTTGCCAGTAATCTCCTCACTGAATAAAGGGGTTTCCCATAAGCTCTGTGGAGTTCAACGGTATTATTAAGTGTAGGGAGCTGTTGGCTCGCGTGGCATGAAGGGCTCGCCACCACCCTCCTACGCAATTTAACCCTGCCACCTGATTTAATGGCTTCAAAAGTCGCTTTTTGACTTGCAACTAGGGTGGTGCATTGTTAATTAGCTAAGAAGATTTTTAATAGTAATATGCTTGGTCTCATACATAGATAAAATAACTTCGTATATAGATAGGAAACTCCAATGGGGCAAACTGACTCTCACGAGATTGCCCTGACAACTAGTGACTGCGCCAGTTTGGCTGTGTTCTCGAGAGCGTAGAACGTATTGAGAAATTTGAGGTTGGAGTTTGGGAATAAACGTATTTTGCAAGGTAAAGAAATAGCGTTTAAAACAAACTTGAAATCTTTACTGAATTTTATTTCTTTAGTGCTATTTTTTTAAATTTGCTCTCAGTTCAAGAAAAAGTACTTTTAATACATATAGCTCGCTTACGCCTTTGCAATTGGGATTGCGTTACACCAAGGTTCTAGTACGTACTACGAGTAACGCGAACTTCAGGAAATAATATTATTCGGGTGCCGCCAACAGATGTCGGCCAAAATTCTGGCGTCACTTCTACGACATGAAGTTTCCTATTTATATACGAAGTAATTTTATCTATGGTCTCTTACATATTATAGTAAAATTAATAGTGCTTACTGTTTCCAAAATGGTGAATTAATATAAACGGTACTGACACCACTGACACCGAGAAAATAATTTGTTTAATAATGAGAAAGCTGGCACACATTTTCGGAGACAAATTTGAAGATAAAACCTTTCCGGGAAGGATACGAGTTTAAAGGTTGAATGGTTGTTTGAAGGTCAACCCAAAAACCCAAACAAACCATTCCTCTTTGAGCCCCTCAAATCCATTCTGTCACGGAATCCCCGGCATGGAAACGATGCATTTTGAAGTTGAAGGCCAAAATTTAATTGGTGATTCACCACTAGCCTTTAACGAGAGACCCCGAGCACCCGAGAAAAGGGCAAACTGTAAAAAAATGACCTTGCCAGCACCCTTTCACCCTTCGTCTCCCGCTCTATTCTTCTCTGCTTCCATTTTGTTGGGCCAGACAGTCATTTCGAAGGCAGCCCTCCGCAGTATGTGTGTATGGTTTCCCCTTCCTGCACAAGCGAAGAAAATTCATCCGGTGAGTGTCGACCGCAAAAACCTTTCCTGCCCCACCGCGACCCCCTCTCATTCTCCGGTTGTGGAACCGGCGTTAGGCTTCATTGTGTCTTTTTTCTACTCCAACGGTTTCTTTTCGTAAACAACTGGGCAACCGTCAACAAAAAATGCACCGTTATATGGAGATCATAAAGGACTTTATGTCGGAAAAGCGTGCCGTGGAAATAACAAAGAATGACGACTAGTAAATGTCATTTTCGCGAAGGATTAGAAATATTGTTGTTATTTTTTATTTATGATATTGAAATTCGCAACTGTTCATATTTCACGATCATCTATAGACATATGTGAAATTCATACAGTTTAATGTCCACAAACTTCCGGCCATATTAAGTAATTCTGATTTTGTTAGATATATGCCCGAGGTAATAGTCACTCGTTATATCGTTGTGCACCTGATTACTGGTTTTCGAAAAACATTCCGTGGTTTTCATTAATGTCGTTGTGATTTTCACTGATTTATCATGATATTTCGGTGATTTGTACACGATTTCCCACGATTACCTACGATTTGTACATCTCATTACTAAAGTTACTAGGATAATACCTAGAGTTTTTCAACTGTATAAACATTACTTTTAACAGAATGTTTAAACCATTTTCAGATTTGATTCGTAGTAATATGAATAAAAATATAAAAATAAAATTTCAAACTTTTCTAAACGAATTTATTATGTGTTTTGTAACCGAGATATGTGTACTTCAATGTTTCTACCTAAAATAAACACCTTTCTCTAAACATGTTTATTATTTTCTAATTAGTTAACCTAATATTAATTATTGGCTTTAAAAGTCGCTTGATGACTTAGGCCTAAGGTGGTGTCTTGGGTATTAGCCTAGCTGATTATTATTATTATTACTATTAGTATTGTTCAAAAAAACTCTTTTATTAAAGGAATTTTTAACTTAAAAAGCAGATCATATAACATATTCAGATAAGGCTAATGCATTTTATGTGATCAGACAAGATAAAAGGTTGGTGAACAAGTTTTGTCTGCGATGTCATCTGTGTAAAACAAGACTTTCAAAAGCGGATAAAGAAGTTGTTTAAAGGGGCTCCAAAGTTCGGTGGCAAAAAAAAAAGGAAATTGAGCATGCTTTTCATTCCCCCAAACCCCTCACTCGGCCTTGGCAGAGGCGGGCAGAGTCAACCGTAAATTTCGCACTTTACTGACTTAATACACATTTTGCCACTGAACTTTGGAGGCCCTTTAATAGTTTGAAACGGGAAATATCTCAGTGGCCCATAAAGAACACAAATAAATTATCAGCGTAGATTGTTTTAAAAAAGAAATATGATTGCATCAAATTTCATTTGAATTATATAATTTAATTCAATTAAATTTTATCAAGAATGTCTTTAACTATACTTAGTTAAAATAAGTATGCTGATATGATCCCAGGGCATCATGGTCCAATTTCTCCCTGTTGCAAGAGGGGTAGGAAAAACAGTAACGGCTAGAGAATCAATTAGATACTCGGCTGATGTTTATTTGTTTAGGGGGAAGGCGCTCAGTTAAGTATAAATAAATAGATTCTTGACATTATATTTTTTAACTTTTACTTGATAACTATATAAAAACTTGACGAAAAAAGAAATACGAAACTAAGCTTTATTTGCCAAAGCAAAGCTCCCATCCACCCAAAATATTGGACTTTTTATTTCGTCACGTTTTTAGGTAGATTAAATAAAATAAAATTCAGCGTAGAAAGCAAATATTATAACTCTTTCACTACCTTTATACCCGTATAAAAATATAGTATCAAAGGGCAAGAAAAAATGCCAGAAAATGAATAAAATACCAATCAAAAAATCTGATACAAATTAATTTTATTTCGCTTTTAGTTCAAAAAGTACAGACAAGTTCATTTCATTTAAGCTAGAAATATATTACGCGGGATTAGAAACGATTAAATCGAAATAGAATTAATTTAAATCTTTAATCGTATATTTAATTAAAATCGACGTCTAAAAGTCCACTTTCTGAAATAAATCTAAGGATAGCATTATCTGTCTCCACGTAAGGAAAGTCGAGATTGAATAACAGTCGCGGATTTTTCTTTTCTTTCATTAGAATGATTAAACGTTTCGGAAAACGTCTCTCTTCTCTGTCGGCTCGTTTGAAGTCATTTATTCCATTATGAGTCATCATTTTCTCTGTACGCCACTTTTGCCTGAATGACTGAAGCCCTGAAAACTATACTTTAACTAAAGACATTGGTGTTGTTATATTTCGTTAAATAGTACCGCTCTTTTTACGACGTTGTTTATGTTATTATACATTTGACCTAGTTATTGTCAAATAATTGATATAGTTAGGACCACTTTGTATAAGCTACAACGGTTTAGGTTTATGTAGATTATTGATAATTGAAAAAAATAAATTGTCTCTAATTATTTTTCAAAGGGAACGTTAAATTTTTAAGAATTGTAACTAACAGCTTACCTAATTTAAAATAAATTTAACCACTATTGCTCAGTAAAAACATATTTATTTACTGTGCAATAGTGGTTAAATTTATTTTAAATTAGTTTATGTACAGGAAGTCCGTCCCCAAATAATTAACAGCTTACCTTTTCAGATTTTTAAAATTAATGTTCAATATTACATGTAAGGCTCTAGCATAATTGAAAAATGTTTTCATATGATAACTAGACTTTAGCTTTAGCAACAAGCATCAGTGGTGTGGCCAAGTGCTTGGTTCTCTCGTCTCGCAGAGGAGCTGGGTTCGATCCTATAGCTGGTGACACTAGGAGAAAATTCGGGAAAATTCCTTCCGCGTTGAGTTTGTAAGTTCTCACACTGCTGGTTAGAGGGGTTTTCCCTCGCACCTTTCGGTTTCCTCTTTCCATGAAAACTTCCTGTGGTTAACGGTAATAGTAAGTGTAGGGAGCGGTTGGCTTGAAGGGCTGGCCACCATCCTTCTAACCCGGCCACCGGTAATTGGCATCACTAGTTGACTAGTTATTAAATCACTAAATAAGCTGAAGCCTGATATAAATAATATAAATGACTGACATTCACGTGGTTATTAAATTTTTCAACATGATTTTGCTTCCAATTAAGAGACTATAAAGGGAATGAAATAAGTGTTATTACTTGTATACCAAATTCCGAATCTAAAGTTGTTTATTTAGGTCGGAAAAATATTTAGCAAACACCGACCACAAGTTGAAATAGTTGATTAGTAATTCAAAATGAACTCTAGACATTTAAAGTAAGAATACTGGACATAATAAATAAAGCATTTCATTTGAAGTTTTAACTTAAATTTTCATAGAATGTAACAAAACTGTACACAATAAATCAATTCTATAGTTTTAAATTAGTAACTTGATTTTAAAAGACCAGATCAAACAGAGATCAGTGGAAATCAAACCACAAATGGTAAAAATTGAAATTGATCAGAAGAAATTTTTATTTATAAGATATAAAGACACGAATCTAATATTGAAACAGCTTATCTTCAACAAAACTTATACGCGCAATTTTTCATTTCTTAATCTGTAGTCAAGATAATGTTTAAGATCTTCTTAAATTATTTTCCGAATGAAATATCGTGGTGTACCTTGTCCAGATTATATAAAATCTGTAATATTAAAAGAAATTACCCAAAAATGGGTGCAGTAATCGGAAGTCATTTTTTCGAATTTATAAACTCGATTCTGATGTAATTCAAGAAAAGCCTTCTGGGATGGCTTGACATCCCAAATACGCGAGTAAGTGCATTGTGCGTAGGTTAGACGTTTTGTCGTAGGAGCCGGCACTGGGCATAAAAGTGTCTTTGATCTTGAATGGGCGACGCTGCTTAAAAAGTGATAGGATGCCTGTTTGCCGGAATAATAGGCATTGGTACATTCGGAATGGGTTTTTATTTTTGGGATATAAATCTTGACTAAACGTAAGTAGGAGCAGCGCCTTCTAGCGGAGGGAGAAGCCAAAAAAATGCGCATTCTCTCTTCTCGGTTATGATTTATTCCGGCTCATTTCCAGGTGCTTTGTGGTGCAAGGGCTGGAGACGCCACGAAGAAAGCGGACACTCTACCCCCGACCAGAACACCGAATTCGAATCGGAAAAAACCTCCGAAGTAAGACGTCTCTTTTATGTAATCAAAGAATAAACGAAACATTCGTAGAAACTCTCTCCCAGCGAAGCGAAGGGTCACATGCGTTTCCTTTCGCCGGAGTGGCTTGAAACCATAGCGTTGGGCGGTTCCCGAATAAATCAAAAAACCCCGAAAACCGGGCACCCAAGTCGGTTCCACGTACGCTCCCCGACGGTTTAATGCCTCGCAAACAAAAAATGGGATAAATTCCGCCATTTAAGTTGCTTACTAGCGTATCGAACATGATTTTTTCTCTACTTTCGTAAAATGAGAAAAACAGAATGAAAAATGCCCAATTCGGCCGAAAAAGACATCTGTACGTACGCACTTCCATCTCCGGAACTGAGAGATGGAAATTCGATGTCTGGGTCAAACGTAGGCTCTTCAATAAAGTATCGCGTTTTGCCAAATAAATCACTTGAGAGAAATTATGTAACTATCGTTTGTTGAATAAAGATACACCCAGTTTCTATTGTGAGACATTTCTCATTTTCGGCGATTTCCTTTTGCGCACAAGCGATTTATACAAAATAAAGATGTTTCTGTCTTATCTAGGAAGTCATGAAAGTGCGTATTTATTTATGTGACATTTTAACTTGGACATTAATTGTCTTTATTATGCCATTAAATATAATCATTTTAAACTGCCTAAGTCTTGAACTTTAGAATAGAAATGATGTATCAAAATCGTGTACGTACATTTTTATCTATTGACTAAACCTAGTCGCCGAAAATACAGTAATTTTCCTCAATCAACATTAAAAATTAAATAATTATAAAAATATTTTCATCCGGCACAGAATATCTTTTAAAAGATAAGTACATTTCGGTATCAGCATAAGTTAACTCGCTCCATTGGAGCTAGTAAGTAATTAACTTCTTTTTCAGACAATGAAATTAATTAAGATTAGAAATACTTAACAAACTTCAAAAATTAATACTTCATGTATCGAAATTTTTGTTTCCCCAGATTAAAAATTGTTTGTTCATTTCAGTAACAAATGGTTTTTAAAACGTTTACTTGGTCGTAAATTTTTTTTAATTTTAATTTTCCATGTTATGCATAAAATGTTATACAAAAATATTTATACTTTGAGAAACATTACAACACATCCCTAAACTCTCCCGCCCCGTAAAATCAAAAACATTATAAATTAGTCGATTTGAGGTATTGATATGGAAAACTTTACTACTGACATACAATTTTCAAAAGCGATTATGCTGTCATTCATACAGTAAAAAATTTGCGTAAATTTTGAGTGTCGTGCCGTTATTTGTAAGAAATAATTCTTTATATTTAGAAAGTAGAAAAATACATTTTCATTTCATATTTTGCCAAAGGTATTAAACTTAACTTTCTAGAGTACAACTTGTGTGGGGTGTTATACAAATGACATGTACAATAGACTCTAGATATTTGGAAAATGACATTTTGAAAAGTTCCTTAATATTCTCCGAATAAATAGATATTCTGAAAAGCTCCCCAATATTCTCCGTATAAATAGATAAAAACTCTTCCATATTCTCCGAATAAATAGATATTCTGAAAAGTTCCTCAATGTTCTCCGATTAAATAGATATTTTGAAAAGTTCTTCCATATTCTCCGAATAAATAGATGTTCTGAAAAATCCTCAATATTCTCCGTATAAATAGAAATTCTGAAAAGTTCTTCAATATTATCCGAATATATAGATATTTTGAAAAAATGCTCAATTTTCTCTGAATATTTTAATATTTGGAAAAGTTTCACAATATTATCCAATTAAACATAGATATTCTGAAAGGTTCCTCAAAATCGTTGCTCAATATAACCTGAATGTATATTTCAATATTCTCCAAATATATAGATATTCTAATGGTTTTTCAATATTTTTTTAATATTTAGATATTTTGAAAAATTTTGCAATTTTCTTCAAATATATATATATATATATAAATATTCTGAATGGTTCCTTAATATTCTCGGAATATATAGTTATTTTGAATGGTTCCCCATTATTCTTTTAACATATAGGTTATTTGAAACGTTCCTCAATTTCTTCTGAATGTATAGATATTTCGATGGTTCCTGAATATTCTTTTACCATGCAGATATTTCGAAACCTTCCTCAATATTCTTTTACCATATAGATACTTCGAAACCTTCCTCAATATTCTTTGAATATATAGATACTTCGAAACCTTCCTCAATATTCCTTGAATATATAAATACTTCGAAACCTTCCTCAATATTCCTTGAATATATAGATACTTTGAAACCTTCCTCAATATTATCCGAATGTTATGATAATCCGAAATGCTCCTTAATATTCTCTAAATATAAAGCTATTGTTTTTCTTTATATTCAACTAACACTTAGGTATATTGTCATTGGTTCTAATTTGCATTGAAGTCCGCCATTATTGATTTACTCTGAAAGATATGACTACATTATTAATATAAAAGTGTTACCCACTTGTTGGTTACCTTAATAATTCAATTTTACTGAGGAAATTAGGGCTATAGTAATGATAATTTATTTTTATTATTACGCAGGAATTAATACAATTAGAAGTTTCATTTAAATCAAGGAATACCTCTGCGTATTGTTCCATACCAGAGTGACTAAGAAAAATCATACCACCTCGGGCAGGAATCGAACCTACGACCTCTGGGTTACCATCCCAACGCCACTACCATTGGACTACCGAATCAACGAATAATCTGGTATGGAACAATACGCAGAGATATTCCTTGATTTAAATGAAACTTCTAATTAGGGCTATAATGTTTGATAAATAGCGTTAAGAGATTTTTTATCTTAAACTGTAGAGTATAACGGTTCCCATGGAAATGGGCGTGGCGCTAAAATAATGTGAAACTGAAATTAATGTTGTAAAGCGTATATCCGTTGTTTGAACATAGACGTCTAGCACTCCCAGCGATCGTTGTAAACCAGAAGAGGCTCCCTTCATTATAAATTACGTCCAAAGGGATTAGTGACCCAAGCGTTCGACGCGATCTCTATGGGTCCCCCGATGTACAGGCCCATGCACACCACCAGAAACCTTGATTCTCGCTCAGGGAAAGAGGTAATTACCGATCCCGTAGTGCGAAACTGTGAAGTCACGAGCAACTCAAATCAGTGAACACGATTTTTGTGGAGCATGAAAGCGGCCGCGATGAAGCTATCGAAATATTGCGGGAAAAGGTCACTCGCAGGCCGAGTTCCCACTGAGCGCAAAATACGCAGTTTTGGGTCGAAATATTTGTCGCTTTTCGTACGGAAAGTTCGCGTTTGTTTCTGTATCTTTATAGATGATTTTCTGAATGGATTCGAAAAGGAAACCTTTCAATTAATTGAATTAAATTATTCAGCTATTGGATTTGCTTAGGGAACTGTTGGCACTTTACATTTTATATTTATTTTAAGATAATCAACCCATGTGGTATGCATTAGGGAATCGCTTACTGAATTTTCTTATGAAAATGTTTAATTATAAATAAATATATAAATTTAATTATAAATAATTATAAAAATTTAATTATAAATAAATATATAAATGTAATTTTAAATAAATATATAAATTTAATTATAAATAAATATAAAAATTTAATTATAAATAAATATATAAATTTAATTATAAATAAATATATAAATTTAATTAAAAATAAATATAAAAATGTAATTATAATATAAATAGATATATAAATTTAATTATAATATAAAGAAATATATAAATTTAATTATAATATAAAGAAATATATAAATTTAATTATAATATAAAGAAATCTATAAATTTAATTATAAATAAATATATAAATTTAATTATAAATAAATATGTAAATTTAATTATAAATAAATATATAAATTTAATTATAAATAAATATAAAAATTTAATTATAAATAAATATATAAATTTAATTATAAATAAATATAAAAATTTAATTATAAATAAATATATAAATTTAATTATAAATAAATATATAAATTTAATTATAAATAAATATATAAATTTAATTATAAATAAATATAAAAATTTAATTATAAATAAATATATAAATTTAATTATAAATAAATATAAAAATTTAATTATAAATAAATATATAAATTTAATTATAAATAAATATATAAATTTAATTAAAAATAAATATAAAAATGTAATTATAATATAAATAGATATATAAATTTAATTATAATATAAAGAAATATTTAAATTTAATTATAATATAAATAGATATATAAATTTAATTATAATATAAAGAAATATATAAATTTAATTATAATATAAAGAAATATATAAATTTAATTATAATATAAAGAAATCTATAAATTTAATTATAAATAAATATATAAATTTAATTATAATATAAACAAATATATTAATTTAATTATAATATAAAGAAATATATAAACTTAATTATAAATAAATATATAAATTTAATTATAATATTAAGAAATATATAAATTTAATTATAAATAAATGTAAAAATTTAATTATAAATAAATATAAAAATTTAATTATAAATAAATATAAAAATTTAATTATAAATAAATATAAACATTTAATTATAATATAAATAAAGTCTAAAGTCTAAAGATCCTTAAATATAAAAATGAAGTACTTTTTTAATAATTATTTAAAATTAAGCACTTAAATATAAATATAAAAATTTAATTATAATATAAATAAAGTCTAAAGTCTAAAGATCCTTAAATATAAAAATGAAGTACTTTTTTAACAATTATTTAAAATTAAGCACTTAACTATAAATATCTAAATTTAAGTTCTTATTTGAAAAATAACTAAAATGAGCACTAAATTAATAAATATCAAAAAGTACTTATTTAATATATATTTATAAGGAATTCCTTATTAAATTAACTTAATCTATGAAAATAATGAGTTTGATTTAACCGTAACGCATGTAAAATTTCCAAATAAATCTCGGCCTCTGAATAAACATTCGAAAAAACACCAAATTAATCCACGTCGACGAAATTTAACTTTCGCTACTTTAAAAAAATATAAATATTTTTTCGCTTTCTTCAAAGGTTGTCGAAATTTGCGCAGTGGAAACGCAACGTCGGCTTTATTGGTGACCTATAAACGTTCCTTATTGAGATCCCTTATTGGAAATAAATTACAAGTCGAGCATGAAATAGAAAAGCACGCAAATCTTTTTTTTAATATTTTCACTCGAAATTACTCGATTTCGGATATACGTATGTGAGATACATCTGCGAAGAGCCGCTACCTCGTGCAGGGAACCCCCGAAAGTAATTCGCGAGGGGTGGGCCAACAGAAAGGTACTCAATACTCTGGTGTATTGGCCGTGGTACGCGTCGAGGCGGAACTTCCCTGGTAGCCGCGCTCTGGCCACCCTGGGAGAAACACAACGGAGAGGTCTCCCGTGATGCGTTTTTGTATGTTTTCCAATACACGCTGTCTGAATGGTAATTGAGATACCATATTGGACGATTACAATTGTATCGAGAACGAAATAGGTACCCTATACGCGACCTTTGCTCTTGGGAAACATTCCGAAAAGCTATTCGTGAAATACGTTTTCCTAATTTCTATTCTTTTCGCGTATTTTGGACGTAAATGTAAGATCAGGTTTTTTAATCAATTACGCCGTATTCGAACAAAATTTGAAAAGCAACTCGATTTATAAATTTGAAGGCTATTTCTTATGAAAAAAATTATATTTGACTGATTTCGAAATTAATTTTACTCTGCTATTATTTCGATTTATTCAGCTATGACACGCCCATAGTGAGTGGTTAATGCTATTATTCCACATTATGTTGTGCACAAGTGTGGTGGCACGAGAAACAACTCTCCCTACACAGGGCCGTCTTTACCTAATTGGAGGCCCCTGGGCAAAGCTATGGGCGACCCGCCGTAACTTCACCCAAGTTTCTAACCTCCAGCGCCGCTCTAATCTACAACTATCGGTTCAAATAGTTTCACTAATCCTATTAAAGATAACTAAAAAAAATCTTATTCTGAATTTAAAAATACTAAAAACCAAAAGTCTTTATTCGTTTTAGATTTACCCTGTCTATAGACGCGAGTAAATACGAAGCTTAGAACTTTCGAGCAATGTTAAAAGCATATTTTTTAGTGTTGTAAGTCGGAAACTTTTCCGGAAAATGACCGAGGCCTTTTTTCCGGAAAATTTTCCGTATTTTTCCGAAAAATATAAAAAAAAGTTTTCATTCCATGATTAGTCTAATATATTGTTTGCAAATTGAAATAAAGCGGTATTTTCGCCTCATTTTCTCGAATCTGAAAGTAAAACTAAACCTCTAGAGTCTAGACTAGTTTAAACTGATTAACAATGTAACGCTATTAATGTTTTGTAGTATGTTTACTGATATTAGACATTTTATATCGATAAAAAGTTAAAAACATTAAAAACCCTTAAAAGGTAATTTATGTTTCCAATTTTTATTTTTCCGATTTGCGGAAAATTTTCTGGAAAATTTTCCGCATTTTATTTTTCCGGAAAATTAACATCCCTTATATTTTTTATAAAAATTTCTTTTGCATTTGACAGTTTGAAAAATGGGGCCCTCCAGAATTCTGCTATTACGGTTGACCCCAAAATAATTTTGATAAACTGAAGAACTCGGAGAAAGCTCTTTAAACCGGATTATCTAATCGCACAAAGTTTTGTAATATAATAAGATTGAAAGTTGGCGCTAAAAAAGTTAATCCGTTATTCAATAATTTCAATTCTCAAACTTGCAAGCCTCCTCCGAAAATTGGCAAACTGGCCAAACCTAATGTTGGTTTGCCAAGAAACGCATATCAGATGTCGCATACCGAAAGTAAAACCAAAAGGCTAACAAAGAGAGCCCACTCCGGAGATTTTTTGGAAAGTGACTCGTTGAGTTGCTGACACTAGTGGCCCCTGGTTAACATGCTGCAAACTATAAGTTTGCCATCTGCTAAATTGGCTGTTATGAAAGGCT